>NC_141920.1:48780517-49105215 GCF_057802395.1 Ceratotherium simum simum
TGTAAAAGCATTAGAGTAAAGAAATGTCTGTAAACAACAAGACCTCAAAATGGCAATTGCCAAAGAAATTTGGTTAATTTTGTGACATACAACACTTTAAAATAACCAGAATTATGACTGATAACCAGGACAGATCAGAATTTTAGTAATGTTATACAATTTTAAAACACCTATGTCAATAACATTTGTCCACATAATAGCACCTAAGCAGGCTTATCATCACTGTTCTGACAATGTTTTCCATGTAATTGAACATATTGAATAAGCCTAATAAGTTTAGTATCTTTTCTCTTATAGGAAGAGAGCAAATTTCTTTGAGAAGTTCCAGGGCCCTTTGAAAATTCTCAAAGAAATAAAAGTTAAAAAAAAGACTTTAAGATATGAATTTTGGGGGAGCTTGTCAAAAATATAAACAATCAAAGCAAACAGAGCATTAACAGTCTAAAAGCCTTAATAGAGAGACCTCAATTTATAAGTAAAAACTAAGTAAACCATTATAAACTTTCTTTTATATTAGTATCTTGTGGCTTGGAAAATTTATAAACACTTCATAACTTCTGGAAACACATTACTTTATAGTACAATCTTTTAATAAAACACATGTTTACCAATAGACCCAAAACACCTTTTAGTTTTCTTGTAATGAAAAGTCAAAAGTAGACAAATGTACATTTAGCAATCAATGTCTAATATTTTATCTTATTTGGAAATGATGATACTCAGAGAATTTTTATCATAAAACTTAGCAAAACTCTCAAGTTTTAAGTCACCAAAAAGAGTTTGGAAGCTGTAACCACCATAACACATAATTATTGTTTAAAGTTCATCCAACATTTATCTTTTTCACAACTATTTAGTTACTTATTTCTAATAATTATTTAGATTGCCTACAAGACTTCATAAGACTTCAGATAAAATTAGCCATCATTTAAATTACTATTTTTGTTAACCAGTTCTGTAATAGAAATAACATTAGTTTTTTTCTTACAAAATTTCATGTAAATTTCGTCACCTCTTATACCTTTAAACATAATTATCATTAAGATTTTTATCAATAGGTCTTGGTCTTCTAATTTTGGACAAGAGAAGCATTTCCAGTCAGACATTTTAAAACATACTCAGGCAAAGTTGATGTAACCTCTTTGTATAAAATTAGCTCAAACATTCCAACCTTTATAATCTTATCAACACTTACACTTTTACATGTTCTCAATTTAATTGTAACCTGAGTCAAGGCCTTAAGACTAGTCAAATTTTTCCCTTCTTTTTTCTGGCCTTAATTTTTAGGTACCAATTAAGCAATTATGTGAGAGCTCTCAAAACATTTTTTCCCCAATTTAGAAGTTTTTCTAATTCAAAGGATCTGTCGTCTGGCCATTGACGAGTAGGATCTTCATTTGTATATTTATTCCAATAGTGATTCGAACCAATAAGCCTTTTTAAGGAAAGACCCGGAGGTAACTTTCTACGCTTAGAATAAATCTACCATGGACGCAAGAGGCGTCCCTGGTGAGGGCGCAGATGATGTAGCCCCATGATCCACAGAATTCACTCCCAAAGATATTCAGAGAAAGTAAAGACCTTCGTTGCACAGGCGGTAAGGATGGTGTCTCCGGTCTCCCACAATAGTGTGGGACGCCTCCAGTCACAGACCCGCTAATCTGTGACACCGGGCAGGCGATACTGGAATGGGATTTTTCTAGCACTAACAAGCAACGAAGGTAAAGACGACAAAAGCCCTTATGGACTGGGCCTTTTATGACAAACTCCCCTGAGAGCTTGGCACAACCGGACAAAGAGACAGTTTGGAACCCCAGTCTACTCGACTGGCCACCAAGGTGCACCCCGGTAAATGCACCTTCCGTATGGTGGAGACCAAGGAGAATATTCTCACTGGTCACAAAGCCAAGTTTTCTCAGGACACAGAACAAGACAGAAGGAAAAACCTCATCCAGTTTTTTTTTTGTTTTTTTGTTTTTTTTCTTTGTGCACAATGACAGCTTTAGCCAAGCCTTAGGTCTCTTGGAGCCAGAATAATACCTAGAGGGGGAGGTGCCACGGGGTTGGGGACTGCGTGCTTTACAGAGTACCTCGTCGTTGCATGGACATTTTCTTGCAGTTGGCGGGGGACCTGTGTCATCTACCCCGTTCCGTGACCCAACTTATCCTGACACGGGAGTCTTTTGAAAGTGGCGAGCGCCCTAATGGCTCTTAACTGCTCGACCCGCGCCCACCAAATTTGCGGCCTTTTTGGCTTCTAAGATGCCCTTGGCAATGACCTTCACTTCATGTGCATAATAACCCACAGCAAAGTTTGTAGACGCCGGTCTGGTGAGACCCGCAAACTCACCAGTCTGTGGGGCCGGCCCGGACAGCAGGCTTATAGGGCCTATGCCTGCGTCCTACCCTATGGCATTTCCTTCTTATGACAAAAGACACAGACAAAAGAGAAAAACAGAGACTACCTCTGGGAGGAAAAGGGATCAAGATCAAAACCAAGAGTACTCTACCAAATTTAAACCAAGAGTCACTAAAAGCCCAAGAAACTAGTTTCCCAAATATTTTCTCCTGCCAATCTAAATTTAGAAAGAGAAAAAATTCTCACCACTTCCTTCCGCCGGACTCCACAGATAGAGATTCCGGGAGGCTGACGTGGTAAGAAGTCTTACCTTTTGCCGGCTTTCGTCAGGCGTTCCCGTATCTCATTATCTGCAGTAGTCCAGGGAGAAGGCAGGTCTTCCAGCCAGAGAAGGCAACTTACCAGCCAGTGCTTCTCCTGCCTGGCTCACCAAAACTGTTGGGGGAAGAGGGAGAATCTCCCTCTGCCCTTTCCCTTAAGGTTCTTCTGGCTGGCCAAATAATCAACAAGACAGGTTAGCAGGAGAAAATAATACCAAGTTTAATAACATGTATACATGGGAGAAAGCAGGGACACTTCGTTTTTCAACACAATAGCAGAAATTCTTGTCTTAAATATCATTTTCAGCCAATGACAAAGGAGGATTTGGGGGTGGGGGGAGTCAGTTACAGGAGATTACCACTAAAGCACAGTAAACAAGAGTAAGGTTTATTATACAGCCACAAGGCCTCATCTTTTACATTGATAAGTTACTAGAAATGAGCTCACCCCCCCTTTTTCTCAATACAGAGAGGGAGATACCTTTACAAATGGAGATTTCTCTTGTAAATGATTGTCTGACAATTCCTCACAGGGCCATCCAAAGAATGTGGCCAGAGAGACAGAACTCCCGATAAGATGGGCTTGTTGGTGCCTTTTCTATTGTAACCTCTATCCTAAATTATCTTTTATAGCAGTCATGATAATAACCCCTTCCTAAAACAGATTTTTTTGGTTTTAAATTTTTTAGGCAGTTTGGGAGGGGAAACTCAAATATTTTTCTTGAGCTCTCTGAGTCCTTATTGTCTTCAGCTCGAAATAATCCGCATACCAGAGTGGTGCTTCCTGGGGCAGCTTGCCCTGAGCACCATCACCACCCTTCATGCCATGTTCTCCTTCTGACTCCCTGCCCCTCACCTGCTCCCCAGGATGACCTCCAGGCACACTTCTCTCCAGTCGTTGTCTCAGTAAATGTTGCTTAAATGAGTGAATGACCAAACAGTGACTTTAGTTGAACTCTCTGTCTGATGAGTGAAGTCCTCCTGGAAACAGCCTCTTGCAGGAGAACTTTAGGCAGAGCCAAGCCCACCTGGGCTGCAGACCCTCAAAGACAGGACCTACCACCCACACAAGTTCTAACCTGCCCAGGGTCTAGAACCAAGCTCTGCTGAAGGCGTGCATCCTCCACAACTGGCAGAGGGAGGCTAGTCTAACCTTTACAACTCAGGAGTTTATTTGGCCTAGCTTGAAGTTTACTCACTACCATTGTTAGACGAGGTGCAATCTCTGTTTCTAACCCTCAGGTCACCCTCCTGGGCACTGCCAAGTTATCGGAACACACACCCTGAATGTATGGCCGGGACAGGCCTGGTGTTCACATAAGATTTGCACTTGAGAAAGCTGGCCAGACTTAACATCACATCATCCCATCTGTCTAAGCTCCTCTCCATGTCTTATATGTCCCAGAGAGAGGTGGTCACTTTCCACAGCTGATTTTCTGTATTTGACACTTTTCTTAATCTGTAGCGGTCCTCCTTAAAGACTAGAAAATCTGAGAGGAGAAATGGAAGCAAGAAACCAGAGCATCCAACATTGGCCTATACAGTAAGGAGAGGCTGGAGCAGAGATTTTCCAAGGCCTGACCCCATTCTCTTGTGCCCCTATAACCCCAGCAGGCAGTGCTAAGTCTGTCCCTCAGAATCCTTCTCAACACTCAGCTCCAAGCTTGTCCTCCAGTCTCCTGGAGCTGGCTCCTGAGAGGAACCACATACCTTGTACTGGACCTTCAAAAATTCATCCAAGTCTACTATGCCAGGGGTTGCACGAGGGACGTGGGGTCTTGCTCCCTGGGAACTTTGAAGATATACAACCAAGAGGAAGAAGACTTAAAAGACACTTTGAGAGGTCTCGAGGGTCAGAGAGAGGACCCACGCATAGGGGAAGGCCGTGAGCAAAAGGTAGCCCCTGAAACTCATCTCCAGTGAGGCTGAGACGCTGAGAGGTTTTGCTCGCCCCAAAGCCACACTTGTGATCCATGAATGGGTGGGGACACCTGCTTCCCCATTAGGCTGACCACACAGAAGATGCAGGACTCTGCCCCATGCCCGAGGCTAGGGATCTGTGTTCGTAGGGACGATACCCGGCAGCCACCTTCAGGATCATGTCCCAAGGGTGAGCTGCATGGGGTCCATGATGCTCCTGAGGCAGGCTTCAGAGCTGAGGGAAGGATGGGGACAGTGCCTACTGTTCTCTCAACATGGGGGTGTGACTTCTTGGTGCCCAACCAGTCAGTGGGCAGCAAGAGCCTGGTTCTCTCCACAGGCAGCTCCAGGAGGAAGCAGGTCCAGTACCTCCAAGATGAGCGGGATGAAGCCACCTCCTTTTCTGCAAGTATAAGAGACATCCCTCATGGAGGTGCTGAGAGCTGTAGCCCTGTCCTCCTCCCATCCAGGGAGGACAGAGGCAGCCCCCAAGCTCACCTTTGCTCTACTATCAAAGGTCTGCTCAATTAGAGGAAAAGGAACCTGCTCTTGATTCCATTCTTAGAAGTCAAAGGTTGGTCTTGAACCAGACTGGTGTTGACCAAGAGAAGATGCCCCCCCCACACACACACATGCTCTGGCTCTCCACGTCTATCTTGCGCTCCGCAGTGGCCACGGAAAACCTTTAGAGAATTGGTCCCTGGCGTTTTAAGCACTGGGCATGGGGAGGGTCCTCCTAGAGCTATGGGTCCTCCCAGGAGAGAAGACTTAGCTGGGGAGGCTGGAGACTGGAAGACTTTGCTGGAGAATTCTACCCAAAGCTCCTTGACCCAGGGAAAACAAGGCCTCTTTGTGCCTGCTGGAATCCTGCTGACCGTCACTCAGCCTGGACTAGGGACACACGCACTGGGAAGCTGACCTCAGTTACACCATAGAGCTCCCTGCCCAGAGCCCTGCTGGCAACCTCACCTTCCTTTAATCGGATAACTTACACTCACCTTGCCACGGGAGGAAGCCATGTGGTCTGAGCCAGTGTGGACAGGCAGCTTAGTCAGCTTCCTTATACTCCCACATGGGGCTAAGGTTGGTTATGGCCCAAGGCTTGTCTGTTTTATCTAGAACTATCTCAGTTATCTCTTGCCGCAAAGTAAACTACTCCCAAATTTAGGGCTTAAAACAACCGTAATTTATTATTTCTTGCAAGTGTGGGTTGACTGACCCTGTGGCTCTTTTGCTGTGCGTGATGCTGGCTGTGGCTGTGTCATCAGGGGCTCACCTGGGGTGGAACATCCAAGATGGCGCCTGGCGCCGTGGAGGATGGCCAGCAGGCTGCCTCAGCCAGGACTCGGTGTAGTCTTGGGATTGCACCCTCTCCACGTGGACCTATTTCACGGCAGCTCAGGACTCCCAAAGCACAAACAAGGAAGCTACTAGGCCTTCTAAAGGCTTCCAAAGGCCTCGGCCCAGAAGTGACAGTGACTTCTGCCGCATTCTCTCCTTCACAAGGCCAGCCCAGATTCACTATGGGAGGGGACAACACAAGAACATCAATACTGGAAAGCCATCCTTGGAGAGTTTTCCTTTCAGTGTCTCACATCTGTAAACAAACCCCAGTTTCCACTGAAAGAGATGAGGGCTGTGTAGACAGCAGGAGGCCAACGACATCATCATGGGGCCACTTCTTCTGAGGGATTGTAAAAACACTAGGAAAAGACAATTTCTCCTCTTAGCTACCTAAAAATGCTATTACAGTTTTGTCATATTCTTGAAGGCCCTAACCAGGGTTTTGCCCTTGGAAAATATCTCGTTATGTGCCAAATGCCACCAAACCAGCTATTCCCTTTACAGGAAGCACTTGCATCGGGGGACATGCTGTTCTTGTCTACCATAGTCACCATGTGTCAGCCTGTGACATAGTTCTCCTGCCTGAGTGGACAGAGGGAGCCTGTTGCAGTCAGCTGGGCTGCCGTTCAGACTAGCCTAAGATCCGAGGTCACTTAGCTAAGACTGGCTAAAAACAGCAGCTGTTAGTCAAAAGCACAGGCTCTTGCGTCACAGACAGCACCCTGACGTCTGTGCCTTCCCGCGGACAGAGCCTTTCTATGGAGGGGTAGCCCCCAATAGCCAGCCTTCCTGAGCACAGCACCTAGCGAGGTGTGACTAAAGGCTTTAGAATTTAGCTTGTGGAGACGTGTCTTGGTTAATAAGCATTAATCATGTCTCCCTTAAGTAAAATGGTTGAACCAATTTTTGTTTTCAATTAGGAATAAAATTTAAGCATTTGGGACATATAGAAACAGTATTCAGTGAATGCTAAATTACTATTTTGGAAAAAAAGGAAAAGAGGCATGTGCTTAGAATTTAACTCAGGGCCTCAGGGTATGTGTCCGGGATTTATCTTTCAAAGTCAGCGTGGAAAAAGGATTTATCCTGGAGCTTATCACTCTGAGGGGCGGGGGTGACGCAAGTGGGAGGAGACTTCACCAGACCTAGCACACTTGCCAGAATCCCTCTGAGGACGTCTCTAGAGGTGGCAGCCCAACCCCGAACCAGCAGAAGAAAAGTCATTTGCCAATAGATAGAAAACGCCTTTTTGTGGTAAGCTTAAAAGTTATATTATAACTAGAATTTTATTAAAATTTCCATGGATGACCCAAAGAAACACATGATAAGCATAACTCCCTCCTAGAAACTGTGTGTCATTTTTCTTTCAAGTGATGGGACATAAGTAAATAACATGGGTAGAATTTTACATGATGCTACCCCAAGCACTATTAGCCTCAAACACAAAACATGCAAACCATTTTCCATGTTAAAGGGGTTAAAATGGCCCTTTTCCTATGGAAGCAGTGAGAACATTAGCAAGATGCCTCTTTTATTCTATTGAAGCCTTAAGAAAAGTAAACAGAGCCCCCGGCCACACCCCAAGCCTGCATTCCGTTGTGATGATGGGGGTCAGGCTGAAATCTGCAAGATCTCAAAGCATTTAAGATGAATTGTGTAATATGGTGGTCTACTTTCATTCTTTTGCATGTGGCTTTTCCCAACACCATTTATCGAAGAGGCTTTCCTTTCTCCATTGTTTGTTCTTGGCTCCTTTATCGAAGATTAGCTGTCCATAGATGTGCAGTTTTATTTCTGGGCTCTCAGTTCTGTTCCACTGATCTGTGTGTCTGTTTTTGTGCCAGTACCATGCTGTTTTGATTACTATAGCTTTGTAGTATATTTTGAAATCAGGGAGTATGAAACCTCCAGCTTTGTTCTTTTTTCTCAGAATTGCTTTGGCTATTCAGGGTGCTTGGTTGTTCCATATAAATTTGAGGATTCTTTGTTCTATTTCCTTGAAAAATGTCATGGAGACTTTGATAGGGATTGCATTGAATCTGTAGATTGTTTTAGATAGTATGGACATTTTAACTGTTAATTCTTCCAGTGCATGAACATGGAATATCTTCTCATTTCTTTGTGTCTTCTTTGATTTCTTTCAATAACGTTTTATGATTTTCAGTGTACAAGTCTTAGCAGTATCTTTTTGAATATGTCTCCTCGGGCAAGGGAAACAAAAGAAAAAATAAACAAATGGGACTACATCAAACTAAAAAGCTTCTGCATGGAAAAAGAAACCATCAACAAAATGAAAAGACAACCTACCATTTGGAAGAAAACGTTTGCAAATCATATATCTGATAAGGGGTTAATATCCAAAATATATCTCAACAACAAAAAACAAACAACCTGATTAAAAAATGGGCAGAGGATCTAAACAGACATTTTTTCAAAGAAGATAGACGGATGGCCAACAGGCACGAAAAAGATGTTCAACATCACTAATTATTAGAGCAATGCAGATCCAAACTACAATGAGCTATCAACTCACACCTGTTAGAATGGCTGTCATCAAAAAGACAAGAGATAACAAATGCTGGAGAGGATATGGAGAAAAGGGAACCCTTGTTCTCTGTTGGTGGGAATGTAAATTGGTGCAGCTACTGTGGAAGACAGTATAGAGGTCCCTCAAAAAGTTAAAAATAGAACTACCATATGATCCAGCAATCCCGCTTCTGGGTACATATATATCCAAAAGAAATGAAAACAGAATCTGGAAGAGATATCTGCCCTCACATGTTCATTGCAGCATTGTTCACAATAGCCAAGATATGGAAACAACGTAAGTGTCTGTCAATGGATGAATGGATAAAGAAGATGTGGTATATATATACAATGGAATACCACTCAGCCATTAAAAAATGAAATCTTACTATTTGTGAAAACGTGGGTGGACCTCGAGGGTATTATGCTAAATGAAATAAGTCAGATGGAGAATGTCAAACACTATACGATTTCACTCATATGTGGAAGACAACAAAAAAACACATAGATACAGAGAATAGATTGGTGGTTATCAGAAGGGAAGGGAGGAGGGGGAGGGTGAAAGGAGTAAAGGGGCACCTGTGTATAATGATGGATGGCAACTAGACTTTTGGTGGTGAACACTATGTAGTCTATACAGAAGTTAAAATATAATGATGTACATCTGAAATTTATACAATGTTATAACCCAATGTTACCTCAATGAAAAAAATTAGAAAATTAAAAAAATATTTAATAGAAAAACAAAGACAACTTGTAGTTGACACTAGTCCTTAGCCTCCTTTCTCCTTCCCAGGGCCTGAGCAAATCCTCCCCAGAGCAAGTCAGACAGAGCCTCCCGCTCCAAGGGCAGGGGAGGGTCTGAGAAACAGCAGGCCAATGTTCTTTCCCTTCCCGGAAAAGAAAAATTCCTTGCTACTAAGAAGTCGCTTCCCCATCCGTGGGCAGCTCCAGTCCTGGGGCAGCCTGTGCTGAGAGGCAGGAGCCCCAGGTCATAGAGCCCAGATGTAACCACTCTTCTAATTAGACGTGGTCCCATTCAAGCCGTTGGACTGAATAAGAGGGCACCCCACGTGGGAACGGCTGGAGGTGTGGACGGGAATTTGAAGGACACTGTGGGAAGTGAGTGCTGAGTCAGTGCACCCTTGCTGAATTTAAAAGAAAAAAATGAGCCCACTATGCACCATGGGCCAGCCACATTCCCTCTGGGTGAGGCCCTGGTTAGGACCTTCCAAACTTCCAGACGCTGCGAGACAGTGAAGTCTAAAAACAAGTCCATTCGTGGCTCATAGGAAAGGGCTTCAAACCTGCTTTTCACTCCCCAAAAGAGAAAAGACTGCGGAGCCTTTTCTTTCCACTTTTGCCTCTAACTTCACAACAGTAGGTGAGGATTTGTTTCCTGGTAAGGGAGTCTTAATACACTGATCATTTTGTCCTCCTCGCTGGAGTTTTTGGCTGGAGGGAGGCGAGGACTGAGCCAGGACAGAGTTCTTTACTCTGCGTTTTCCCACCAGTCAGGGCATGGCAAAGAACCCCACCACCACCACCATCACCGTACAAGAAGCCACTGGAGGACGCTCCACTGGAGGGCAACCACTGGAGGACTGCCCACTGGAGGGCAGCTGCTGGAAGGCAGTCCACTGGAGGGCGGGCCACTGGAGGGCAGCCAGTGGAGGGCAGTCCACCGGAGGGCGGTTTGTTGAAGTAGCTCTTGTCTTTAAGGGTGTGATTGCCCATTTCTGCTCACTTACTGGTACTGTAAAGATTTCATCAAACAACATGGAGAGAGCTCAGTTGGGGTAAGGGGCTCCCTGGAATAATTTGCAGTCATGTCCTCCATCACCTTGACCTCAACCTGTCATGGAACTGCATGTTGTTTCAGCCGGGCTGAGTCAGCAGAAGTCGCACCAAGTCCATTTTCAAAGCAATTAACATCTGTAATGACCCAGCTGTTGGGCACAGCTGGACAGCGTCCTCCTGTCATCGCCTTTTCCGAATAAACACTGGGGAAAATGTGATTAAAATATGAAAGCCCGAGCCCCGTCTCTGGACTGAAACAAAAGCCAGAGCCGGCGCCTGGTCTGCACAGCACACTCGTCTCCTCACAGAGCTGTGAGAGGAGCAGCACTCACAGTTCAGCAGCCACGGGTCTCAGCAGGGACCTTCACCTGTGGGACCAGCAGCTACTGTTGAAGAAAAGGCAGAAAATTCAAGCAGAAAGGAAACTGTTACAGCCATTTAATACAACCTCTTCACTTCTCCAGGGAAGCTGGACACTTGTCTTGGTCACCCAGCCATGGAGTAACAGACAGGGACCTAGCCTGTGGTATCAGGAATGCCGGGAGGTGGGTGCTGCCTGGGCCACCTGGCTTGTGCCGTGAGTGGGCAACAAGAGGACACATGGCAGGGTGGGGAAATCTGTCCAGAGTGAGATGGCAACCAGAGACGTCGAGTCAGGTGGCCTTGCAAGGTGGACGGTGTGGGTTAGACAAGGCATGTCAGAACTTTGCCCACAAGTGGAATCCACCTACCACCAGTCACCTGGACCACTGTCCCTAAAACCAGTTCCCCAATATCCCGGTATTCTCCCTACTGGCAGAGTCTGTCGGCCAACATGGCAGCAGACTCAGCAATCACGGGAATTCAAAGGCTCTTGAAAATAATGCTTCGCTATGGTAAATGATCACATGGACAATATTTCTAGTTAAATGAAAAGGTGTTGAAGAATGTGTCTGTGTTCATGGTGCTTTATATGGAGAGGCAGCGAAGGACGCCCTCCATTATCCAGTGCGGAGGCAAGTATGTCTCTTTACAACTGGCCTGGCATGTTTTGTCTAGTTAGCTCATGAATAAAGCCATGTAGCTCACAGCATTTCACCTTTCCCCCTGGCTACCAGGGAACTCGGATGTGAGCCATATGCTTGCTTCAGCGGTCGTCCTTAGAATAGATTTTATCTTATGGCTCTTTCTCCCTTCTCTCTCAGTGCATAATGCTTATTTTTCATTTTTATCTTTTACTCATCTTAATCTCTCTACTTCTTTTATTATAATTTTCTTGAATCTTTTTAGAAAATAGGAGAGTACAAATTGCATTTGAAAAATGTTTTAACCCTTCCTTAAAAAGCTGTTTCACATACATTATTTAATTTTTTCCCAAAGCCCTGCAAAATCCCTGAGTGTCTTCTGAATCATCCAAGGGTTAGGTAATGTTCCCTCTAGTCATGGGGCTAAACATATTTCACCACGCTCTGGTTTTCGGCAGACCACTACCTCACCGGTAATACTGTGACACGCAGCTGTGCCATCTGGGGACCGCAGCACCTGCTCCCTCCCGGGGTGGAAGCCCAGCCCTCATAGCTCCAACGTGTCTCTTAATGAGGCAGCAAGTCTCTAAGGGCAGCTCAGTTCATGTGGACAGTAATACCCAGAGAAATGCTATTTTTGCTCCCAGTTCTGTTCTATGATTAGCTTGTCATGTGCTTCCATTCTCCAGAAGCCCTGGGTGCAGCTTCTAGGTGCCAGGAGGATGGGGACACTGCCTCTTTTCATCCTCATATGCCCACAGCCAACTACAGTCCCTGGTCCTCGGAGACCATCCATAAATATTTGCTGAATGAATGTGTCAATTTGGGTGAATCATTTGATTTCTCTGGGCTTCGGTCTCAACAAAATGGGGAGATTAGCTCCTGGCTTCCTTCCAGCATCATCAAGGGGATTAAATGAGATTGAAGGACACGAAAATGCCTGCAATGTATGCAGCACTAGAAAGAGCACGTGAGCATTAGTTTTTGTTACTCATGATCAAGAAATAACCAATGATGCCCAGGAAGGCCCCTCTGCCCTACTGACTTGCATCTCCACTGACCCAGGAGCATCTTCTGTTTTAAGAATGTGCCAAAATATTGACATGATGGAAATACAATTGTGCAGATCCAGAGAGGTTAAGGAAGAAGACAGCCTGGATGGCCTCATCTCGCCTCTGAAGCTTCTCCCAGCTCTTGTCTCTACACTGAGGAGGGAAGTTCAGGTCAAGAGGGCAGTAGGCAAAAGGCCAAGTGCCACCATGGACCTAATGCAGACATCAGAAGCAGCCATTCAGGGATCCACTTGGCTTCCATGCACTCCCCCCATGGAGGATCCATCTGGTAAACTTCCTCGAGGTGGGGACCAAACTTTGGAGCCAGACCCTTCCGCTCTCCCTCCCCACCCCCAGCTGTGGCTCTTGGGTAAGAAATCAGCTATTGTAATTCTTTACCAGGCATGGAAGCAATTCTGAAGAACTTACATTGCACCGGTGCCAAGATTTTGGAACATTACACAGAAGTGGGGTCCAAAAATTTGGGACTAGTATATTGCGTGAGTCTCCCAAATTTGCCTTTGGCAACATTTATGTTTTGAAGAAGAAATGTAACCTAAAAAATAGAAGTCACATTTTATTTATTATTTTTTTGCAATGTTTCATTTTAATATCTGAGGCTGGAAGCTATTAAGCTGTTGTCTCATTAAAAGTGACTACATCTTGTGTTTGGGGGTGATATGTTACTCCACCACTTTGCCCTGGGTGCAGCCATTTCTGCACCCCATGCAGGCACATGCTAGACCAGAAGACCTGGGTCCCAGAGCACGGTGAGACTTTCCCAAGACAAGTACTAGAATGAGTCCTCAGTTCATTGCACTCTGTTTTTTAAACACCCGAAGCAGCTCTTCCTTTATAAAGTGGACCTAGTGTTAAGGCAGGTAGGGAGGGGGAAGACAAAGGATAGAGTTCAGGGCAACGTTTCTCTTCCCAGGGCTGGAGTCACTATGACCAAGAAACAGGAAGGGGGCCAGGCCTTGTTTCAAGAAGGGAAATGCTGAGGAAGTGTGGGCAGGGCCGACCAACAGGAGCACCGGGAGGGGGTGCTTAGAAGGAGGCCACTCCCAGCCCAGGGAGAATCCAGCCCTAGGAAAATGGCACCCCAGGGTGGGGGCGGTGAGGCCATGCCTGGGGGCAGAGACGGGGAGAGTCACTCCCAGGACTGATTTCCAAGGACGATTTACAGTCCGCAGTGTTGGCCTTTCCTCTCGGTAGTCAGGCACAAAATGGGAGAAAGGGAAGCTCATCCATCTTGTCATTGGATTTCACTTTCCCTGGCACTTTGGCTCTCAGCTGCCTGGGCAGCTGTTCTGTCCACAGATGCCAGCGAGTTTGGCAATACCTGTCTGCATTAGTCTCACCCAGAGCTGACATGGTCCCCAGTAAGTGGCCTTCATTTGACATGGCTGGATGCACTTTGGGGCTGTCTGCGTTGGATGAGAGAGTATCTCCATGTGTGATTTATTTCTGTAGCTGGTTCACTGTGGGATTGAGAGCAGAGAGGAGACTCACCTCTTCGGCCTGGGCATCATGCCTTTTGAAGGTCGCTGGAGTTCAAATGCCTTTGCCCAGGAGGGAAGAATAAATGAGTCAGTAAAGGAAATAAGACTTGCACATTGCATGAGTGTGTGTAACCCAAATATAAATCCGAGCTTCATGTGGCCCAGTCCATACATGGAGTCACACTCCAAGAAACACAGCCTCAAAACCAAAAGTAAGAAAAGTTAGTTTTAGTTTTCACTTGAGTGTCTAGAAGCACGCCAAAGGGGATCCAATTTATAAACCAGAGCAACACTTCTTAAAATTCTCTCTATTTTTTATCTGGTTATTCCAGAATTCTGTAGCCTCTCATTTTACATGGCAAAAACTCTCCTTACTTTCAGCCTTTAAGTCTTTCCTATTTTAATCTCTTGTCTATCTTCTGTCAGCATTTTACACTGACTGAAAAGTTGTCTTTCCTCTCTGTCCAATCCCTGAATTCTTCAAAACAAAAGAAGGCCCAGAGGCTGCTCCAAGAAGCAAGAATCTCCTTCCTTTCATGTCTTCCACCCACCCAGGCTCATCTTTCCCTCCTCTGTCAACAGTTTCTGCATCCCAAATCCAACTGGCCAGCACTTCCTCAGGAGGGAGCAAGGGATGGGGCTGAGATGTCACATTCAGAATTCCCTCTCTTAGGTAGTGTGTCAGGGAGAGAAGAAAAGGTGGATGCAATTTGGAAATCTCCTTTCTCGTGTGAATCAATCTTGCTGCCATGGCACTTCGTTGGCCAAACTCTGCAGACTTCTGCAAAGAAAAGCCAGTGTTCACACGTGCCAACCAGGGCATCTTCCACTCCTGTCAAACCCTTCATGCACAGAGAGACTCTTCCTGGAGGGGAGTGTCACCCCTCTAGGACCTCTCTGAAACTATCATGAACTGCACAATCCTGAGTCCTCATCATACTTTCTCACAAGTCTCACGGTTGTACAATGGAATACTCCAGGGTCTTCTTTGCTTGAAAAAACTCATGCAAGAAGCTCTGCTACCAAGTAAGTGGCCTGGTGCCTTTGTGACTGCATTATGACTGGGCAATTTGGAAGTTCTTGAGCAACAGTAGCATGTGAGCACAAGTACAGGAAATTTCTATGCAAGTAAGGGACATTGGAGCAGATCTTTGGCTTTGGAGGACACGGCCTTTCTTAACCCCCGGGGTTGAGATTACAGCACCCCAGCTGTCCAAGCTCTCACTTCATTTTCTCTCACACAGGCATTTCCCCTAATAAAATCTGTGCACATTTAACCCTATTTTGGCATCTATTTGGCTCCCCATCGTTATCCTCGAGACCCCCGCTGGGCCGGCTGCATAGCAGAAGCCGGATAAATAACTGTTGAGGGATGGGATGGTCCCAAGACATTCGGATACCATCCAACTCGGCATACCTTTCCTCAAGGGGTTCACACCCAATCTAGAGAAAGCAGAGAAACACACATGACGTTACCAGAAAACGGTGCGGGAAATGATAAAAATTGGATTGAAGGAGCCTCCAGGAGTTGAAGAGGCTGCAGGTGTGTGGAGCGGAATGGGAGGGGCAGCTTCAGAGTAGAAGGGAGTTTTAACTGAGGCTGTAAGAGGCGAACACGATTTCTCTGCAGGAGAGGTGAGGCCGAGACAGCCCTGCTGAAGGGACCATTGGCACAGAGGGGTTACCTTGGGACGAGTGAGGTCAAGCCCTGGCATTGAACCCTCAGAAGGAGGGTCTCATTGACCAGCCAACCAGCCCCTAGAGCGAGCAGAACCCCCGATTTTTCTCTCTCACAGCCTTTCTTGTTTTCCATCGTACTCATCATATCTGTAATTTGGAGTCATTCATGCAGTTATGTGTGGAAAGTCTGTCTCCCCCACCACACAGACAGCACAGTGCATGAGGGACAGGCCTTAACGTTCTGGTTCACCCAGTGCCTGGCTCTGTGGCTGGTGTGTGATAAGGTACTCAACAGCATTTGTCACCGTAAACCTGAAATCGCCTGGGCTGCCCTCCCCTGTCCACGCCCCAGCCCGTGGCAGATGCAGAGAGCGCATCAGGGGCTCTCCTTGACTTTTCTCGGCGGCCACCCACGGATAGACCTGTAATCCAGATGAACCCTGGTCTATTACTGGGACAGAGGGGCCTGGCCTGGGCCAGGATGGATGGCGGAAGCAGTGGCAGAGGACGCATCTGGGCACCCAGCTCAGGGGAGCTCTGCATAGGGGAACCCTCTTGTAGGGGACGGAGTCACTGCTGTGAAATTCCCTAGGGGACACTTGTACCTCTGCTAGCTCCCACCAGACGCCTCCTTCTCTGTGGCCCTCCACAGCCTGCAAAGGGTGAGATTGGAGCAGCAAAGGCCCTGAGAGGCAGGTCTCGGCCTCCTGACTCCCGGATGCAGGGGACTGTGCCCTCTGCTGGCCAGGCCTCGCAGAGCCCTGAGAAATCGGCCAGTGGGAGTCAGAGCATTCTGTAGGAACATGTCCGTAAGGCGAGGAGGAGAAGGCAGCCCAGGCTGACCTCTGGTTCAGAACTCACCGGGTCTTGGGCAGGTGTCCTCCTGCAAGTGGGGACAGAGTGGATGGCAGAATAGGCAGCTACAGATGACGTCACGGCACACACCACTTTTCTCACTTTGGAGCTGCCTCTGGGCCCGTTTACAAGCCTCAAAGGAAAAGTGACACCAATCATTTATGACCAAACAGCTGCCCTTTTTCCAAAACAGCGTTACCCAGTCAGTTTCACACGCAATAATATATGGCAGTTTCCAAAAAGTTGATCCAGCCTTCAAGGATAAAGGCTGAGCCACAAATCTGACAGCTGGTCCCAAAGGGAGCTCCAGGAGCAGGGTGAGGGCTGCATCGTCATTGGAAACCGCCTGCAGCCGCCAGGCTGACAGCTTTGAAAGGGCAGCAGTGACTCTGCACACTGCCCCAGGCCAGCAGCTGGGGTGAGCCGACAGCCACATCTGTTAAACAGAGCCCCGTGGGCAGTAGGATGGGTCCCACATGAGATGCCTGGGAACGGGGGGCCAGACAGACCCGCAGGGGTGGTTCAGGGACGAGGAGGCATGACAGTGAGTGTCTTCTCGCCAGATCAGGTACAAAAATCCGTTCTCTAGTCAACAAATATTTATTGAGCGTCTTCTGTGAGCCAGGCTCCCTGCAGAGTGCTGGGGATACACCACAGGCAAACGGGCACCGCCTGGCTCTCCCAGAGCTGGCAGCTGAGCCAAGGGAAGGAGCTGGGTCAAACAATCACCTAGCCAGAGGCATGTTTGTGCATGTGCATGCGAATGCATGCACACACATGCACGCATAGTGAGAAAGGCTTCGAGGCCCAAGACAGGGAGTGTGTCTTGTGTGAGCGCTGGAGGAATGGTGGTCAGGGAATGCTTCTCAGAGGAAGTGGTGCTGCACTGAAATCCAAAAGAAGAATGGCCTTGAAGGGTGGAACAGATTGTTCAGAAGGAGGATCAGCATGTGCAAACCTCTGAGTAGGAGGAGGCCGGCACAACTGAAGAACTGAAGGAAAAGGCCACTGTGACTGGATCGCGTAAAAGAGGAGGAGAGGGGACCAGAGGGAGGCTGCGAGGGAGGCAAGAGCCCTGGAGGTCATTGTCAGCATGTTGGTCTTGGTCCTGAAAGCAAGGAGAGGTCACTGAAGTGTACTGAGAATGAGAGGGAAGGGACACAAATGGAGGTGACATTGTTGGAGACTGAGTCATGGGGGGTGCAGAGAGGAGCTGAAAAACCATAGAGGAAGGCCCTGCCACAGCCTGGGGTGAGCTGCCAGCCCTGGATGGGGATGGAGATGGCAAGTGGACTGGAGAAACACTAGGGAGGTGACGTGGCCAGGACCGGGGGGTAGGCTGGTGACCTGGAAATTGAGCCCAGGAGGCACTTTCACTCCTTCTCCCTGCAAAGCCACCAGTCACAGCCTGTCCGCCCTTGAGAATCACCAGCAGCTTTACAAATGCTGATGACAATGCCCCAGCCCCAGAGACTGATTTCCCAGGCCTGGGGTGCACCTGGGCATCTGGACACAATCCAGATGATTCTGATAAGGAGAAAGGTTTGAGAGCACCACCCTGGAGAATCCTCAAGTTTCCTCTGTCCTGGGCTGGGCAGCACCTGGAGGCTGTGCAGTGGCAGCTGAGTGCCAGTCAGGCTGCAGACACAGGAACTCAAGCAGGTCACAGCCCCACGGCCCAGGGAGCACGGGCCCAGCAGTCCACCCCTGCATTCCATGGGACTTAGAGCCTCCTGCTTCTCGCTCCTGCTCTCCGGGGCCTATCTGGTGGCAAGGGTAAAAGAGGAGGGAAAGGAAGCTGAAACCAGTCAGCTCCCCAGCCGTCCTGGGGAAGCGGCCCGGCGCCTGATAGCACAGCTCCACGCTGGGCCAGCCCGGGCCGCCCGCACTCCCCGACGGCGGCTGCTGGCCCTGAGCTCGCGGGACGTCCCAGGCACTTGGCCTTACAGACACGTCTCCTTCATGGACTGTGACTGTCGTTAGTCAGGCCGGAGTGAGAGAGGGCCACCTCCTCTCCCAGGCGGCAGCCGCAGGGCTGCTGGGAGCCGTGCTGGGGGTGGGATGCTGGCTGCTCCGAGTGTTTTCTGCCTCTGCCAGTTCTGCCCATTCAGGACATTTTCCAGGGAAAACCTACCAGCTGTGAGAAAGATAGCACACATTCCTGAAATATCTGATAAACAAATGTTATTCCTTATCCAGCCGCTTGACCAAAATGTCTGTGGGCCTGTGATTCACGATTTGTCCCTTTTACTCTGGAAGAGTGGCCTGTCCCTGCCATCTCCCTTCCTATCTCCTTGTCTCACCCCTGATGACTCTGTTTCTCACCCCTTTTTCCACCTCTGTCCGGGCCTTCCTTCTCTCTGTGTCTCTCACTGTAACGTTCAGCCTCAGAGGGGAGCTTCTTAAATGTATTTTCAACTGCTTCTGCAGTACTCTGAGCCTTTGAGGAGAAAGAGGTATGAAATCTCTCTTCAGAACGAACCTGAGATGGTCCTTCCCAGAAGGCGACAACAGCGTCAACGGTGGGGTGGGCTGGTGGCTTGTCCACGTCTCAGGACCACGAGTCCTGAGCTCTGGGCCAAGGCAGCAGCCACGACACTGCTGGAATGTGCTCACGTTGTTCCAGCAGCTCCTGTCATTCAGCACCTGGCCCAGCTCTGGCTTCCCAGGCCCCGGGGACCCCGTACCTGTAGCATGGGCACACTCGTTGGCGCTGATACTCAAGTGGGTCAGGACCGTGAGGCTGCCGGCCTTTTCCAGTCCACACCACGCAATGCCAAAGCTGCGGGTGAGCCGTGCGCTTGAGATGGATGGCTCAGGAAAAGGCTGACGTCTGTGCAACGTGCTTGTTTCCTGAGGACTGGGGAGTCTGTCTTTAATATATTTTAGAACAATGTCTGGAAACTGCATTTCACTTTGTCAAATGTACTTAAATTTCCAAACTTCAACAGCATGGAAAATTTCACTCACAGCCCAAGGATGCCAGACAATGGGCCTTGAGCTGAGTGTTCGTGCGATGTGGCTCTGTTGTATCTCTGGACGCGTGGGACGCTCTGAGAATTGGAAGCTAGCAGGCATTCAGGTGCTAACAGCCCCTCCGTGGGTCAGACCAGCACCATGGTGGGTGCTGAGGATGGAGACACAAAGATGACAGATGAAGTCCCCTACTCATGGGCTCACATTCCAATGAGGGATACAGAGACACAAGCACACGACTAACAAGGAAGAAGCTTGGCCCTAGCGCTCACACCAAATAGGGGCCTGTGACTGCAGCTGGGGTGGGTGCCCCCTGAAGCAGGACAGCCAGGGAAAGAGTGACCTCTGACCCAACATTAGGGTGAAGCCAGCTGCAAAGAGCCTGGGCAGGGCTTTCTGGGCAGGGAGGGCAGGGAGGGCAGGGAGGGCAGTGAGCCTGGAGCCTGATGAGGCCGGTGTGCGCCAAGAACAGAAAGAAGGTCGGCGTGGCCCAGTGGGGCGGTGCCAGGGCTTGTGATGGGAAAGGCCTGTGCAGAGCTGGGCAGAGGCCAGGTCACAGTGTCCACTGTAGGCATGGTGACGCATCAATGTGTGGACAAGCCACGTCCGAGCAGGCGATGACAGGACTTGAGTTATGTTGTAAAAGGAGTTATGTTGCGTCCCATGGAGAATGAGACACAAGTTCATCCATTTGCTCTTCCTTCTTTAAGATAAAACGCTATTGAGAGTCAGCTCTTTTAGGCACCACTGGAGGTATATGATGAATGAGACCGTGCCCAGTGGACAAGGACTCACCATTAGCAGAGGGGACTGGCCCAGAGCCCAGGAACACAGCACCACACACACACGCCATATTTAGGGTGGTGCTGAAAGCTCTGGAAGCAGAGAGGGGCCAACAGAAAGCTTGAGGAAATCAGAGGAGGCTGCACAAGGAGATGCCCCTTGACTTGGGTCCACTGGGCCGAGAGCACTCATGCTTGTTGACGAGGAGGGTGTGCAGGAGTGCACAGGCGGGTGGAGCAGGAGGGCTCGAGGGCATCCCGAGTGCAGGGAGGTGCGGGGCATGAGGAGAGGCTGGAAAGGACACTTGGGGACAGATGAAGAAAAGTGGTAGCACCAAAGAGCCATGTTCTTTTCCCAGAAGTGGTGGGAGAACCCTGAGTTGTTTGATCCTGGACAGGATACAGTCAGACTTGCTTTAGGAAACTAATTCAGGCAGTGTGGCTTGGTTTGGGTCAAATGGTATATACACGGTTTGGTACTATCCACGGTTTCAGGTATGCACTGGGGGTCTTGGAATGTATCCCCCACAGATAAGGGGGGACAACTGTAGTTTATTTTATTCTGCAATTAATTTTTCAACTTTACAGAGGTATTATTACATACAGTAAAATAAACCATTGTGTACAATTCAGTGAATTTTGACAAACTTATGCTCCCATGTAACCACCAGCTCAATTAAGATATCAAATATCATCACACCCAAAGTTCCCCCATGTTCCTTTGAAATCACCCAAGTCACCCTGGATTAGGAAACCACTGATCTGCACGCCAGCCTCATCAGCGCTTAACAGCTTCTCTTTAGCATATCTGAATTGCCAGCATCACTACTCTTGCACCTTGGAGCCATTATTAAGTAAAATAAGGGTGACTTGAACACAAGACTGCTATACCTCAACAGTCAATCTGATAAACCTGACAGCTACTAAGTTACTAATGGGCGGATAGCGGATACAGCGTGGATATGCAGGACAAAGGGGTGATTCACGTTCCAGGCGGACAACGCGAGATTTCGTCATGCTACTCAGAATGGCATGCAATTTAAAACTTATGAATTGTTTATTTCTGGAATTTTCCACGTTTTCTGATCGCACTTGACTGCAGAAAGTGAAACTTTGGATAAGAAAGGACTACCATAAAACGACACACCCTGGAGGACGCGTTTAGTCATTATTAGTTGCTAAAATATCTTAGTGTGAATTCGTTGAGTATGGATGAGCATGCTAGTCACATGTGGCTCGAGACAGGTAAGCTCTGCTAAGGATGGAGGTCAGAGAGAGAGGGAGTGGTCAGGCGGGAGACACAAAGGGAAGAGGTGGGTGCCATCATCATGGGTGGTCCGGGCCACCCAGGCAGGGCAGAGGAAGAATGCGAGACACATCCTCAGTATGGAGACAAGAAGCCTGAGGATAGAAAATAGGAGATCCCACACCGTGCAGTAAATGGTGTCAGCGTCCATCTGTATCCCTCGCCCTCACCAGCTCAGGGCACGCAGGCGGGCTTCCAACCGCCAGCCCCTTGTCTCTCTGCCTGCAGGCTTACTTACGCCATGGAAACCTGCTGGTATGCTAGGAAATTAATGCTTGCTCCCCCGGGAGCTGAGTGGGCTAACTCAGAGGCGTATGTCTACACTGGCTCCAATGTTCCCAGAGGGACTGAACCTCAGTTGCCCAGAGTGGTAACCCACTTGCCAGTACATCCTTTGTGGGCCACCTTCCCTTCCCTGTGTCACTTCCCCACTCCTCTACTTCTGTGTCCTGTGATCAGATAACCTACTTACACCCACATCCTTGTCTTGGGTCGGCTTCTGGGGGCACCCAAATTGGAGCACATCACCAACTTTGGCTTCTTCTGCTCTTTCTGGTGTCCCTGTAGACATGGCCTTGTGCAGCTGACCAGGGGGAGAGGGTGAGGGGGGGTTGCTGTGTGCTGAATGTTTGTGTGCCCCTCCAAAATTTATATGTTAAGCCTATTCCCCCAGTATGGTGCTGTTATAGGGTGAGGCCTTTGTGAGGTGATTAGGTCATGAGGGTGGAGCCTTCACAAATGAGATTGGTGCCCTTATAAAAGAGAGCCCAGAGAGCTCCCTCAATCCTTCCACCGTGTGAGGACATCGTGAGAAGATGGCCATCAATGAACCGGGAAGAGGGTCCTCACCAGAAACTGAATCAGTCGGCACTTTGACCTGGACTTCCAACCTCCAGAACTCTGAGAAATAAATGTCTGTTGTTTATAATCCGCCCTGTCTGTGGCACTTTGTTGGAGCAGCCTGAACAGACTAAGAAGGGGGATGAGGTGTCTGAGGTCCTTGCTGTGACAGCCAGAGTCCTCACTGCCCTCCAATCTGACAACCACTCCCCGGGGCCCCTTCTTGTGGTTTAGAGACTCAAAGACCTCAGGTTCTCTTGTCACAAAGAGCTTAGCAGCTTCCTCACGGCGTGAGCTTGTGGCTAGAGGTCTGTAACTCCACAGGGAATAATCCCTTTGTCCGCTGGACTGTCTCTTAGGGGCGGGCGCTGGGGGCGTTTCCTGGCGGAGGGCCCTCTGTTCAGGTAACAGTGATTTCAGTTGGCTCTGCTATGAAGAGTTATGCAAAGAGGGGAACGGGCTTAAACGTATCAACGGAGTCCTTTAGAGCAGCAAGTCTGCTGAGTAAGGGCATTGAGGAGAGACTGCGGTTTTTACCAAGCACGAGAATGCCAAACAGAAAACAGAGCAACACCAAACCTGCCCTCAGGCTGCCAGCCAGCAAGCGCAGCTGCCCCTCTCCACGCGGAGAGCAGGGCCGCTGGGGCTTCCGAGTGTGGAGACAGCCTCCCTGCAGGGCCTGTGCCTCGGTGCCTCCCGTGCCAGCACAGTCCCGCTGCGGATGTCAAGACGAGATTTGTCTGTCTTGGTGGCGAGTCAGGGATATCTGGTCAGGCCAGATGTCTTCTGCCTGCGCTTCTCAGTTAGCATTTTCTAAAATAAAATTTCTAGAAAAGTAAAACCAGGAGGACTGGAGTAGTGGCAGAAATCCTACATGATATCGCTCACCAATTCTACTTTTCTGGGCCACTTGACCTACCCACCGTCCCTCTCGAGTCCCTGCAGAGGCCTGGTCACTGTGGCCGACCTGGCAGTGTCCTGCCCACCCCTAGGCGGGCTCTGCTTGACTTCCCACCTCCCCGTGGGCATTTTTGTTCTTGCAGCCTCCTCCTGTGGGCCACCCACACCCCAGGTGGTTCATACCCCAGGTGGTTCACACCCCAGCTGGTTCACACCCCGGGAGCAGCTCTCCACCAAGGCCTGCGGGAGCTGGTCAGTACACACCCTGCAACCCTGCTCAGCTGGGATCACTGCGAGGCACATGATTTGCACAGCCCCTAGACCTTCTCTATGGGATTAAGCTTTTCACCCCCCTGAAACCACTGGCTTGTTGATGCCTCGTCTCTGCCACCCGCTTCACCGTATCCCTCTGCCCACCTCCTTCCCAGTGTGCCTGCACCTCTCAAAGAAACCACTTATTTGCTATCTTTGACCCATTTTTTTCCTATACATACATACTTATGATAAAATTTAATTTATAAATTAGGCTTAAACAACGGAAATTTATGTCTCACAGTTCTGGAAGCTGAAAGTCTGAGATCAAGGAGTTGGCAGGTTTGGTTTCTCCCAAGACTTCTCCCCATGGCTTGCAGACAGTCACCCTCCTGCTGCCTCTTCACGTGATCATCCCTCTGTGCACGCACATCCTGTGTGTGCAAATATCCTCTTTGTACAATGACACCAGTCAGATTGGATTAGGGCCCATCTATGTGATCTCAATTCACCTTAATCACCACTTTAAAGGCCCCATCTCCAAATACAGTCACATTCTGAGGTACTGGGGGTTAGGACATCAAGCTATGAATTTTGGGGGAATACAATTCAGCCCATAACAGTATCCAGATTAAAAAGAAAGAAGTAAAATTATCTCTATTCACAGATGACATGATCTGATATATAGAAAACCCCAAAGAATCCACAAAAAAACTATTAGAGCTAATAAACACACTCAGCAAAATTGCAGGACTCATGATCAACACAGAGCAATCAGTCATGTTTCTATACACTATCAATAAACAACTTGAAAATGAAATTAAGAAAATAATTCTGTTTACCACAGCATCCAAAATAATAAAATACTTAGGAATAAATTTAACCAAGGACATACAAGACCTGTATACTGAAAACTACAAAACATTGCTGAAAGAAATTAAAGATCTAAATGAATGAAAAGACATCCCATGTTCATGGATTGGAAGACTGAATATTGTTAAGATTGAAATATTACCCAAAGCAATCTACAGATCTATTAATGCATGTACTTTTCTGGATGCACGTTACGTTCAATAATAAGGACAAAAACAAAAAAGAAAGAACTCCAGTGGTTCCCCACTACAGCTAGAGGATAAATCGTCAGGAATCTTCACCTCGGCATGCAAGGCCACATGATGAGCCCCTGGCTACCTCTACAGGATGCTCCCACCTCACAGACGTTGAAGACAAACAACACAGAGTCAGAAAGGTTTGGTCTGTGAACCTGAAGACTAGTACCCAAAAAATGAAGCAGACTGCCCTTTCTTCCCGCAGGACGGTCCTGAAACCAGTGTGGGAGCTGGGTGAGGTTCAGCTCAGGAGGAGGCAGTGCTCACACCAAGAACTGCCGCGGAACCATCTCTGTGTGGTGTACTGGGCTCCCATTGCTGCCTGGGCCCGAGCAGAGCCTCAGGGCCTCCTGTCCAGATGCTGTAGGAGGGCACCGTCCAGTTCTTCTGCTTACACCAGAGACAGCTGCTCCTAGCCTGACTGACTGCTTGCTGCCTGACCTGTCTGCCTCAACTTCTCCAGTAGAATCGGACACACAGATGACCTTGAGGATTTCAGCATGGAGCATCTGTGCAGAATTCTGTGACTCTGGTTGGGCAAAGTTGGTGATGCTAACAAGGAATGATGTCTGGGGAGGTTGCCATGGCATCTGCAGAGAGGTGGATGGCTCCAAACTCCTGCTAGATGTGATTCAAACCTTGAGAGATGCTGATGCCTCAGGGGTGGTGTATGGAGTGCCCGTTTTCCCCCTTCAGGAATGAAGGACCTACCCCCAGCTCCAGAGACCGCAGCTTCACGGTCATCTCCCTGGGGGATTGCCACCTGCAGCGAGTCACCTCATCCAGTCGTGCCCCCCTTCCTGGGGGTTGGCATCTGAGGACTGAGAAATGTGGGGGCCCAAGGGCCTGGGCTGCTTGCTCCTCCTAGGACAACACTGAAGGGTCATTCCAGCCTCAGACCCCCCCAGAGTGTGCCAGGGCCTCTGGTGCCACAGGCCTGCTTCTCTTTCAGCCCCACCCTGCTCCCCTCCATCCCTTCCCAACCGAGATCCTGGGAGCGTGCCTACGATGAGTGCTGCATGCTATTCCCATCTCAGGGTCTGGCTCTCTGAGAACCGCACCTATTCATCCTTTCTGGTCCCACTGAAGACACTTTCTCCTGCTATTTAAGAAGCTGAGGGCAGTCCCTGTGGCTACCACATGCTCCTTTTCCAGGAGCCACAGGACCATTATTCCTTCATCCATCTGTCTTCTCATTCACCCCCCTCACTCAATCTCCCGTGGCTGAACCCCATTGTCCAGTGGACATGCAGTGGGAAGGGTGCTCAGCGATGCCTCCAGCACTCACATCTTTATCACAGGGTGGGGCTTCCAGACCACAGTGGAGACAGCCACTAGCTCTGGGCACAAAGCGTGCCCTGTCTGGGTCTCTGTTTCCTCAGCTGTGAAGTATGGAGGTGGCCTATATGATTTCTGAGGCCCACCAGCTGTAAAACGTTATGATTATTTTTAAACTCGGAAACAGAATGCCAAGTTGCAAGCACTTTGACACATGCAGAGTCAACATTTCCAAATTCCACTATTAATCAAGGTTGATTGTTATGCTATCGACAGCATTCGGTCACTGTATCTGAATTGTCCAGTAATCGAAATGTGTTCTGTGTTCAGCGCCAGTGAGGTGCCTGGGAGAGGGGAGAGGGGAACAGGGAGGATGGGCGTTCTTGAAAGGCTGCAATGAGTGAGTCCACTGTCCAGCGCCCCAAAGAAGGAAGGGTTTCGAGCTGAGACAACATGTGAGCGTCCTTAGCGCCCCAGGCTGGAGCAGCTCTTTCCTTAGGACCCAAGGGATCAGCCACAGTTTCTGTGTTTGTGTTTTCTCCCAGCCATAGCACATCCAGACGGCCAGGGCTGGTAGGAAGGAATGCAGAAGGCTGGCAGGCAGAGGCTACCCTCCTCCTCTTCCTCCACCTCTCAAGGAAACAACAGCAGGATCCAGCTGCTTATCTGCCCACAGCTCTTAGTGGCTATGGCGTCTGGGTCCACAGGACGGGCGGGAGAGCCTGAGCAAGCTCGGCCTTCCTGTGCTAGCCGTGCACTTGGCCACCTGGGTAAGTCGCTTAACTCGGCCAAGCCTCAGCTTCCTCACCTGAAGAGCTGGCAATAAAGCCCCAAAGTCACCGGCTGGAGTAATTAGAGGGGAGTTAGGAGGAGGAGTAACTAGAGGAGGCACACGCGGTGGTTAGTATTCAGCAAACATCGGCCACGACAGCCACCAGGTCTCAGCCCCTTGAACTTGGACTTGCAGGACCTGTCCCACTCACAGGGACAGTGGAAAGTACCTCCCACCTACAGTGCCCTTCTGTTGACACCAAGCACCCATGGGTGTGCGTGCTGGGGAGACGTTGGACTTTCCCCAGGACTAGCTTGATGGCCCAGCTTCTCTACTGCCTGGATCTTTGGCTTTAAACAAGTCACGATCTTTGTGCCTCCATTTTCACACCTGGACATGGAGCTCAGGGTACTCATTTCTGAGGGACAAATGTGGGAATCAGCTGAGAGGTCCTGACCCCCCAGCAAGCACTGGCTGACTCGGAATCCAGAGTTTGAAATGTAGAGAGGTTTGGCTATGCTGATGGGTACGTTTTCCTAGTCAGGAGAAGGAGAGCTTAACCTGGCTGAGAAGACAGCGGGCTGGCGGTGCCTGGACAGAGAAGACTCCAGGAGGTTAAACAGCAGCCAGCAGGAAGAACCTGAGTTACAGGAATGGCTGAACGGGGGGCTGAGGAAGACATGTAAGGAAAAGGTGATCAGGCAGCCCCAAGTGTATTCTTGCTCAGACCCATCTACCCAACCACAATGTACCCTGCGTAGCCTGAGCCGCTCTGTTTCCTAACCACACTGGCCCGTCTCCTGTCTTAAACATGCTGTGTGGCCTGCCTGAGATGTCCTCCTTCTCTCTTTCCACATTCCCCCTTTCCCAGACTCCTATTTATCCCTCAAAACCCAACTCTGCCACCAAGTCTTCCAGGAAGGTTCTCCTAGCACCATCTCCACACAGGGGCTTGGAACCACATCCATGCTTCTACCTGGGCTGTGGTGGACTGTTGAAAATGAGCCCAGCCCTCCCTGAAAGGAAGTGCTCATTCCACATGGAGCGTGCCTCTTGGCTCAGAACAAGTACTCCATGATGGTTGTTGGGATCAAATCTGTCACTGCACACACCAAAAGTTATCCTCTGTAGAGTCACATTTCCCAAAGCCAAAAGGAGGAAGGGTCTGGACAAATGACCCAGAGGAGGAAGAGAGGACACTTGTGAGCTGTCCAGACTCTCTACAAGGACACAGGTGACCAGGGGTCCACAGCCCTCCTCGGAGGTGACTGGGCCTGAGGCTGTGAGCAGCCCCCTGAGAACACTGAGGGATAGGAATTGTAAAAAGCCAAGAACAGAGGATCTGCTTTGTTTTTCAAAATTTATCCTTTTCTTTCTAGATAAAACTACATGCAGGCTGCTCCAGAGAGGGTGTCCCCAGGGTCTCCATCCTGGATGTTGGCAGCTGCCTGGACAAACCTTTCCAAGGGAACAGCCAGGTCACAGTGAGGGTCAGAAGAAAGCATCGGGACCACAGCAGCTGCCGGGTGGACCATGCGTGGGACTTAGGGAGCAGCCTTCTCCTCACCGCCTAGCCCCCTTCCTCAGTCTCTCTCCAAATCCTGGACCACACACTGCGCACTGCAGCCCCATCACAGCATTGGGTGGGTGTTGTTCCGCCGAGAGCCACCCAGAAGGCTAGCCCACCCCAGGAGACCCAGACCAGGCCCTGCCTCAGAACCCGGAGAGCTCTGGGGACCCAGCTGGCAGCAGGGTCCAGTCTTCTCTGGACAGAAGACGTCTTTGTTTCCAGAGTCCATCCCGAGGGTGACTGAGGACAGCCTCCTGTTCCCAGAGAAGGACAGATACAGCAGCTGCAAACCACTGATGGCATGGAGCTCTTTCCCAGACCAGATGGCCCACATGAGCTGTCATCCACGTGTTTGTTACAGAGAAAGAAAACAGGATCGACCCGGGGGCAGTCACCCAGGGCCCGGCTCCACCCTTGCCCTGAGGAGGAGGGTGCACATCCTCTGGCATCTCGAAGGCCGGGCACCGCAATGTGGACCACTCGCCCTCCCCTCCTGCGTGTCATGGTCAGTTCTATTCCCAGGGCAAGAACTCTGCCAAAATGAGCAAACATCAGGGCCCGACTCCTCCTGCGCCCTCCTGGCCAAAGAGTGTGAAGAGGTATTCTTTGAGGGCCTGATTTTTTCCCCTCAAAGACTTTTTTGGCTAACTCCTGATACTATTCTGAAGCACCTACCCAAATTTCCCCTGGTCCCTCTGTGGCCCAGCGAGTTTTCTTCTCTGTCCTTATCACCACCTTTGCTTTATCCCCAGATCACTGGCGGCCACTGTGGTCTTTTAGGATATTGATAAACACGTTTAGAGCATGCCCACATCGTGCCGAGGGCTGACAAGAACTCTGTGTTTGCACAGCTCCATCCCTATTGTCCAGGTTGGTTAGAAAGCCAAGGAGCAGTGGGTCTGGAATTTGAACTCTGTCTGGCCTCAGAGTACATGCTCTTTTCACCACAGCAGGTCACTTCCAGGAGGCTCCCAGGGCTTCTGGAATTTGGGGAAACACTGACCTGTGGGATGCCCCGTGAAGCAGCAGCAATGTGACCTCCCTGAATGAGGCTTTCCCTCGTCAAAAGGGCTTTCGGAGCCGCCCGGGGTCATGGCGAGGAAGGCAGCAGTTACATTTCACATCTTACAGGGGAGAGGACGAAGGATCAGCCAGGGTCACTTGCCTGAAGCCCACAGTCATGTTGGAGTTAGGCCTGGACCACACCTCCTCGCCAGCCACCCTCACCTCCAGAATGAGAGAAGGCCCGGAGCGGGGCTCCACAGCATCTCACAGGGCCTCAGGGGAGCACGGAGGCTCTCATTCGATCTCCACATCACAATGTGAATCGCCAGTCGCCCAGAGACTTTTCCGAGCACCTACAGGCAGGTTAGGTTGTGGAGAAATGGAGAATGTGTGCCGTGGGGCTGAGTCCCCCAGACCTGACACTCCAGGTAAACACCCAGGTGACTGCACCTGGTGACCAGGTGGCCGTCTTTGCCCTGTGTCTCTTCATATTGTCTTCCTTCCATGCATTTCCAAATTTCCCCTTTCTTATACAAACCTTCTCAGGATTAAGTCCACCCTAATGACCTCATTTCACCTTGATTACCTCTATAAAGACCCTACTCCATATAAGGTCACATTCTGGGCTTCTGGGGGTGAGGACTCCAGCATATTTTTTTTGAGGGACACAATTCAGCCCATACACCAGGGGACAGAGCTAGAGCCCCCAAGATAAGAGGTCAAGGATAGGACCTGGTGTTGGAAGGGAGATGGGAGCCACCACTGAAAGAGTCTGAGAGGCTACAGAACAGACGCAGTGAGCTGTGGGAGCTGCGCCAGAGTCGCCTGGGGCCCCTAGAAGCAGACCCTGACACGAGGACTGGGAGCACGTATGATATGGGGTGGTCCCAGGATGCGAGAAAGGAGCTGGGTAAGTGAGACAGGGAAGGAGGAAAACCCACGGCAGGGCACATCCTGAGACAGTGACCACAGGGGGCAGGCGGGGCCTAGTCTTGCCAGGACCTTCTGAGGAAGGAGGTAGAATGCATCTCAGAATTGATGCATGAAGAGATGGAAAAGCAGGGCGTCAGCCACTGATTCCATTCCCTCTGGTTGAATGTTCCTGGTCACGTCCAGGTTGAGCAGGCTCCAGGGGTGCCATGAAGCCCTCCGGCAGAGGAGCGGAGAGAACGCCCAGGAGATAGGGCAGCACAGAACCACTGCTGCTGCAACCCGCCCGCCGCTCCTTGCCTCCTCGGAGGCCAGAGACGTGAACCGGTCAGGCTCTCGGCTCCCTTCAGCTTCCAGCTCCACTCAGCTCTGTCCTCAGGCTGGTTGCTGCGTGTGGTCTGTGCCTATGATGGGGTGTGTGTGTGGCTGTCTGGAGTCTGCAGGTGAGTGTGGATATGTGTGGGTTTGTGTGTGTGTGGTATGTTTATGTATGATGTCTGTGTGTGTGCGATGGGTGTATGGTGCCTATCGTGCAAATTTATGTGTCATATCTGTGTTCATGAGTGTGGTGTGTGTTGTGTGTGTGAGTGGTGTGTGTGACGCAAATCTGTTGTGTGTGTTTGCGTAATGTGCTTGTGGGATGTGTGATATATTTGTGTGTGATGTCTCTGTGTGTTATGTGAGTGTGTGTGCATGTGCCATGTGTCTTGTGTGTACGTGTTTGTGTGGTGTGTGTGCTGTGTGTCCATATTTGTGTCTGCGTATGGAGGAGGGTTGTTCACAGATGGAGGGGATGGAACTGGTGGAAACACACCCTGGAGAAGGTGGGAGGATGCAACTGCGGGAACTCCTTCCTCTGAGTGAGAAGGTAAAAGAAAGGAGGGTTGTAAAAAGAAACAGAGACCTCTGGGCAGGAAAGGTGGAGGCTGAGGGGCCTTTGTCCTGTCCGGATAAAGGCAGGTCGGGAGGAGGGCGATTTTCAGAATTGCAGTCTGCTTCTGCAAGGGAGATAAAGACCTTGCAGAGATTAAAAAATGGGCAAAAGATCTGAACAGACATTTCTCCAAAGAAGATGTTACCGAACCAAGTGGGCTCACCTCCTGGTGAGTTAAATAAGACTTGACACCAGTGGAAGTTGTCTCACAAAGTAAAGAGTATTTGCAGCAAATAGGAGGCCATGAGGAGTCATTTCCAAAGTCATGGCGTCCCCGAACAAAGGGAAGCAGGAACTTTTATTTCGATTGGGGAATGAATATTCAAAAGGGAGAGGTGGGTATTCGCTTGCGCAGGCTCAGTTGGAGAACATGCTTCCACATAATGAGGCCTAAGCTCCTCCTGGAGAGATTTTAGCGTTAAAGGTAAGGCAAAGGTCATGGGTATAGCTCTTGTGGTGAGGCTTGGTCAGTTTCAGGATGTTGGTGGTTACATCTCCTTAACATACAAAAGGGAAAAAACAACTTGGAAAAACAGTTAAATGCTTCCAAACCCACCCTTGAGTTTCTTGAGCTGTCTAGTTGGTGACAGATATACAACTGGCCAACAGGCACAAGAAAAGATGCTCAACACCATTAACTATCAGGGAAATGCAAATCAAAACTACAATGAGACATCACCTCATGCCCTTCAGAATGGCTATAATTAACAAGACAGGAAACAACATGTGTTGGAGAGGATGTGGAGAGAAGGGAACTCTCATACACTGCTGGTGGGAGTGCAAACTGGTGCAGCCACTATGGAAAACAGTATGGAGATTCCTCAAAAAGTTAAGGATAGAACTACCATATGATCCAGCTATTCCACTGCTGGGTATTTATTCAAAGAACATGAAAACACCAATGTGTAAAGATACACGCACCCCTGTATTCGTTGCAGCATTATTCACAATAGCCAAGGTTTGGAAGCAACCTAAGTGCCCATCAAGGGACAAATGGATGAAGAAGATGTGGTCTATATACACAATGGAATACTACTCAGCCATAAGAAACGATGAAATCCAGCCATTTGAGACAACATGGATGGACCTTGAGGGTATTATGCTAAGCAAAATAAGTCAGAGGGAGAAAGTCAAATACCATATGATCTCACTCATAAGTAGAAGATGAAAACAACAGCAATCACAAACAGACAGAGATTGGATTGGTGGTTACCAGAGGGGAAGGGGGGAGGGAGGAGGGCAAAAATGGATGATTAAGCACATGTGGGTGGTGATGGATTGTAATTAGTCTTTGGGTGGTGAACATGATGTAATCTATGCAGAAATAGAAGTATAATGATGTACACCTGGAAAAAAAAAAAAAAAGACCCTGCAGGGTTGGCAGGGTCCTGGGTGGACTTCCCTCGGGTCAGGGTTGGAGTCAGAGTCTCTGTGGTCAGAGGAGCTGGGAGCAGAGAGAGCTGGTGGTGGAGGTGCACAAGATTGGGGGTGATGGGGATGGGGTTTGTTTTTCTTTGGCCCCAGACTTGCCGAGAAGGCCAAGGATAGATCTTTGATGTCCTGGGAGGAAGTGTGACTCCAGATCCTCACTTTGCATGATCACAAGTGACAAGGACTCAAGAAAACCCCTAATCTCAGCAGCATCACGTTGTTCTCTCTTCAGAAGCCTAGTGCGTGCATGCTCAGGGCAAGGAGACCAACCATAGGGAAAGACCACTCGTGTCCCCGGGGTAGAAGTCCTCCTGAGGGCTGAGACCATGAGAGACCCAAGGTAACAATTGTGCAGAGGCAAAATGACACTTGTCCCAAATCCTTCTGCCACATTTTTTCATGTCTCTGGGAAGCCATGAGACCTCGAGCTGCCACTGTGCATCCCGTGCACCACGGGATGATTGATGACCTGGTGTCTCTGGCTCCAAGAACATGTCTCTGAGGGGTTTCACCAGCACCCAGTCAGACGTGAGGCCCGATGGCCGCCGGGCTGCAGCCCTCTCTCGGCCCTTCACCAGCAGAGAAGATGGCAGCTGTTGCAGATACCTCATGGGGAAGGGAAATTTTCTCTGGCTAGGTCTAAAGAAATCAAGCAGCAAAGCCAAGACTTTCAAAAAAGAAGGAGCCAAAAAATTTACTTAGAAAAAAAAAAGAGCAGTTTTTAAATCTCTCTGCTAATAGTCCTCTCAATTGTTTTAATTTAGGAAATAGTTGAGTGATTAAAATGACCTGAACATAAAGTGAATGTCATGAGCTGAGGAGGAGGAAGGAGAATAAAAACCAAAACGGACAGGGAAGGAGCTCCCAGATGAGAGTTTGGGATGCAGTGTATGCACGCTTCATTTCATTCTATTTTCTCCTTTTCTATCTCCCTCATCTGAAATATGTAGCAAAGAAAAATGTAAGCTGCAAGAGGAAAATTGTTTCCAAATAATGAGGTTTATCAAATGGTGGCCTGCGGTCAGTATTCACCTTCTAAACATCCATGCTTGGCTCCTCACTCTAACCTCAACCCCAGACCAAAGGACACGACTGTCAAATCACCCAGTGTGATTGGAAACTGTCTGTAGACGGATCAGAAAGGAGATCTGTGGTGAGCAACACTGTTCAACAAACGCTGGCCACTCTTGCCCTCCAGGCTCTGGAAAGGACTGGCCTTCCTGGCCTCCCGGTAGGTGAGGCCACGGGGCTGGTTCTGGACAATCACTCATGATGGAAATGACATCTGTCACTTCCAGGCTAGAGAAGTTAAGTGCCAGGCATTTAATTGCCTTCAGAACGCTCCTTCCCTCTGCTGCAGTGACCAGCAATGTTCCAGGTAGGGATTACTCCATCAGCTTGGATCCCAGAGTGAGCAAAACCCCTCAGACAACCTGTAATGAACGTGTAATGTGCGTAAGAAATCAACTTTTCTTGTTTAAACTCACTAAGAGTGAATTACTGTAGCGCAACCAAGCTTATCCTAATTGATACAAAAATTGTTTATTTTGAGCTACCCAATAGCAAAAATATAATAAATAAATGAATGAAAGACTACATGGATGGATGGTTGGATGGATGAATATGGCTCTTTGACTATGAATTTTAACCACAAACTTTGTAATTCCTCCAGAATACAAACTCCTACAGGACAAGAACCATGAATGTTGTTAAAATGAGATGTCCGTTAGAAGCCAAGAAAGAGACTGATTTTGACTTCTAGCGTAAGCTATTTGGTGCTGCTATGTGTAAACTTTGCCCAGTGAAGGCACAAACGACCCTCTACGTACACCTCAGAGAGGAAGTTCTTCACCTGGGGGCAGATTGTGCAGGGCAGGGATTCAGGTTCTCCACACTCCAGTAGTGCCATGAATAAGTCTTGTTGCTTCTACAGTCTCAACAAAAATGCAAAACAAATGTGGTCTCATCTTTGACAAAAGCAATGCCTAATAGTGGAGCAAGTGTTGGGTTACAGTTAGAATAAAGTGGGATATTTCCTGTTTACATTAAATTCTGGCCCTGGGATCTTGGCAAAATCACTTAACTTCTCTACACTTCCTTTTCCTTAACCTTGCCTACCTCATGAGGCTGCTGTGACAATTATTTTGACCATGCATGTGAGTTTGTGGTAGCCCCCTCAGCACACTGTAATGTGTAAGGAACTCTGCCTATTGTACTTGATACCAAGAGATGCTTCATACTAATTGCTACTGTTGGTACTCTTGTTATTACTCCTATGATTAGTACCCTTGCCTAGCGAGCAGCCCCCCTGTATACTATGCTGAGCTCACAACAAGAACCCACATAAGGTGCCTGTTGTTCATCCGGCTCTGTCACTGTCCTGGAGCCAGGGGGACACTCAGCAGATAGCTTGTGGTCTCCGACACAAGTGCCTTGAGACTTCCTGCTGTGGAAACCAGCTTGTCCACGCCATCATGAGAAGGGAAGTCCTCCGCTGCGGGGAGAGCATCACTTGGTCCACTGAGCTCCTTAAAAGGGCCGAGCCTGGCCAAAGGAGGATGTGGGCAAAATGTGCCTCTGGACCCTCTGCCAGCCCTCACACACCCACCTTGTTCTGTGTCCCCTCCCCAAGTCCTTCCTCTTCAAAGCATCCCAAACCAGAATGGTAACTTAACATGTGACTGGCAGGGAGAGTTCAGTTCCAGACCTAGTGCCTGGGGTATATTTTGGGGTAAGTGCTTTCCTTTTTTATCAACTACTCAGGGGATGTTGACTGACAGCTAAAACTATCCAAAAGGTACAAAATCTGTTCCATCATCTCAAGACTAGTCACACCTGCCTAGGGAAATATCGCAGAAGGGAAGTCTGTCGCCCTGTGAATACCCTGGCAGTCAGGCAGGTTCTTCAGTTTGCAGTTCAGACGTAAGAACAGGGCTCACTGGTTTACTTACCTGTATTGTATATATTTTTATTTTCTGTATAGTGTAATGTTTTGACATCTTAAAAAAACCTTTCTGGCTAGGGAGGGCCTGCCCCTCCGGGGGGCAAAGTCCCCAGCAGGAGTGTGCCTTTGATGTGCAAACTCACCAGTCTGGAGCCTCGCCCCCTCTTGCCGGCCAGTGCACCCCAGGAGGCAACATTCCTCTGTCTTCCTCATCCCAGAGCCAGGTGTCTGGCAACTAGAGAGCACCCCATGGCCTAGAGCCCACAGTAATTATTCAGACCAGCCAGTCCTGTACTGTTCACCGCATCCTGCCTTGCCTTTCCCAAAGAAACCCCAATAAAGGTGTGCCCCAAGCTCTCCCCTCACTCCTGTCTTCTGCCTCTTTCCAAAAACCTGGCGCTCCCCCCAACCCTTGACCATGCGTGGCACGTGACGACCCCCTCTCCACGAGCTGTGAGTATAATAAACTTGTGGGGTTTTTGTGCCTCTCCTGTGTCTCCTCCTGTGGCCACACCCGGCTATCACCTGAAAGGACACAGACTTGACTTTTCTGAGCTTTAAATGGGTGAGAAGGGGCATGCCAGTGCTGTCAGGCAGGGATGCAGGTCCCAGGACTGCATGGGAAGACGAATTTGTGCCGTCTTTCTGGGGACAAATGTCAAGGAGCCCCGAAAACCTATCCCAGCTGTTCTAATTCTAGGAATTTATTCTACGAAAATCATGAGTTAAATGCAAATATGTGCATCCAGTAATGTTTATCACTGTTTTATTTAGAATTGTGAAAATTTGGAAACCACTACCGTGGTCAACGACAGGGAATAGGTTAAATAAACTTTGGTGCCACGTACAATTGAATACTAAGCAGCCGTTAAAATCTGCATTTGAGAACAATATTCCTACCATGGAAAAATAAACGCTTTATGGTAATACACTGTTGTCAGTGTATTCTGTATGAATCTAACTCAGCTTAATTGCTTAAGTCTGTGTGTGTGCACCTAGGAAAATGCCTCGATGGCGTTAAGATCAACTTTCTCTGAGGGAGGTCATGGGAGATTTTTGTTCACTTCTCAGTACTTCTCTATATTTTCAAGTTTTCTACCATGAACATCTGTTCCCCTAGGAATCAGAAAAACGTGCAGTTTTTCTTCTTTTTTTTAATCTATGGGAGAAAAATCTGTAATGGTAGGAAGAGTTTTGCCAGTTGTTCATATTTAATACTATCAATGTTTAGTAACCCTCTTCAAGTACGTGGGTTTACAAGACATCATTGGGTTTATCATCTTGTGCACCAAGGTCCTGTCCCTCAAGAGTAAAGGCCGTGCAACGACTGAAACACTGTGAACATTTAATGCACAAGAGCTCAGGGAAGACTTGACAAAGAGAACAAATCACTTTGTGAAGGAAGAGGCAAAACTAGGGGGTGGGGTGGTAGCTGGCTTCTTTTCTTTATTAGAAATAGATATTGACGGAGCTCAGAATTGGGGTGGTTTTGTGGTGGGAAGAGAAGAGCTTGCAAAACAGGCTCTGGCATGGCCCTGCTTGGGGTCAAGCTGAACAGAGAACCCATTTCCATGCTTGTTAGAATTGCTCAATAGGCTGAGTGGGAAGAGCTCCAGGCCACCAGACTTTGTCAAGACAAGTCTCCACGCACGTGTGAGCAGTTCACGTCCTTAGCCACAGTTCAGTAATAATTACCTTCTAAACTCGGCCCATGATTTGTTCACCTGGTCTTCACCTCGTCCAACCCCCACTCATTGAAGGTATAGGCCGGTATACTCAGGGGTGTTAGTTTGCTGTTAATTTATATCCAGACGTAAAGCAAAACCTATGGGATAAACTGTGGTCCTATCCCACACCGGGCTGTGGCCAGAGCAGCCCACACTATCAGCGCATCATCTGGAACCAGCATCTGGGTCCCTGCTTCTGGGTGATGAGCACTGGAGAATGTGAACATTATGCAAGGAACACTTGACATTTACTAGCCCCAGGCAGGAAATAGCTGAATGCCCTCGTGCACAACCCCTAATCCACTTATCTCCTGGGCCACAGCACACGAAATCATCAGATGTAGACTAATTTACAAGCTCCTCACCCTGAGGTTTTAAAACCATCTCCATCCCCATTCCCAAAACAAAGATGTTAACCCCCTCTTAGAAGAAAATAAACACGTGTCTCAGATTACTGGCTTTCTCCAAAAGTTATCCTTACCCAGAAACGGAGGGCAAAAGTTCAGGCCAGACTTGAAGTGCAGTCTATTGTCTTTTGTTTGGGTTTGTTTCGTTTTTCCTGTTCCCTTGTCAACTCTAGCAGAACTCTTTCCTGCAACCCAGCTTTGGAGGCAAGCCTGAGTTGAGGATTCCAGAAAGGCTACGATCCAGCATGACTAGGATATTCCCTGAGAAGAGGTTTGGACCAGAGAGATATGCCTCCAATGAAGCTGGGTCAGCCCCGCCAGCACTGGGCCATCACTGTAGGGCTGTGAAGAGTGCCATGAATGAGGCCATAGTGATAATACTGATGCACTCAAGGCTACTGTGTGTCAAAGGCTTAGGCTGTGTCCAGCTTTCTTCTAAGCACTTTACATAATTCATCTCATTTAACACTCTGAACATCAGGGAAGACAAGCCCTGTATAACCTGGGGGGTGGAAAGAACCTGCAAGCTCTGAAAACATCACCAAAGACTCTTTTAAATAGGTAGCTACTAAAAAATCACTTCATGCCCACCCCTGTGTGACCTACACAAGCATATTGGAAAAATGATATGTAATGTAACACAGGGTATTGTTGTTAGAGTAGCATTGTAAATAACAAGAACCAATTTAAAATTATAAGCACAGGTGAATTTACTGACATCAGGGCCCTTACATGGTCTAATTTCAAGTGTTGATGAGAGGAGAGAACCCACCAACATGAAAAAAGCAACTGTGGAAAGGTTCAGAATGTGAACTCTGGAGCCAGGCTGCCCGGTCTGAACCCCACTTTGCACTTTACTTGCTCCCAGATGGGAGTGAGTTGATTAAATTTTCTGGGCTTTGTTTCCTATTTGTGAAATGGGGCTAATAACTGTAGCTACATCAGAGGGTTGGTATGAGGGTTAAATGAAGTGATATTTAGGTGGAGTGACATCAGCAAGATGGCACACTAGGAAGCTCCAGGCCCTTGTTTCCCCACAGAAACATGAAATAAATAACCAGAGGCAGACTAAAATAACTTTATAGGAGATCTTGAAATCAAAGATCTACAGCAATCAAGCAGACGCTCAATCAAGAAAAAGCCACAAAACGGTAGGAAACTTTGTGATGGTTTTATTTGCTTTTGTCCCACACCCACCCTGGTATGGTACAATGTGATTTAAAGGATGTGGTGGCCCAGTCCCCAGTCCCTTCCTTGAACCAGAAAGAGCAAAGTGTACCTAATCTGCAATGTTCTAATCTGTCTTGGGGTTGCCTGAAGGATTGGTCTCTATTTAACCTAACTCAGAGCTCAGACAGTCTAACGTAGGATAGGAAAAGCCACAGAGGGTGGTGAGCATGGCTCAGGAAAGGTGCAGGGGGACTACTGTCCTGCAGATACCTAGGGAAAGGATTACTGATAGAGGACTAGAATAGAACAGCTAAGGCCCCAAGAAGAAGCAGGAGTAAGACTTTTAGGGAAGTTAAGATATTTAAAAGCAGCCCTATATACCAGGGAAATTGAAAAAGCACACGCAGAGGCAGAGAGAGAAAACATGCCCAGAGAAGACCTGCAAGGACCATCAGTTTTCATACAGGCAATTACTGAAGTTCTGCCCTGTAATGAGCTGGTCTGTAAAGACCGAGAGAGGTGGCTGCTCTGTGAAATGATCAGTTTTCAACAATATACCACAAGACATACAAAGAAACAGGAAAATATGGCCCATTCAAAGAAACAAAATAAATTTCCATAATCCATCACTGAAAAAATATAGACGTCAGACTTCCTAGATAAAGACTTTAAAATAACCATCTTAAATATGTTAAAAGAGAAAAAGGAAAATAGGGACAAAACACCAAAGGAAATCAGGAAAAATAATGTATTAACAAAATGAGAATATCAATAAAGAGATAGAAATTATTTAAAAAGCAGATATTCTAGAGTTGAAAAATACAATAACTGAAGTAAAAAATTCACTAGAGAGGTTCAACACAGACTCAAGCAGGCAAAAGAAAGAATCAGTGAACTTGAAGACAGGTCATTTGAAATTATCAAGTATAAGGAACAGAAAGAAAAAGAATGAGAAAAGTGAAGAGGATAAGGGACTTATGAGACATTATCAAGTGGATCAATAGACACATCATGGGAGATCCAGAAGGAGAAGAGAGAGAGAGGGCCAAGAGATTGTTTAAAGAAATAATGTCCAGAGGCTGGCCCGGTGGCGCAAGCAGTCAAGTGTGTGTGCTCCTCTGCGGCAGCCTGGGGTTCGCCAGTTCGGATCCCAGGCGCACACCGATGCACCGCTTGTCAAGCCATGCTGTGGCAGCGTCCTATATAAAGTGGAGGAATATGGGCACGGATGTTAGCCCAGGGTCAGTCTTCCTCAGCAAAAAGAGGAGGATTGGCAGATGTTAGCTCAGGGCCGATCTTCCTCACCAAAAAAAAAAAAAAAGAAAGAAAGAAATAATGTCCAAAAAATTCCCTAATTTGAGGAAAAATATGAATCTAGAAATCAAAGAAAGCTGATGATCTCAAAGTAGAATAAACCTAAAGATACCTACACGAAGACATATTATATTCAAATTGTCAAAAGACAAGGAGAGAATCTTGAAAGAAGCAAGAGAAAAGTAATTCGTCACATCCTAGGTGTCCTCAATAAGATTTTAAGTGGATCTCTCAGCAGAGTCTTTATAGGCCAAAATGTGGTGCGATGATATATTTAAAGAAAAAACAATACCAACTGAGAAGTCTATATCTGATAAAAATGTCCTTCAAAAAGCAGGAGAAATTAAGACATTTCCAGGTAAACAAAAGCTGAGGGAGTTCACTACCACGAGACTTCCCCTAAAAGCAATGCTAAAGAGGGGGCCGGCCCGGTGGCGCAAGCAGTTAAGTGCGCACGCACTGCTGCGGCGGCCTGGGGTTCGCTGGCTGGGATCCCGGGCGCGCACTGACACACCGCTTGTTAAGCCATGCTGTGGTGGCGTCCCATATAAAGTAGAAGAAGATAGGCACGGATGTTAGCCCAGGGCCAGTCTTCCTCAGCAAAAAAAAAGGAGGATTGGCATCAGATGTTAGCTCAGGGCTGGTCTTCCTCACAAAAAAAAAAAAAAAGGAGAAATGCTAAAGAAAGTTCTTCAAATTGAAATGAAAATATGTTAAACAGTAACTTGAAGCAATACAAAAACATAAATTTCTCTTGTAAAGATAAATTCATGAACAAATATAAAAATCAGTATTACTGTAATTTTGGTTTATAATTTCACTTTTTATTCTTCCATTGGATTTAAAAGACAAATGCATAAAAATAATTACGATCATGTTAATGAGTACATACTATGTAAAGATGTAATTTATGACATCAATAATGTAAAGTGATGGATCTGTAAAGGAGTAGACTCTTTGTATGCCATTGAAGTTAGTATCAGTTTAAAATTGTCTGTTATAATGTTAAGATGTTATATATAATCCCCATGGTAGCCACTAAAGAAAATATTTATAGAATATACGCAAAAGGAAATGAGAAGGGAATCAAAATGTGTCATTACAAAAAAATCAACAAAACAGAAAGAAATGCAGTAATGAAGAAAATGGGAGACAAGAAAGCGACTTGACCCACAGAAAATAAATGAAAAGTGTCAGAAGTAAACCCTTCCCTGTCAGTAAGCACTTTTAAATGGGTTAAACGCTACAGTCAAAAGACACAGATTGTCAGAATGGATAAAAATAATCACAATCCAACTATATGCTGTCCAAGGAAACACATGGGGTGAGGAGAAAGGATGGGAAAAAATATTCCAAACAAATAGTAACCAAAAGAGAATGTGTATGGCTATACTAATATCAGACAAAACAGAATTTAAGTCAAAATGTTACAAGAGACAAACGACAGTATATACAGTAGTCCCCCCTTAGGTTCGATTTTGCTTTCTGTGGCTTCGGTTACCTGTGGTGAACTGTGGTCTGAAAATATTAAATGGAAAATTCAAGAAATAAACACTTCATAAGTTTTAAATTGCACATCATTCTGAGTAGTGTGATGAAATCTTACACTGTCCTACCCGGGATGTGAATCATCTCTTTGTCCAGTGTACGCACACTGTATATGCTACCCGCCCGTTAGTCACTTAGCCGTCTCGGTTACCAGACCAACTGTCACGGTATCACAGTGCTTCTGTTCAAGTCACACTTATTTTACTTAAAAATGGCCCCAAAGCACAAGAGTAGTGATGCTGGCAATTCAAATATGCCAAAGAGAAGCCATAAAGTGCGTTCTTTAAGTGAAAAGGTGAAAGTTCTCGACTTAATAAGGAAAGAAAAGAATCATATGCTGAGGTTGCTAAGGTCTATGGTAACTTTTATTACAGTATATTGTTATAATTGTTCTATTTTGTTATTAGTTACTGTTGTTAATCGCTTTCTGTGCCTAATTTATAAATTGAACTTTATCATAGGTATATGTATGCCTAGGAAAGAACAGAGTATATATAGGGCTCAGTACTATCCATGGTTTCAGGCATCCACTGGGGTTCCTGGAATGCATCCCCCACAGATCAGGAGGGTCTAGTGTAATGATAAAAAGGGTTAATTCACCAAGAATATATAACAATATAAATATATGCACCAAACACCAGAGCTCCTAAATATATGCAGCAAACACTGACAGAATTAAAGGAAAAAAGAGACAGCTCTGAAATAATAGTGGAAGACTTAAATACTCCACTTTTAGTAATGGGTAGAACAGCTAGACAGAAGATCAATAAGGGAATAGAGGACTTGAAAACACTATAGACCAGACATATACAGAACATTCCACCCAACAACAGCAGAAAATACATTTTTCTCAAGTGCACATGGAACATTCTCCAGAATATACCATACATTAGGCCACAAAACAAGACTTAATAAATTAAAAAAGATTGAAATCATGCTAAGTATCTTTTCCAGTGGAATGAAACAAGAGATCGACAGAAGGAAAGCTGAAAATTTCACGGTACGTGGAAATTAAACAACTCGCTCTTAAACAACCAATGGCTCAAAGAAAAAATCACAAAGTAAATTAGAAAATATCTTGAGACAAATGAAAAGGAAGACACAATATACCAAAACTTATGAATTGCAGCGAAGGCAGTACTAAGAGGGAAATTTATAGCCGTAAACACTTGCATTATAAAAGATCTCAAATCAACAACCTAACTTTACACTTCAAGGAACTAGAAAAAGAAGAACAAACTAAATCCAAAGCTATCAGGTGGAGGAAAATAAGATTAGAACAGAGACAAATAAAATAGAAAAAAATAGGGAAAATCAATAAAACCAAGAGTTAGTTCTTATAAAGGATCGACAATATCGACAAATATTTAGCTAAAACATAAAAGAGAAAAGACTCAAATAACTAAAGTCAGAAATGAAAGAGGGGACATTATTTCCTATTTTAAAGAAAAAAAAGGATTATAAAAGTGTACTATGAACCACTGTACATCAACAAATTGGATAACCTAGACGAAATGGACAAATTCCTAGAAACACACAGCTTATCAAGACTGAATCATGAAGAAATAGAGACTCTGAACAGACCTATAACTAGTGAGGAGATTGAATCAGTAATCAAACCCTCCCAACAACAACAGAAAAGCCCAGCATCAGGTAACTTCCCTGGTGAACTCTACCAAACATTTAAGGAAGAATTAACTCCAATCCCTCTCACGCTCTTTCAAAAAATTGCGGAAGACTGCACTCTTTCTAACTCATTCCAAGAGGCCAGCATATCCCTGATACTAAAGCCAAACTAAGACACTATAAGAAAAAGAAACTACAGACCAATATCCCTTATGAATGTTAATGCAAAAATTCTCTAAAAGTATTAATAACCTGAATTAAATAGTGTATTAAAATGATTATACACCATGACCAAGTGGGATTTATTCCTGGAATGCAAGGGTTATTCAACATACTAAAATTAACGTTAGCAGAAGAAACAAAAAAAATCACATGATGATGAATTGATGCAGAAAAAAGCATTTGACAAATTTCAACACTTTTTCATGATAAAAACTCAAAATCCTAAGAATAGAAGGAAACTACGACATAATAAAGTCCATATGTGAAAAATCCACAGCTAACATCATAGTCAATGGTGAAAGACTGAAAGTTTTTCCCCTAAGATCAGGAAGAAGACAGAGGCCTGCTTTCACCACTTTTATTCAGCATAGTACTGCAAGTCACAACCAAAGCAATTAGGCAAAAAAAGAAAAAAAAAATAGTCATCCAAATTGGAAAGGAAATAAAATTATCTCTGTTCACAGACATAATCTTATATGTGGAAAATCCTATAGATTCCACTAAAAAAAAAAAGCTGTTAAAACTAAAAAGCAAATTCATCAAAGTTGCAGACTACGAAATCAATGTGCAAAAATCAGTTGCATTTCTATACAGTTACAATGAGAAATCCAAAAAGGAAATTAAAAAAATGATACTTTTTACAATAGCATCAAAAAGAATAAAATACTCAGGAATAAACTTAACCAAGAAAGTGAAAGACTTGTACTCTGAAAACTACAAACCTTGCTGAAAGACAAGTAAATTAAAGACATAAGTAAATTGAAAGGCATCCCGTGTTTATGAATTGGATGACTTAATACTAAGAGTCAATACTACCCAAAATGATCTACAGATTCAATGTAACCCCTATGAAAATCCCAATGGCATTTTTTTTTTTTTGCAGAAATAGAAAAATCCACACTAAAATTTATATGAATCTCAAGGGACCCAAATAGTCAAAACAGTCTTGAAAAAGAACAAAATTGGAGGTCTCACTTCCTGATTTCAAAACTTACTGTAAAGCCACAATAGTCAAAACCACAGTACTGGCATAAACACAGACATACAGACATATAGACCAATGGAATAGTACAGAGAGCCCGGGAATAAACCACCACAGATATGGTCAAATGATTTTTGGCAAGGGGGCCAAGGCCATTCAATGGGGAAAGGATAGTCTTTTCAACAAATGGTGTTGGGAAAACTGGATATCCACATGCATAGGAATGAAGTTGGACCGTCACATAACACCATATACAAAAATTGACTCAAAATGAATCAAAGATCTAAACGTAAGAGCTAAAATTATATAACTCTTAGAAGAAAACATAGAGGGAAAGCTCCATGACATTGGATTTGACAATGATTTTTTGGCCATGACTCCAAAGGCCCAGGCAACAAATGAAAAAATGCACAAATTGGACTTCTTAAAAATTAAAAACTTTTGTGCATCCAAGGACACTATCAGCAGAGTGAAAATCAATCCACACAATGGAAGAAAATATTTGTAAATCATATATCTGATATGGGATTGATATTCAGAATATATAAAGAACTCCCACAACTGAACAACAACAAAAACAACCCATTTAAAAGATGGGCAAAGGACTTGAGTAATCATTTCTTCAAAGAATATATAGAAGTGAACTTCATGAGATTTTCAAATCCTGTTGATGGGAACAGCACTATTTCCAGCCCTGGGTAAGCATTGGGTACTGTTCACTCGAATCCCTTCAGGCAATTCTTTCCTCAGCCTTTGGCATTTTTCTCGTGCATGTGCTGGTCAGTAATGTGCTGAGTATTTGAGGGAGACCCTTGCACATCTCTGGAGCTCCCTTTCTCTATATGCATGTCTCTCCTTTCTGGTACTCTGTCCTGTAAATTCTAGCCACCTTGGTCTCTCTGGATTCTCAGCCCTATTTCTTCAACTGGGGCATCCACCAGGCTCCATCTGGCTTCCTATGGCCTGGAAACTCTCAAGGTGGCAAGCTGGGGCAATCATAGGGCTTGCCGCATTTGTTTCCTGTCTCTCAAGGGTTACTGTCCTCCGTTGTCTGAGGTCCACTGTCTGGAAAATTGTCATTTCATATACTTTGTCTAGGCTTTTATTTTTTTCAGATGGGTATATAAATCCAGTCCCTGTTACTCCATCTTGCTCAGAAACAGAATTCGACCCGTGGGTTTTTACATGACAAATAAAAACAGTCTTTCCTAGAAGAAAGGAAGTAATTTGGGGAAGAACTTTCTTTCCACTGGTGACAATTCAAAGGAAATGTGTGACCAAGTAGGTAACAGGATCTCCTTATGGAGGGACTTTATCTCTGCTTGGTACCCAAGGGGACTATTTGTGGCATGAATGGAAAGCTGTATATAAGTCGATGCTACAGGCAGTACAATCTCCCCAGGAGTCAGTAGGAGGCAGCCCCAGTGTTCAAAAATGGTGCTGAGATAACCAACCACACCTGACTCCTCTGGAATAGGGTTCCCACGCAAGGAAGCTGCTTCCCCTGAGTGAAGTCCAGGCCCTTAACCAGGAAGAGGGGGAGCCCACTCCTTCCGCTAAGCATCCCTGCAACCCTGGTGTTGAACCACAGATGTTAACTAGTCCTTGGAGACCACTGAATCCAACCCTTTTTCTTTTACAAAGGACGAAACAAAATGTCACAAAATGAGTCACAGAATGTTAGAGTAAACAGAGACTTACGTACTGTGAGGTCATATGTTTCCATGGAACCCTAGGGGTGTAGCAATGCTAGGGAGGATTCTACAGAAGATGGGAAAGTCAGAGGGGAGCAGATGGAGAGGTCTCCAGGCGCATTCCTTCGTGCTTCAATCCAAGCTGCTTGTTTCATATGTTGAGAATATTTCATCTGAAAAATTACTGATTCGATCCAATTGCTTTAATATTCAGATGAAGAAGCAAAACCCCCAAAAGACTTGCCTAGGGTCAGACAGCAATTTTAGCATCCAACCTGGCATCAGAACACAGACCTCCTGTGTCTTAGTGCAATGCTCTCACATCAGAGCCACATGTGCTTCACAGCACAGATGCTGGTGAGTGGGACAGAGGCCACAGGGGTAGGGAATCCCTGACACCTAATGCAAGATAACAGACGTCACAGATTTGTGGCAAGGAGCCAAGAAGCAAAAGGATGCATTATGCTTTGTGAAGAGTAAGACGTGTACGAACACCAGGAATTTACTACGACTTATTATTTATTACCGCCAACACCAAACTGGTTGACAATTGTAGGAAGGCTAGTTCTCAGTGTAATGTGACATGACACTGACAGCTCCGTCGGTGACATTTTTTTAACTTGGTCTTGATGTTGGTTCTCTTTATAACAGCTTGACCTGGTGACAGCTCTGTCTACTGCATGACCTCAAAGAAGCTGTAGAGGATTTGCAAATCGAGCCTTTCCCAAGAGCGGACTCTCAAGAGGAACGAGAGAGGGCAGGGTATGGGAGTCTGTATGGGCAGGGGAGTCCTGGAGTAGGGTCTGAGTTTCCAAAGGTCAACTCTTGGAGCATCAGAGCCACCTTGCCTACTTCCTCAAAGCCAGCCCAGAACTTAAATAAAAACTGACTACACGTGAGGCCACAGCAAATCTCCGCAGGTGCCAAGGGGCGGGTTTCATATTCTCCCTGATCACACTGCAGTAAGTTAGAAATCAACAGAAGAAGGTGAATGTCCCTATGGTAAAGCCACTTGTGTGAGCACATCCCAGGGCTCAACCCCGGAGGTTCTGAGTGAGCCCTGACTGAGTGGTTACTGATTGACAAATAGACTCACGTTTTAGCTTATTTGTATTGGTCGACATGAAACCCGCAGCCTTGTTATAAACTCTACTTGGGAAGGCAACTCAGAGATGATCTAGTCTTTCTCTTTAATTCATAATCTACACCAGATCTCTTTATTTTTACTTCTCATAAACTTGAAAACAAAGCACATCAAAGTAAAATAAGCCTCAATGTTAGACCCAGTACAAAGCTACCAGACACATAATTCAGCTGTTTGTGCCTTTATTCACTCAACAAACGTGTGTGGAGGATGTCATATAGGCCTGGTAAAGCAGGCATGCGCTCCCCAACAGGCTGGAGCAAAGGTGCACAGCGGCAGCCCCACTTGAGGCTGAGAGGGACTTGGGGGCCAGCCCCGGCACCCGATGGCAATGGCATTGGCCCACCAGAAACCTCTCTGCAGGGAGTCTGAAGAGCCTTCTGCACCTGTGCTCGGGCTGGCCCACAGAAGTCTGGGCAATTGGACGCGCTGGTTGGCAGCTGTCCTTCCCAAGGGTGGAGCATCTGGGCCCATGGGCATACCCAGGAACCACACCTCAGCCACCATGGGGGAGGGGGCTCTCAGCTCCTTGTGGCATCAGCACTGGGACCTCTGGCATGGACCTCACCCTCTCACCCCATCCCTGGGACTTGTGTCTGAGCCTCATGGAAATCAGCAGCAAGGTGATGAAATGGAAAAGGCTGTTTTACTCTAAAATATTGGGATGTAATAAATACAAGTTTGAGACCTTCCTTCCCAGAGTGAAGTACATGGGGAGGTGCCTGAAGGAGCTGCAGTTTCCCTCTGGAGACTATGGCTGGATGTCAGGCAGCAGTGCCAGGAAGGAGAGAGAGATCATGACACCTGGTGGGGACCCGGAGCCTGACAGCCAGGACCCAACCCAGAGATGCCCACACGGGGACCCCGTGGTACCCAGCAGGTGTGTGGCAGGAAACCACGACAGCCCATGGGATTTGACAAGTTCATGAGCGCATGTGAGGGACCCTCAGAGACCCAGCAGAAACGCTGGAGGGAGCTTTAAGGGAGCCAACGTCCTAGGAATAGGTGGAGGAAGAACCTGTGGAGTTGGAGTTACTCCAACGGCAACTGTCCCAACAGGTGGGGAGGCCGGGGAAACGGGACTTCGTGCTACCATGTGGTAACAAGCGTGGTCTTGGCAGTCAGACACGTCTTCAAATCCTACGGTGCTCCTCGCAAGCTGTGTTGACTCTGTGGGTAAGTTTTCAATCTCCCTGAACCCCAGTTTCCCCATCTGTTGAGTGGCGATAGGTTGATGACCTCATGGGGGTGTTCTGAGAATAACGGGGACAAAATGTCAAGGACTTAGCACAGCACGCAGCCGGGAGCAGGTGCTTGTAGTGTCAGCCGGGGTTTTCACATCAGTTGTAGTGGATTTATTATCTCTTGGAGTAATAGACAAAGATGCAGAATGTGGGTGAGGCGTGAAGAGAGGTGTGTTAGCAGCTCGAGTGGACTCCAAAGGGTCGTTCACAGCCAGGCTCTGAAGGCTGAATGACCGTTCACGCAAAGCAGACGAGGAGGGAAAGACCACTGCAGACAGAAGGAGGCATGAGGGTGGAGGGGCAGAAATGGTGTGGAACTCAGGGCACTCCTGGCTGTCAGTAGAGGAGACGAGGGGCCAGGAGGGGTAGAGCTCCCACCTGAGGACACAAAACGACCAGGACAGGACTGAGCCCTCTGGCCACATGTGGGGGCAGCCATGGTTGGGGGGTGCTGGTTCCAGAATGCCCAGGGGTGTCTCAGGTTTATAAATAAATATTTCTTGTTTTCAATAAAAGCAACTTGTTTAATGTATAGCCCAGCTATCGGCTCAAACCTCAAGTCCCACAAGCTCCCCAGAGATCTATGATTTCGAGGTCACTTCTGGCTTTGAGTTCCTGCTCCTGAGAACTGGGCTTCACTCACCCCTTCTCCTCCTTCAACAAATGTTCATGGAGCACCTGCTGTGTATCATGCACAGCTCCAACAGCAACAATAAAACAATAACATGCCTGCCCACATGGAGCCTACATTCCAGTTGGGGCAGAGGCGGTGAGGAGAGACAGACAACAAACAAACAAACAAATAAGCAAAATATATTGAACGTCACATGGCGATAAGTGCCATGAAGCAAGAACGGTGTGACTGGGAGGGCGAACAAGCAGGAGATGAAGCCCCAAGCCCACCTCCCCCACCCCGCCTCCTCCGTCTCTGTCCTCCTCCTCTGGGGCTTCATTTAGCTTCCTTTAGTGAGGATGATCCTATGTGCACCTCTCTCCATACCTAGGAGAACGTTGAGCTCAGCTACTCAGGGAAGCATTGTCATCTCCCATTATTTTCAAAAAAGAATAAGTTTTCTAAAAATAGCACGAGCAATTAAATTGTTTAGAAAACCTAAGGGTTTGCCAAGAACAGACATCATATTGTTCACATTTTAACTGTAAAGATTACCAAATGATTCCTGTTTTTCAATCTGATTGTTAAAACCCAGTTAGTCAGCTTATTTTTGTTAACAAAACCGCTGGATTCCTCCTGCTACGTGACGTGACGTTCAACTGAATTAACAGAGCTTGGAGGCAAACTTGGACTCAAGGAGTAACTAGGCTCACAAGTTTCTATTGACAGACTAATTAAAGTGGGTTTTGATGGTTTTAGGAAACGTGGGCTCATCGGGTGTACAAACAAGCGCTGCTGGCCCGCGGGAGGACTGAGAATAGCTCCTCTGGCAGCACTCCTCATCAGAGCCTCAGGACACCAGGCTGCTGATGGCTTGTATTGTCCCGCCCTCAGGAAAATACTTTTGTTTTGAAGCTTACTAAACTGTTTTTGCTGTGTTAATAGAAAAAGTCTCTTTCCCCTCTTAATACTTTAAAGTGTCCCCAGTTGGTCCTTGTGGAAAGTTCAGTGGCACCAAACAACAAAATAACACCACCACCACTGTGCTGTCAGTGGGTATAAAAGATGGGGCCCCAGAGCTCGGTTCTCATTGACCATAATGCTCGTCTGGAATAAGATTACAGCGTGGATATGCTTTGAACAGGTCAGCTCATAAGCAGCCCTCTAAATTCTTGGAGATGTTAAGAAAAGTATTTAAAATGTGGAAATAATGCAAAAAAGTGGGTGGCACCACCTTTTATTCCCATACTGAGGCCAAGTCTAACAAGACCACCCAGGGATTCTCCAGTTGTCTAGGGGAGTGGACCTGTGCTTGACCTGCAGTTTGCCATTACTTGAGGTTAGACACTATGAAATTACATGGGGTATTAGAGACTCCGGCTAGTACAGATGCACATAATTGCTATTCTGTGGGAAAATAATCCCAAATATTACAGTTTTATCACACCGTAGGACATTAACCAACCAGTGTTGGCCCTAAGGCAGCAAACTTATCTCAGGATGTTTTTTCTTGTGGGCCTTAATCTTCTATTTCTTTTCTTTTCTTTCTTTCTTTCTTTTTTTTTTTGTTTTTGGTGAGGAAGATTAGCCCTGAGCTAACATCTGTTGCCAATCCTCCTCTTTTTGCTGAGGAAGATTGGCTCTGTGCTAACATCCGTGTGCATCTCCCTCTATTTTATACGTGGGACGCCTGCCACAGCATGGCTTGATAAGCAGTGTGTAGGTCCATGCCCAGGATCCGAACCTGGGAACCCCGGGCAGCCAAAGTGCACGAACTTAACCACTATGCCACTACGCCAGCCCCCTTAATCTTCTACTTCTTTTTGAATCAGCTCCACTATCTTACTAATTCCCTTACTAAGGAGCTAAATACAATACTGAGCTCGTGTTCGTTGTATATTTGTATGTCTCATTTTTAACTCTTTGAAGACTATATACATTTATAACAAAGACAAATTATAAAGATGATGCCCATCCATGGGATTGACAATGTTAAGATTTACTTGAGCCTGAGGCTTCACTGCTGAGCAATCTCCCACCCTTTGTTCCTGGAAAGGGCTTCCCTGTCCTCACATGACTTAGAGAAGATGCATAGATGCCCTCCTTCTTTACCTAGGACAAGGCCATACACAGACCCTCCTAATTCCTGTTGTTTGCCTCATAAATGATTAGTTGAATTTCTTGTCGCCACAGACAATCCAGACAAAATATTTGCTACCTTGAATTTCCTAAACTCTAGTTAAGCTTCTCTCCCACCCCCAGCCAGGCCTCTGCACTCTGGCCCACTTCAGCCTGAGTCCTAACACCATAACGCCCCAACGCCCCCTCCTGAAGTCCCTCCCAAGGAGAGCATCGGCTGGCTGGAAGGAAAGACATTTCTTGTGCGATTGTCCGATGGCGCCGCCCGCTCATCCCACTCACCCCCCACACGGGTTCTTGCTAGCCTTGCTTACTCCTCCCTTTCAAAGAAAATTCCTTTCTGCCTGCCCCTGGAGACACTTGCAGATCTCCTGGTCTGACCCATCTCCCTACCAAACTGGTCCCCTCTGTCATGGCAGGGGTGTTTTCCAGGGAAGCCTCTCCTCACCTAAATCTGGACTTGTTTTTATCTTACCCCATTCTGACACTGTGAAGAGGAAGGCCCCAGCCTGATGCTCCCTCTGCAACCTTTTCCTCCTATCCCTCCTGCCTCTCCCAGGGATCCAGATCAGGCCACTCGATGTCCACACTGCTAGCCATGTGCCTGATCCCACAGGGCATGAGTGACTTCTAACATAGTTAGTTCTCTAGAACTCTCTAACATAGTTAGCCATTCTCTAGAACCTTGAACCAAAATGCACGAGGACCAAAACATGAAGGACATCCCTCGGGTTGTCAGAAATTCAGAATCCTGTGCCCCACCCCAGACCCCGGGAATCAGAATCTGCATTTTTATGGGACTCCCAGGCTATTGGTGTGCACGTCGCAGTCTGAGAAGCCCGCCACGGAGCACAGGGCCAGGGCCGGCCGCCTGCCGGGCTCCCCATATACCCTGCTTTCCGGCTCTGTCCCCAAGCGCAGTGCGTGCTGGTCGGGGGCTCTTGTCAGCACAGCCTCAGCTGCTGAGGGAGGCAGAGCCATCTGAATGGCAACACTGCACCACGGCCATTTCAGACGCTGTGAACCTCCCCACTGAAACAGGCAGCTCTTCACAGCCACACTTCTCTTTCTCTTTTTATAAGAGACTGTCACTACATCTCTCATAAAGAGAGACTTTAGACAACTTTAGTTATTCTCTGCAACTTCTTTTCCTCCCTAGAGGAGAAACTGGATTTCCAAAGCATTAAAAATGCATGGCTCAGCTGCGCTCCACACTCAAGTCGCCATCACTGGATTTGGTAACATGATGCTCTGGCTCTGTGTGTTGTTCTTGCAGCTGAGAAGGACACCCAGGGTCTGGCAATGACTTGCCATCCTGCAAATGAACAGTCCACTGGTCCCCATGCCGCCTTTTATTCATTTGGCTCATCCGCCTGTCTGCTTTGCATCTTCTGCTCACCGGCTCGGCCTGGGCAGGGGGAAAGGAGCCTATGTAGAGAGGTGGGGGGAATGCTCACCAGTGCAACCCACCCTTGTTGTCCCATCACCCCTGAGGGGCCTAACAGATGTGCGCCGTGCCCTGAGCTGAATTATGTGGAAGGGGCGCAGGGTCAGGCAGCCGGAGAGCATTGACAGGGCAAGGAGGCCTGGATTCTGAGTCCAACTCGGCCACTGGCCAATTGTGTGATGTGATCAGATCTGGCCTTCTCTGTTGTCTCAACTGGAAAATGGGGCAGTGTTCTATAGTGGTGCTTCAAAACTTGAGCGTGCATCAGCATCCCCGAGAGGGTGTGTTAAAATCCACGTGGCTGGGCTCCGTCCCCGGAGTTTCTGATTCAGCAGATCTGGGGTGAAGCCTGAGAATTTGTGTTTCCAACAAGTTCCCAGGTGATGATGACGGTCTGGGGACCTCACTGTGAGAACCTGTATACGAACTCCAGGTTCTCAGCCAGTCTGCTCATTAAAGCCCATGGAGCTTCTAAAGTAGGCCGATTCCCCAGGCCACCCCCAGAGTTTCTGATCTGGCTGAACAGGGCAGCTGCCCAGGTGTCAGCGTTTCTCAAAAGCTCTGCCAGCTAGTTAGTTAGCGTTGCGAGACCCCAGGCTGGAGGTTTCTAAGTTCCCACTTAGCTGTCACATTCTATGACGCCACGATTCTGAGCCAGAGCAGCCCCACCCTGCCGGGACCAACCATAGAAACAAGGCAGGAGGCCACTGTCGTATGTCAAAATTTCCCTGTCTGAACACCTGGTGACCGAATGTCCCAGCTCCTCAGAGCGTGGTTCACCGGTTCTCCGGATGAGGCCCCTCCCGGCAGCACCAGCACTCCCTGAGAAGCTGGTAGAAATGCGAGCCCCAGCCTCTCCCCAGGTCCCCTGAATCATCAACTCGGGCCAGGGCCCTCAAGGTGGTGCGGAGGCCACTCACATTGGAAACCCCTGCCTGAGAGGAAGAACAGTTTTCCTCCAACTGAAACAAAGCCAAATCCTCCACTGGGAATACTCGGTGTCGGCTCTGACCTCAAAGGGAGGCTGCCTCCGGCCCCTGCCTCAGACTGCGGGATGCTAAAACACGTTTGATTAATCCTTGTGTAAACCCAACTGCCTCAGCTGCTCCGTGGAGAGCCCTCTTCTGGCACGAAGAAGAGCCTGCTGGCTTGGGAAGTACCCCTTCAGGCCCAAGGATCCAGAATCGTCCAATCTTCCAACCCGCAGCCTCTCTTGCTGGGTGAGGCGAGATCATTGCGGGTGGGGGTCACAGAGGGCTCTGAGGGCTGTGGGCGGTTTCTCTTCTCAGTCGTGCCTCCAGCCCAGGCTGTGGACAGGGTTAGAGGTAGTTACAACGTAGCAAGTTCATCATCAGTTTGCTGTTAGGAATTAACAGAAACAAAATGAGCCCACCCATAGCTAAGGGTTTAAGGGAGTGGTTCCCAGTGTCCAGTCCACACACGAGGCACGTGTGTAGTTTGTAAACACTCCCAGGGGGGCCCAGGGTGAGGCCAAGGTGTGCGCAGGGTGGGCTGTGGCCTGCCAGCAGCCTCGGGTTAAAATTCTCACTATGTGACATGCTCTAAGCCTCCGTGTCCTCGTCTGTCTTCCCAACTATCATGTGGACGAACGTCCTGCCATCCTCCTTAACACAAGGGCCAGCCCTGAGCTGATGCTGGGCACCCAGCAGGTGCTCAATTTGCTGAATAAATGGATGGCTTGGGGCAACAATAAGGTGTACCCCGCAGGGTGTCTGAAAGGACAAAATGTGAAAAAGTATAAGACATGCTTGGCATGCTGCCTGGCAAAGAGTCAGTGCTCATTAGTGTCGGCTCTTGTTATCAGTCTGTGCATTCATGGAGATGCTTCTCTCGCAGCGAAGCCCACTGATGGCTGTAGAGGACGTCAACTATAAGCCAAGCTATGTCTCGTTGACATAATCTGAAAATCTCATTCAAAAAAATGCATCCAGATTTATGCTTCCGTAAAAAGTAACAAGAAATAGCTGTCAGCTGGGCAGTGACCGGGTGACCAAGGGAACAGACTCCTTGACCATGGGTGGCCCTGGCAAGGTAAGCGATGACCGTGGTCCCCCAGGTCCAGCTCTCACACACACACACTGCCAGGAAGGCCTGGTGTCTGGGCCCCGTCTACAGATAGAAACAGTTCCCCTAGGGTACTGGCCACCGTCCAATGTAGGGGGCTGGCAGGAGTGCTGTGCCAGTGGGCTTTCCAGTGAAGAATGGATTTCCAACCTGACGGAGAGTCTTAGGAAAGCTGCTAAAGAGCCGTGGAGTCACCTGCTCATTCTCAACAATGCATTTCCATTGTGGCACGTTTCCAAGCTCGGTGTGTGGCGCCAGGTCCTCATCTTGCCATCAAACTCCGTGACTGTCTCTCCTGGGCTCTACCCTCCAGGAACAGATGTGAAGGGAAGTTGACTAAAGCAGACCTGCTAGAATGAGGGCCTCCAGGGCCTGGCACCCTGAGCCTAGAGTCCTGATCCCCATTCACGTGTTGGACAAGCAAATTCTTAAAAAATATTTCAGAAGAAACGACTTTCCAGTTTGGCACCAGATGGTTATTAGCCTAAATACACGCTCGGGGAGAGTTGAAAGGGGTGGGGCTGGAGGAGACGGCCATCCCAGCCCCATTCAGACGCAGCTCCCTGACCCCCCACCAGGATCAGACCCACATGTAGGAAGAAGAGAGGTGTGGAGAACCAGACCGATCTGCATTTGATTGTCCCACTACGGCGGACTAGCTGTGTGACATTGGACAAGTTGCCAAGCTGCCCTAGCCAGTCTTCTCACCTGTGAGAGGACCAGATCTTCATCTTTTTCCAATCTTAGTGGCATATGAATGACACATGGAGGTAAAATGCCTCGTGTTTGATCAGTGGGAAGTATTTTGAGAATTGGTGAGGTGCTGGGCCTGTTTCCATGAGTTGAAGCTGGGAGAGGAGGGAGGTGGGGGGGTCCCAGCTTCAGAGCTGGAAGAAGCAGGGTTCTTGGTGTTAGAGACAACGAGAAGCCAGGCAGGGAGACAGACCTGATTCAGCGTAAGGGAACTGTCCGCCTGCCCTGCCTCAGACGCCCCATCCTCTCCCCATGCCCTGGGCCCTCCCCTCACCTCCTGTGGTCCTTCTTCGGCTTCCCTCACACAGTCATCTCCTCTGTCTCTCTCCGTTCCCAGAGTGATCTTTATGAACATAAATCAGACCGTGCCACGCCTCCTCTGAAAACCCTCCAATGCATCCATCCTGTTGGCTTTATGATAAAACCCTGACTTTTCTCAGTGGCCTCCAAGGCCCCGTGGGAGCCAACCCCCGCCCCTCCTCACTGAACTCACCAAGGCCTCCCAGCCCCGGGCTTTGCACTTGCCGTCTGAAGACGCCCCTTGGTGTTTTCACATGGCGTGGTCCTTCTCACCTTTCAGAGAGCCTCCTCTTTGGAAAGGCGTCCCCGAGCACACCACCCAACCTCTTTCACTCCTCCCTTACTTTCCTCTGCACCACCTCCCTCTGGGGAAGCACACCACGGGGACTCAGCCTCATGAAGGCTGGGCTCGGAGGAGCCCTCCCCGCCTGGGGCAGAGCAAGAGCCTGGCAAGGGACTGGGTGGGTGCGGTGGTCAGATATCCCCGCTCCACCCCCAAGCCAGGCCTCTGGGACGAGTACCCACCACAGACCCCCCCTGATCCCACGCCCCACCCAAAGCACTGAGGCCATCCTGGGCCCCTTTCCTGTGCTCAGAGTTATAAACCCATTCAAGCTTAGGGGTCAATGGATGGTCACCGGCGGGGGGGGGGGGTGGTTGTTCCTTGCAGACAACATCTGAGTTTCCCAGGGTCTTGGGGATCTTGGCTGAGAAGCATTTCTTAGGGCAGGCATTTTGGGCACTTGCACATTCTCCTCTGCTGGGAGTTTTGGACAGAGGCCTTTCAATTCTTCTTGACATACTTCCGCAAAAGATTCCCGCTTTGTGGCCGTCAGAGAGCAACACGCTAACTTGACCAGTGACGCCTCTGTGGCGTGAGACTCAGCCCTGAGCTGGTAGCCCGGACTCTGGCTCTCCTTGCCTCGCTGTGGGCCCAGGAGTGGACTCAGAACGCTCAGCTTCCGTTAGGAGAGCCTGTGACTGATTCCTGGCGCTTGTTATTCGAGAGTGGAGAAGTAATGAGCTTTGCCACGAAGATTGTTAAGCTCATAGGAGACAAAATCATCACCGTTGACATATCGAAAAAGTTCAGAGAGCAAAGTCCCGCCCACCCTAGGAACTAGGTTCTCTTTGTATCTCTCCTTTTGTTCATTTATGTGTGTATTGGCCTCGGACAGTCCATGAAGACTGGAATGATGACATTCCTACCAAAAGGATGATATCAGGCTGGAATTTGTGCTGTCAGGATAAATAGAAAACCCTTCACTATTTGATTATCCAGCAAGAAATTAATGGCTGTTTGTAAAATGTCTAATAAAATGATCTGTTTATTCTAGAAGCTGCAGGAACAATCTTTGATTTGCTTTCCCCACCCTTGTGCTGGTTGTCCTTAGTGTGAGATGACTAACTGGTGTGATGTGGTCATAAAATCCTTGCAGGCTGCGTGCTGCACACTCCTGCCTCCTTTCGTGGCGAGAGCTCCCCAGAATCAGAGCAGCGCACACACCGGGGAACAGAGCCTCAGGGAAAGCTCAGTTGCTTGCTATGCATCGCATTGATTCTCCCGTTTTCCTTCTAGTCGGTGACCTACAACCTCCTCCACTGGCAGCTTTGAAAGCCAAGGGTAGGGCCCACGGTGTGAGCTTTCTATGAGGGTGGAGACACCATCTTCTTGTTCCTGAGAACTGTGCCGAGTCCCAGAGCACAACCACGGGTGGCGTCATGAGCTAGTTCACGGCGGGGCAGGAGGGCTCCCGGAGCTGGCAGCAGCCCCGGGGCTCCCCTGGGCTTTCTAGCTCGAAGCCCCTCAAGTGTTACCCACATCTACCTTTACTTTTTCCCATCGCCGTTCCTTTTCTGGCTCCAGTGAAGTTTTCTAAATGTCCAGAACAAGTTGTTTTCAGTTGATTATGCAAACATTTTCATTCAATGATAAATTTTATTTCATCCAAAATGTCTACACTATTATCATTTCAACATTTAGTCCATTATGACATTATTGAGATATTTTACACTCTCATGTTGTGTGTCGTCTTTACAGCCAGGGTGTTTTGCACACACAGCAAGTCTCAGGATCCACCAGCTGCCCTTCATGCGCCTGACAGCCACACAAGGCTGGCGGCTACTGCGCTGGCCAGCAAAGTTCTCGATAACAGAAAAGGAGGAAGCATTTACAAAAAGCTTTGAAATCAAAACTGTACAAGGCCAATGAGAGAAGAGTAAATAGCAGACCAATCACTTAGGAACACAGATGCAAAAAAACTCCAAGCAAAATATCGGCAAACTGAATTCACTCAATACACATAAATAGAAAAGACTATGTCAAAATTGTTATATTCCAGGAATTTAAGGATGGTTTAACATTAGAAAGTATATGTGTGTATGTGTGTATAGCATCAGCATAAACAGATTATGAAGAAAGGGAAGGCCAATAATTGTTAATGGTTTCATCTCAAAGTGATCGGGTTTGCCTGATTTTTGCTTTATTTTTTATATTGCTTATACTTTTTACATACTAAAAAGCAATAAAACTATTTTCATAGCAGGAGAAGGGGAAGAGAAAGACCCCAAATTAGAAATGAGAATGAAGAACTGACAATAGAAACAGGAAAATAAAATAGAGAATATTTTAACTCCATGCAAATAAAATAGAATGAATGTCAGTATAGAAATATACACAGGATCTATAATTTTCCTCATCTAGGAAAAAAATACTTCTGAGTTCAAAAAAAATAAAATAGACTATCTAACCAGACAAGTTACCATGGAACTGTTGAGAGTGTCACTAAAGGTCTGAACCCTGCACCCAGTGTCCAGACCATTCCTACGAAATTTGATGAATCCTTCAAATTTAAGTAGCAGATAATTCCAGTGTTGTTTAAAATGTTCTAGGTCAATAAAAAGAGAAAGTTTATGTTCATCTTTATTCAGTACGTAAGATACCAAATCCTGAGAACACACAACAACAACAAACTTATCTCCTTGTGATCACTGATGGAAATATCATAAGCAGAATATTAGCAAGTACAACCCAGGAACACATTAAAGAAACGCAGTGCAAGCCTGGTCCATGTTAGGAAACAAGCACCATCCATCCACTGCCTGTGAGTCTGACTTCAGTCTGTCCCCTGCAGGCAGAGCCTGAGACAAGGATTCTCAGCAGGTGCTTTCTCCCGGGAGCTCTCTGGAGAAAGTCAGAGTCGGGGCGGGAGCAGGCAGGCAGATGCTGGGCAGAGGAGGCTCCCTTGGAGTCCAACTCTGGCCTGATTCCACATGGGCTCTGGAGCAGGAATAGCACCACTGTCTGCTCCACCTGGAGGCCAGGGGACTGGCTTTGTGTAACCGCTGCAGCCCAGCACGACCGTGGGCTGGCCCCACCTCAGAGGGATCTCTGGGCAAAGGGCCCTCGTGGGCTGAGGGCAGTTCTCCGGGACACGGTGGAGGGCAGCTGTGACCTGTTAGCAGCCCACGCTCCCGGCAGCTGGTGGATCTGCAGTGGGGGGTTTGGGAGTAGGGGGCTCCACCAGCACCTCCTACTAAGTCAAAGGAGAAGATGCCTGACTGTATTTCAAGTTAATACACAACTTACTAAAAATGCAGAATTTTAAAAGCCTCATTTTGCCCCTTGAACTTCAAGTTTGACTTACAAATTATTATTCCATTTGTGTTTCTGGTAAAATTTGTGTACATAAAAACAGACTCATTTCCTCTTTGCTTAGTGTTTGGGTAACTTCAGATTAACTGTTTAAACATCCTTCAACAACCAATCCCCTTTGTAAGCTTAGTTGCTTCAATTACATATTTCTGTAAAACAAACTACCCCAAAACTCAGTGGCCAGTCATTATTTCCCACAATTCTGTGGGTTGGCAATTTGGGAAGTTCTACTGTTGGTCTCCCCTGGGCTCATACATGCAGCTGCATCACTGATGGATTGATGGGGGCTAGTCAGTCCACGATGGCCCACTCACCTGGCTGGCACCTCGGTCCTCCCCTCGTGGCCTCTCCAGGAGGCTAGTCCACATTCCTTCACAACATCGGGAAGCTCTCAGGCCTCTAAGAGAGGAGGGCAGATGCTTCAAGGTGACTTGGGTCCCAGACTCCAGCCACCTTCTCTTAGTGAAAGCCCATCAGGAGACTGGCCCGAATTCAAAGAGGTGGAGATATTGTCTTCATCTCTTGATGGAAGGAGCAGCAATGTCGCACTGCAAAGGGCATCAGACAAGACAGTTATTTATTTGGGGGGTGGGGGGCACATTACTATAAAATTACCATGTTAATTATATTTCTTCAACCTTTTAAACTGTATTTTAAAGTGGAATATACTTCCCACGCCCATCCAGGCAGCGTTACAAATCTCCCAGGCATATTTTTCTAAGCGCCTGTGACAGACAGAAAAATGGCTCCCCCAAAGATGGCTACATCTTAATCCCCAGAAGCTGTGAGTGTGTTAGGTTACATGGAAAAAGGGGATGAAGATGGCAGATGGAATTAAGTTTGCTAAGCAGCTGACCATAAAATAGGGAGATTACCCTGTGTTATCCAGGCAGGCCCAACAGAATCACAAGGGTCTTTAGAAGTGGAAGATGGATGCAGAGGGGTCAGAGGAAGACGTGGATGATGGAAGCAGGCTCAGAGACGCTTTGTTGCCGGCAGGACAGGGCGCCAAACAAGGAATGCAGGCACCTCCAGATGCAGAGAAGGCAAGGAAACAGATTCTCTCCCAGAGCCTCCAGGAGGGCGCACGGCCCTGCCAACACCTTGAGTTTAGCCCAGCAAGACCCACGTCAGGCTTCCAAAACACAGAACTAAAAGATAACATATTTCTGTTGTTTTAAACTACTAAATTTGTGGTAATTTGTTACAGCAGTGATGGAAAACTAATATAGCGCTTAAACAGTCCTTTTAAATCTAATAAATCAAACTTAGAACTGTAGAAAATCAATGTTTTGTTAAGCCCTGCAGTTCTGATTTACAAACTTCATCACATTCCCACGTACTTACCAACGTAAACTAAAACCAATTCACATTTCAAGTTTAAACCCCATGCTTATAAGTCAAGTATGCCTCACTCTCTTGTGCTTTACACAATTTAAAAACAAACACGTGCACTGTCCCGGTGATTATGAAGCATTTTCTTTTTTTTTTTTTTTTTGTGAAGAAGATAGGCCCTGAGCTAACATCTGCCAATCCTCCTCTTTTTGCTGAGGAAGACTGGCCCTGGGCTAACATCCATACCCATCTTCCTCCACTTTATATAGGACGCCACCACAGCATGGCTACAAGCAGTGCATCGGTGCGCGCCCGGGATCTGAACCAGTGAACCCCGGGCCGCCACAGCGGATCACGTGCACTTAACCGCTTGCGCCACTGGGCCTGCCCCGCATTTTCTTAAATTGAGTGGAAGTGTGCCTCCTGTGGGTTGGATGCACGCTGTGGTGTTCCTGACCAGGCGCCTGCAGAGGCCTGCTCTGCATTGGTAACCCTCTGCGCTCACTACCCACTCCTGACACTCACATCGCCCGCATCCTGTATTCTCATCTACACTGCAAGCTCCTAGAGGTCAGGAATCCTGACTCACCCTCTTGCTTCACCTTCTTACCCAGCATTTTGTTGAAAGCAGTGCAGGCTTGATAGCTGTTTGCAAGTTGATTGGTCATTTGTGGAATGATCGGTCATCATCTCAATCATTCTCTAATTGCTGGTATAGTTATTTTGCAAAAGGTAAAAATGAGGCACCGAAGCGGACACGATGCTCACATACAGCAGGATTCCACTTTCCCTCCCTTCTGATGGAGGCCAGTGTATTCAGGGCTCCACCCTTTCCTGAGCCTTCCAGGGAGACCACCCACCCCAGCCCCAGGGCTGGCTTCTGATCAGCCAAGACCAGTCAAGGGGATCCCACCTCCTCTTGCCATGATTGGCTGATGAATCTGGGCTTTGACCAATCAATTCATGGCATTCTCCTGAGGCGGGGGTGGGGATGGGGATGGGGGCTGTTACTGGTCTAGACAGGTCATGACTTAAGTTGGCCCAATTCATCTGGAACTCTTTCATCTTGCAACTGGCCCCTCTTTTAGCAGGAAGCAGGAAGACTCAGCCTGACTCATGATTTCAAACAATTGCATCACCTTGTTTCATGTCAGAAGGGCTTTGCTAAGTGCTGCTGGTGGACAGAACACTCTGATCTCCATCAGACCAAAGCGTGTGTTAGAGGAAGCCCCAAAGACATGTGGGTGAGCCCTGACGTCTTGGCGGTTCATGGATGCAAGAGCTCCCTTTGTTTTGAAACCCCCACACAATCTGTGCCCATCCTGCACCTAAACTGCTACTCAGGAACTACCTCACTGGCACTGGCAGACCAGGCCAGACGCCGGGCTCCATGCTGGAGGCTGGAGGTGCGTCCATCCTGGCTGATGATACTGTCAGCTGCGCTGACGCCCACCCAAGTGTCCAGTCTCTTTTCCTGCTGCCCCAAGTCAGGCTCCACTCCCCCAAACTGAACCTCAAGGAATGCCCACTGGTCCTATGTGGCACACCCTCTTGGTTGACCCCCAGCCTCCATTCTCAACTCCCCCTGCAACTGCAGGGGCTGAAGTACTGAGATGCATCTCCCCGACCAGCCTTGCAGCTAGGGGTGGCCAGGAGATGGGGGAGTTCTGCCAGGACTTCCTGGGAAGGTCTTTTCCTTCTAGAGAACTCTCTCAGCCTGCCTGCCATTTGCGATGATGCCTGGGGGCAGGGGCAGCAGTCGGTCATATTTCAGACCTGAGGTGCAAGCCTGAAGACAGAGGCCACATGATGAAGACAAGGCCACCTAGGACAGGGATGGCCTGAATCTTTGGCCCACACATTAACCTGGGCTGCCCACTTCCAGAATATCTTATGGGGTAAACAGTGAATGTCTTTTAAGCCATGAGAGCTGATTTGGGGTTATTTGTATGTTAACTACATGAAGACACACGTTTTTGTCTGAGTTGCTATGTCTCTGCACTTCAGGACTCCACCTGGCGCATGGTGGTCCTGGATATGACAAGTGTGAGCCTGTCAGGCTGGCTGTGCTGGTCTCTCGGCCTAGCGAACTTCACCTGCTCGGGGTCTAAAGCCTTCCCAGGCCCACTTCACATCACCTCCTGGTCACCAGCTGTCCCAGCTGCACACTCTCACCTGCCTGCGAGGCTGTGAGCCTCCGCCATGCCCGCTCGGAACTGGGCTGCATGGATGTCGCACAGGCTGGGTCCAAACCTGTTCACCCTTACACTGCTCCGAGCCTCTCGCCCCGACTTGGTGAGCAAATGGACTCCCTGCAGCAGGAGGCGATGACCGATGCCACAGCCTCCGAGACCCAGGCCAGCACCAGCTGGCATCAGGGCTTTTGCTTTGGCCAAAGGAGCAGAGTCTGGTAAAAGTTCTTAATTTTCAAAGATGAAGATCAGAAAGTTCATTTTTTGAGTGGTTTTGATAGAGTTTCAGTGAAACCCCAGGAGCTCCAAGCATGTGGGATAAGAGACCAGAGCAGGTGACATCAGGGGTACACAGGACAACATGGAGTCTGAAGAGCAGGTGTCCAGTGGAGCTGACCAAGGAGATAGCTGGGCCCCCTCGGCGGCCCACTGCCCCCAATGTACTTCGCATCACGTCTTTATGTTTTCCTGTGATGATCTCTCCAGACCTCACACAGCTCAATCTTACTGCCCTTATGGACCAAACACTGTGTTCAGTGTTTTTTTTTAATCTTCACACAAGGAAAGGAGGGGCCTTGTGAGCCTCCCCACTTGACAGCTGAGAGAACAGAGACTCCCAGCATGGGCATGGTCTCACACCCTGTGCGATCCACACAGCCTCCTCCCTTTCTGGCCACAGCGGACTGAGCACAGGGTGGGCAGCCAGTCCTAGACTGGTGAGGGCCTCTGGCTTCTGGGCCTGTCTCAGAACAGCTGTCAGTCATCAGGAATCTTCTCCTGTGGACCCAGACAGGAAAAGTGGCAGCCGGGGTCAGGGAGGGTGGGCTAGAGCGGAAAGCCCTCAAGATGGACCCGGGGGCGGGGAGTGCCCTGATGGCCCCGAGCAGCTTGAATTGGTGCATGCGCGGTTGAGGAGAGGGGAAAAGGGAGCAGAGTCTGCCCTGGGAGAAAATCGCCTCCCCCTCCATGCCCGGCGGCTGTCTGGGTCCTCCATGCCATGTGGGTGCCCTTACAATAGCTCTCAGTTCCAAGGAAGGAAGGAAGGAGGGAAGAGGAAGGAAGGAGGAAAGGAGGGACAGAGGAGCAAGGAGGGAAGGAGGGAGGGAGGAGGGAAAGAAGGAGGGAAGGACAGAGAGAAGGAAGAGATCGGCTCCCTTCCCTCTCTCCATCCTTGCTGCTCCCTGCCCAGCCACAACTGTGGGCAAGTCCGGTCATTCTGAACGGAAGCAGGGAATGTTATGGAAGAATGTAAGCATTAGGGTAGCTCTCGTGTGTCTCCTCTCCCCTCAGAACAGACCTCCAGGACATTCTGAACCCTAAAGGGACACGGGAACTCGTTTTGTTTTGAGGCAAAGGTCCGGTGCCCCAAGCCTGCGCCCTCCTGCTGGCAGCTTGCACGTTCTCCTCCTGGTCTCTACAAGATGATGAAACGGAACCGCTTGCCCAACATGACTGATGGGCTAATAAATCACTGGGGCCATGCGTGAGACTGATTTCCTGGTTGCACAATCTCGGCCCGGGGCACCCCTCCACCCCCGACAAGGCAAAGACCTGGCCCCAGTAGACGGGAGGTTATATTCCAGGCACAGGCTGAGTGCGCCAAAAAATGGCCTAGCAGTGGGGTGGCTTAGGGCTTGCTGGGAAGGGTCCCTCGTCCTTAGCGCGGCTGATGAAACATAGCCAACAGCAGTGGCTTTGTTCTGAACTGGCTCAGTGCTCACCAAACTCTGCCTTTTCCCCTCCCTGCCAGGATCGCCCAGGGAGCAGGCCACCAGTCTGTGCAATTCAACAATGGGCTGCAGCCTCTCACTGCCCAAGGCTCTGTGCTGGGCTTGGCGGGGCAAGGGGGACTCAGCCATGACCCTGGCCTCGTGAAGCTCACAGGGAGGAGGAGTGGGGAGCAGGCATGGAGCTGAACTGCCCAACTGAGTCCCCTCCCGGACCGAATGCTTTGTGAGTGGTTTCCTTGTTGTAAATGGTTGATGATGACAGAACACATCAGCATTGAATTAAATGAGATAATACATGGGCAGTCCTTAGACCGGTGCCCGGTATACAGTAAACGATTAGCTATTGTTGGATTAGCTGTTGTTATTCGAAATAAATGCATATTTCTCCAAAGAAAGAAGGGAGGGAGTCGTGTACTTTAGACGCGTATTAATAAAGCTGTGGACACCATATAGCCGTGAGAGTCTGGTGAGGGATATTTGGTGAACGTGCCCACTGGTTTAAGGCTGACAGTGCAGAAGGCAAGTTGCTTCTTGGGACTGGAACCCTGGCACCGGGAACAAAGTCCTGCCGAGGGGGCAGGGAGGAGGAGTGGGGAGCTCAGCACTGAAGAGGCATCGCACCCCGGAACCCGGAATACGAAATCACCTTGGGAGCCGAGCCCTGTCAGTGATAGCTGCCCGGAAGAGAGTTCCCCAAACACACCCACTCAACTCCTCCTTGAATTCCTTGAGCTCAAATTAGTTTCTTTTGCCTGCAGAAACAAGAAATGGACCTGATGCAAATTCTTTTTTTTTTTTTTTTAAAGATTTTATTTATTATATTTTTTCCCCCCAAAGCCCCAGTGGATAGTTGTATGTCGTAGCTGCACATCCTTCTAGTTGCTGTATGCGGGACTCGGCCTCAGGATGAACGGAGAAGTGGTGCCTCGATGCGCACCCGGGATCCGAACCCGGGCCACCAGCATCGCAGCGCGCGCACTTAACCACCAAGCCACAGGGCCGGCCCTGATGCAAATTCTTAAGTTCTCAAATATTTTTGAGTGCTTCCCTTTCTGTTTGCACCAGCTAATGTGCAGCAGAAACAGTGGTGGCTGTTCCAGCGGAGGCTTGCCCAAGATGAACGAACCAGATACCTCCTCTGGGCTTCCCTCTCTTCATCCTGAAAATCGGAAGCTGGATCTCTCCCTCCTGCCAGCTCCAGCAGGCCTGGATTCTAGGACTAATGCCAAGTGTGGCCAGCAGCAAACATAATCTGTGGGGCCATGAGGACAGGGGCAGAGACGGGTTTCTCAACACAGCCATCCAGCGAACACCAGCCTCAAAAATTGCGTTTAGATGCTATAATTAACCACTGAAAAAAATAAAATACGAAAATCAGGTCCAGTAATTTTTCCAGATATGTTTCCACTCACTAAAAGTCCAGGATGTGTTTTTTCTAAGCTCCTTTCCTCTGAAACGTGTGTATTTTGAAGGAAACGTAGCCCATATGCTTCTTATTTATGTTTCACGCAAAATGCTCTTAGGGAATATTTACTCGAGCTCCAAAACAACTTCTATTTGTTTATGTTTTTAAAGAAACTCCCTGAACTTGAAAACAGGAAGTCCTCATTGGCTGAGTAAATATGAACTCAGCTCCACGGGTTGGGGGGTTTGGGAACTCAGTATCCATGATGAGATCAGAAGGGCTTTTCAAATTCCCCAAGGTGCACTGACCACCTCGCACCTGGTTGACAAATGCGAGTTGTTTCAAACATAGACAAGCTCCATGAAAATGGTGTCCTGTGCTTGCCGATGACAGTTACCTGGACAAGCGTGAGGAAGGGCCAAGGCCCTGCGAAAAATCAGCTTTGACTCATAGCCCCAAAAGGCTTTGCCCCTGCGATGCCCATGCCTTTTCCCCAGCCCTTGAGTGGGAAGGGACAGGACATTTTTGGAACCAGGTCTGGCAAGCCCGGAACAATATTTTGTTGCAACAAAGAGTAATAAAGTTCTGCCTTGGCAGGATGCTCCTCCCTCTGCCAAATGGAAGTGGAGCAGGGCAGGCAAGAGGTGGCAAAGTGGCGGCGTGGGAATAGTGGGCAGGGTGTGGCAAATGAAGGTGGACCTGTGTTTGACCTTCCACCTCTGCTGTTCTCTACCCTGAGTTCTTAAACCCTACAAGGCTCAGTCCCAACATCTGTAAATTGGAATACTGCAGCTATCTTGTAAAGATTTGAGGATCAGAAATACACATCTAAAATTCCCAGCATGGTACCTAGTGATCAGTACAAAAACCCTTAGCAGACAATACAGGAGAGTCTGGAAGGCACCAGTGGAGGCCACATCAGCCCTGAGCCAGTGTGCCGTGGAGTTTCTGAGGCAGTTTTCAGAGGATGCCTGGCAGGTGTGGGCTCAGGCCATAAACAGAACCTCAAGTTCTTCCTGTCAGTACTTAGCCTGGGTCAGTGCTCTCCAAAGTGGGTGCGTACCCCCAAGAGCATGCAAGATGCACAGGGCATTCTTTTTTTTTTTTTTTTTATAATTTTATTTATTTATTTTTTTCCCCAAAGCCCCAGTGGATAGTTGTACGTCGTAGTTGCACATCCTTCTAGTTGCTGTATGTGGGACGTGGCCTCAGCATGACCGGACAAGCGGTGGTCGGTGCGCGTCCGGGATCCGAACCCGGGCCACCAGCAGCGGAGCGCGCGCACTTAACCACTAAGCCACGGGGCCGGCCCAGGGCATTCTTCACATCTACTTCACCCGAATGTATAAAGAGTGTCTCCTAATACTTAGTGTAAGGGTTGACTCTGCGTGGCCAGCACCGCAGTCACGAAAGTCCATGAGCTGTCCTGAGAGAAGAGTGGGAACTCCCCAGCACGGAGAGGCAGCCGAGCGACCTCCTCCCGCACATCGGGCAGCTCACCTGCTCCTGGTGTGTGGATTTACGCACATGGAAGAATCTTTGCAATACTGTGGCATGATGTAGAGAGTGACCATGCGCGTGAATCCCTGGGCATCTGATGTACTCAGACAAGCCATTCTGGAGACAGAGTGGGTGACATTCTTTTACAAAAAGGCAGGTACTTCTTTAGCTGAACTTTGTGTACAAAAGCCAGTCATCAAACGCAGCCAAGCAGAGTTTCTGAAAACAGAAACACATGAAAGCTGTCTTTTCAAGGTGAAGGTGATGTTTTAACACTTCATGAGAGAGGACTGCTTCTCAAGAAACTCATCCTATGGGGAGAGTGAAAATGGGGGACTTTTCCATCCTTATGTGACTTTGTTACCAGAAATAACGTAAGCACGTCGCTATAAAAACCTTCATATTTGTACACTGAAAAAACTTGCAAACAGAATTTTCCAACCTGTTTAAAAATTGTCCAAAGTGTTCTGGTAGATTTTTGAAGCTGTTTGTTTAAAAAATATAAAATTGCAATACCTTGTGAGAAAAACTTTTGGACATCAAAAACAGGTGGGCATTTAGTAGTCACATTTCCACACAAGCTTTCACAGTCTTGGTGAATGGCGTTGAAGCGATGAGGGCTGGGATCCAGACAGCGCGGTTGTCACAGCACGCTGGGTCCCTTTGGAGCCTTAGGTGTCAGTAGAACCAGATCCCACAGTGCCCCAAACCAGGAAGAGTGACTTGCTGCACCAGCAAGTGTGAACCAAGATTCATAAAACCAATGGCGCATGTTCAATCACGTTAGTAATACTCCCAATGCTGCCTTAGTAAAGAAAGAAGAGATTGTGTCCACAAGGAAAAAAATAAAAATTATCTTAAATATTGTTTATTTCATCTTTGTTTTATTTTTTTTTTGATCTATGTTCTATTATCCAGATAATAAACTACTTCACTGTCATGTGTACAGAATATATGTGTGTGTACATATATATATAATGTATTAATATATTGGGGATGAGTTTTTAGATTTTCCAGGATTACAATGGCCTAGATGGTTCCACTGGCTGGTGTTCCCAAAGAGCCATGTGCGATACCAGCCTCTGGGCTGTCCAGGCCCAGTCCTCAACCCAGCAAAGCCCGCCTGTGCTCACCAGACTTCATCTCACCTGAGATCTGGCCTGTTTGTTCCTTACCTGCCCCTGCCTGGCCCCAAAACACATGGAAGCTGTATTTTCACAAAAGGGCCAATATGGAAGTGACATCCAGGTTAGACCCTTCAGGGTCCATGGCCAAGGTCTCGCCCTGGCCTCCCTGCCTCTCTTTGTACCAGCACCCAATCTCACCATTCCTCCTAAAATACTGATCTGATGAGTTGACTGCGGGGCCTGCTCAGGCCACAAAGCCACACTGCGACCAGCCACAGGGCAGGGTCTCTGCTGCCATACGGTGCACATTTCAGCCTGGCCCAGCCCGGCCTTCCCTCTTCTCTCTTCTAGCCCAGCCACGGTGGATTGCCCAAATATGCCTCTGTTATGACAAGTATCCAAAACATGGAAAGGCAAAAATAAGTCCAGAGATCACCGTGTACCCTTCCAAAAATCACGCTGAAGCATTGTCTAGCAGGCCTGCCTGAGGGGCATCAGATCCTCCAGAGGGGATAATGTGCTGGTTTTAAAGAAATATCCACAAGCTCTTTGATAATCCTTCCCTGCAAAAGGTAGCGTTTAATTCCCCTCCCCTCGAGTGGACTATACTGGGAGCCTCACTCCTGGAGAAGGGAACACAGCAGAGTGATGGGACATCACTTCTGAGATTAGTTTATAAAAAGACTATGGCTTCCATCTTCGGTCCTCCCTCCCCTCCCTCTCTCTCTCCTTTCCTCTTGGTCTGGTCTCTCTTTCTCTCCCTCTCTCTCTCCCCCTCCTTTCCCCTCTCCCTGTTCCTCCATCTCTCCCTTTCCCACTTCCCTTTTCCTCTTCTTCCCTCCCCTCCCCCTCCTCCCTCCTCCCTCCTCCCTCCTCCCCCCTTTCCCTCTCCCTGTCCCTCTCCCTCTCTCTCTCATCACTCTCCTTTGGGGAAGCCAGCTGCCCTGAGAGCAGCCCTGTGCAGAGCCCCCATAACAAGGAACTGGAGCCTTCTGCCAACAGCCACCTGAGTAAGCTTGTAAACGGATCCTCTGCACTTTCCAAAGAATGCTGCTCCACTTACAACTTCACTGCAACCTGATCAGAGACCGTGAGCCAGGACCACTAAGCCAAGCTGCTTCCAAATTCTCAACATGTTTGCTGTTTCAGCTGCTGAGTTTTGGGGTGCTTTGTCATACAGCACCCAACGACTAATTTGCTTGACTTACATTTTCTCTTGAATAAAGCCTAGACTGTATAGAGTCAAACATTAACTTGTTAAATATTGATAAATTGCAAACGATTTCTTCTGGCAGAGTAGATAACCCCAAAGATAAGGATTTTATTGTCCTGTAGGACATTAACTATGTTTGCATCGAATTTTACCATCTTGTCCCCTCATCCCTTTCTCCACTGACTATCTCTATCAGTATCTCAGATCTTTGAACCAGCTTTTTCACTCTGTTGGTTCCCTCATTAATGAGTTAAATAAATATTTGACGTCAAAATATTTGTGAGAGAATCATGTTTCAACTTTTTTAGAATTATACTCCAGTATCATATACTTTCGTGCCTCTGCAATTTTGTTCATGCTGTATCTGCAGACCGGAGCATCCTTCCCTGTTCAAATGTTACTGGTCCTACAAGACCCACTTCCGTGTCCCTTCTCTGAGGAAGCCTTCCCTGAGCTCCCAGGGGGAAGCCATTTCTCCCTTCTCCATTGTCTTAGTCAGTGTTCTCCAGAGAAACAGAACCAATAGGAGATAGACAGATAGATAGATAGATCTATATCTCTATCCATCGATCAACAGAGAGACAGTTATTACAAGGTACTGGTTCATGTGACTATCAAGGTGAAGTCTCACGATCAGCTGTCTGCCAGCTGGAGACCCAGGAAAGCTGGTGGTGTGGTCCAAAGGCCTAAGAGCCAGAGAGCTGATGGTGTGGGCTTCAGCCCTGGTCTGAGGCTCGAGGACCAGGAGCACTGGAGACAGGAGAAGACCGGTGTCCTAGCTCCAGCGGTCAGGCAGGCAGAGGGCAAGTGTAACCCTTCTCTGCCCTCTTGTTCTCTCAGGCCCTAACAGATTTGGTGATGCCCACCCACCCTGGGGGGGATCTACTGTGTCCACCAGGTCTACTCAGTCCACCCGGTCAAATGCTGCTCCAGAAACATCCTGGCAGACAACTGCAGGAATAACGTTTAACCAGGTGTCTGGGCATCTCGTCACCCAGTCAAGCCGACACATAAAATTAACCTTCACACACTTGTTCCCGTAGCACTTTGCTCATGATGCTACTAGAGAATTCCTCGGACAACATGTAGGGTTCCAGGTCCATCCCAATTATTAGACTTCCAGGCCTTTCTTCAGGAAGTGAAATAAAGGCCTTTCCGGAGGCCTTGAAAATAAAAGGAGTCCTCTACATATGAACTAACCCATGAGGAACGATGAAGGCTCAACGTGGAGGAAGATGTGGCCGAAAATCTTGAGACTGGACAGTTTGTCAGACAAGAAAGAGGGAGAGAAATGCATCAGCTGGGAGAGCCAGGGAGGTCAGTGTGATGGGTGACCAGAAGTGTGCAACGAGAGTGGAGGCAGAGGGGAGAGGGCAGACCGGTCAGGGAGCTAAGTGAAGCCCCTTACATGGAAATACCCTGCACGTGGCCCAGTCAGGGCAGCTTCTTAAAGGAGCTGCTCCAGGTGAGCCGATCATGATTTTCTTGAGGGCAGAGGGAATGTTTCATTTATCTTGGAATCCACTGCCTCACTGCTGGTACATGGTACATAAATGCTTATTAATTAATAAATTCACAAGTAAACGAATGACTTCAAGATAGTCATTCAGATAAATTTCTTACAAAATAGGTATCCTGTAAAACACTTCCATCAAAATGGCTGGTAAAACAGTACTGTTGGTGCCTCTAAGTACACACCCTTCCTCACCCATGTTAGCACTATCCCTGTTCTCTCTTTCTTGTCCTAAAGCTGCTGCAGGAGCATATATGTATCAGCTTTTGCTGCATAACAAACCACCCTGAAGCTTAGTGGCTATATAAGTCTCCTATTGCTGCTGTAACAAATTATCACAAATTCAATGGCTTAAAACACCACAGAGTTATTCTTTTACAGTCCTGGAAGTCAGAAGTGCAAAGTGAGTCTTATGGAGCTAAAATCAAGTTGTCATCTGGGCTGGTTCCTTCTGGAGGCTCTAGGGGAAAATCTACTCCTTATCTCTTCCAGCTTCTAGAGGTTTCTAGCATTCCTTGGCTTGTGCTGCATCACTCCAATCTCTGTTTCTGTTTTCACATCTCCTTCCCTTCTGTCTGACCTTCCTGTGTCCCTCTTATAAGGACCATTGTAATTACATTGTGCCCACCTGGATAATCTCCCCATCTCAAGATCCTTAACTTAATCATAATTACTGAGGCCCTTTTACTGTGTAAGGTGATATATTCACAAGTCTCAGGGATTGGGATGTGGACATCTTTTTTTGTGGCTGGGGAGGGGCGTAGTGCATTATTCATCCCGCTGCAGTGGCTTAGAGCAACAGCAATGTATTCTTCTCACCATCTGGGCCAAGCTCAGCTGGGCATTTTTCTGATCCCAGCTGGGCTTCCTCCTGTGTCTGCCAGCTACTGGGTCAGCTGGGGACTGGCTGGCCTAGGATGGCCTGAGCTCAGACAGCACATCTCTGCTGTAGTGGTTTCTCGCCCTCCAGCAGGCCAGGACGGGTTTGTTTATGTGGCAGCTGGCCAGTGTCCCAAGAGAGAGGGCGAGGGGCCGGCCTGGTGGTGCAAGCAGTTAAGTGCTTGCGTTCCTCTTCGGCGGCCTGGAGTTCGCCGGTTCAGATCCCAGGCGCGCACCGACGCATCGCTTGTCAAGCTATGCTTTGGCGGAGTCCCATATAAAGTAGAGGAAGATGGGCACGGATTAGCTCAGGGCCAGTCTTCCTCAGCAAAAAAAAGAGGAAAGTTGGCATCGGATGTTAGCTCAGGGCTGATCATCCTCACTAAAAAAATAAATAAATAAATACGAGAGAGGGCGAAAGCATGCAAGGCCTCTTGAGCCCTCGTCTGAACTGGCCCAGCGTCACTTCTGCCGTAGCGAGTCACAAGGTCAGCTCAGATTCAAGGAGAGAGGAAACAGGTGGAGCTGCAAAGTCATATCGCAAAGGTCCTAGATACAGGCGCGGCGGACTGTAGCCCTTTTTCCAATATAGCACAGTGACTACTTAAATGCAGCAAAATCTTGAATTCACTACATATTTATTGAGTACCTACCGTGGGCTCTGCTTACAAACAGCAACAGCCCCAGGAACCCAAACAATCAGAGAGACCTCAAAAGCAGCCCCTTGCTCTCCCTGTAAGAACTCTCTGCCCCCAACTGTCACATGTTCCAGCTTGTTCTAGTCCACTACTCTGCACATGGCAGGTGTATCTGTCTGCATGTCCCGCCTGGTTCCTCTCCTCCTAATCAAACCCACCCCCCCATCAAGCCAAAACTACGCCAACATCATGAAGCCTTGTCACATCCCCCCACAGCACTCTGTATTAACGTGTGAGCTTTCCCTCCTGGGTCAAGGCAGCCGGGCAGGGGCCGGGGCAGCGCTGGGCCAGCACAGCACAGCACAGCTGTAGTGTAAGCTCCATCTTCAACAGTGACACCATGTGGCAGTGTGGTCTGAGCAGACGTGGGTCTTGGCCCACTTGGGTGTGGCGTGAAGACTGACCTTCCCCCTTTGGTCTACTCAGGGAAGACATATTGGCCTTCCTGCCTTTAAGTCCCCTCCCGAGGGTCTCCCAGGCAAGAGGAGGGTTCCAGGTAAACTCATGAGAGACTCATGTTCCAGAAAAATCATACCCGGTCGTGGCAACTACGGGGCATGAACAAATAGAGACAAGGACACACCACACTGAGAGCAGCGGCCTCGTATACCACTGCCAATGTTCGCTTCAAAGCAAGAATCAGTTTCCAGCCCTGTCTGCTTCTGTCAGGAGAAAGCCGGCAGAGGTGGAGATGAAGGAGTGGCCGGGCTGTGCTTCCAGGGCACCTCAGGGGTGCAAGAGCAGGTTTCCCTCTCAGTCCAGGAAACAACATGCTTTCTTTAGCTTTGCCACCTTCAGCAAATCTTATCATTTGCCTTATGAATATGAAGTTATTGTTCAAAATAAAAAAGGTGATGAGGAGGGAGAGCCATATTTGTCCACGATGGTGCTGATCTCAGGCTATCTAACCTCTCCCATGACATTCCATCAAGTATAGAGGGAAAACTCACGCACCAAATTTATCCACCAAGGGTTACACGTAAAGAGAGTGCAGGCTGAAATCACACCAATTCAACGGGAAAAGCTGTGAGGTCCCGGCAGTCTCTGTCACTCAAGACAATGTCTTATTGCCACCTTCCTTCCTTCTGGAAAGTTCCCTAGCCAAGACATTCTAATTAAAATCCCCATGTAATAAGCTGCCTTATGTAAGATCTAAAGCACGGATTGTGACAAACAGTGGACTGTGCATGGACCTTTTTGTCAAACTTTAATAGACTTAGGACAAAATAGCATCATTTGTGGGCCCATTCAGGGCTAAATTATGCCATACAATTAAACCAGATCGCACACAGTAAGTTGTTAATCACATGATGGGTCAATAAATGCATAGAACATGAAAAAGCAACTTGAACCTGAGTTATCAGAGAAGGTTTCCTGTGGGAGGCAGAACTTAAACTGGCCTGGGGAAGAAATTCAGAAGGCATCTTAAGTGAGCTCCTCCAGAAGCCAACTCCAGATTAGGGATCCAAGTTCAAGTTTATCTGGAAGGTGAGCCCAAGAGCCCCGGTAGGGGAGTGGGAACTTGCTTCAAAGAAGGGAAGGCAGCAAATAAAGGTGTCTCATCAACCAAGAGACCATGTGGGCAGCTGGAGTGCAGTCCTCTGGGGAAGCTCTGGGAGACAGGGTAGAGCACACCCCTGTAACCCCGAAATGAGAGAGCTGGGGACTCACCCATCGGTTGAGATCGGCTTCCGGGCATGTTAATTTCCTGGCACTTCCAGCCCACCTGTGGGCCACAAAGCTGCGGCAGGTGGCCAGAGAAAGCCCTCAGGCAAAGAAACGCCCTTACAGGCAGCTGGAAGACTGGTGTGCCCTCAAGTGTTGATGGGGAGGGGTATGGGCAGAGCACATCAGATTCTTCTACCGTGACGTTTACCATGCCTGAGCCAATATAACATGAAATCATGAAGCCCAATTCAATCCTAGCACACATAGTGAGGTGCTAATGATGTGTCAAGTAAAAAAGTACCTAAAAAGTCAGAAAATGAAAAAGCAATACTGACTAAAGTTATCAAAGAGATTTCCCTACATGAGGTGGGGTGTTTGAAGGAAATTCAAACTGCCTAACACGGCTCATCAGCTCAGAAGGTCTCAGGAGATCTCGTGTATTCTTTATCAACCTGGTCAGGCCCCTGGGTCCTCTGCACCAGTTAACGGAGATTCTGGTTGGCTGGAACACCAGATAAGCCATCCTTTGCCGAAAGGGGTCAGTCTAGACGAGAACAGAATGAAGTGATTCCAAGCCTGTGGGTCAGCACTGCCTCCCCTGAGCATCCTCCAGATGTCCCCATAAAGCATGACCAGCCCCTCGAAAGAGGAAGCCAAAGAGCTGTGCGGCCACCACCTCAGAAACTTATTTCAGAACGTGGGGCAAAAGATGACCGCATTCTACAGCCCAGGCTGGGCGAGGTCTTTGGGAGGCAGCTCACACGATGTCCATGGGGTGAGAAAATACCTGTGGTGGCTGCCCGCCTGTGCCAGCTACAGACGCGGCCCTGCCCCTGCCCGAGGAGGAAGAAGCGTGCAAGGACTTAAACACATTTAGAAGAGGGGAGCAGGGAGCTGTCTGTCATCATCACTCTTATTTTTACTTTTATTCCCATGACTACTTATCGGGCACTGTGCTGGATGCTGCCCGTTTTCTCATTTTCTCCTCTCAATGTCATCTCCTTTATTCCCTAAAACAAATCTTGTGAGGTGGGTGGTATCAAGATCCCCGAATGTGGCTTCCCTGCTCACAGATGCCCATGTGTGGTGGTGACTCTGGAATTCCAACCCATCCCTGTCTGCCGAGGAAACCACCCTAAGGCTACGCCATCCTGCCACCCCCAGGCCGGACTGTGCTCCCTACCTGGAACACTGCCTGGAACGGGGGGAGAAAATGCACCCCCTTCGTTTTTCCAAATGAATCTGAGTCAGTTAAGTGCCTGCAGGATACCTTCTGCTAGGATCCAGAAACTAACTCAGCCTAGTAGTGGTTCCTTTAGATTGCAGCCCCTCCCGGGAAGCCAGTTGTCCAAGGCAACTCAGAAGACAGGAGCCAAGTTCTCGCCTCAGGCTGGTTTGGGTGAAAGCCCAAGGTCTGTTTCAATTAATTTTCTTCTAACAGCAAACCTTATTTATCCCTTACATGAGAGGTGTTTATTGTGAGGAAATAGGCCGTGTGGGTGAAAACAGGAGCTATTCGTGCTCGCACAGCAAGCCTTGATTACACGTGTTTCTGTGGTTGGCCTTGGCTCTCGGATCCAGGAGCCTGAGCCAGCACAGCCCTCACTGAGAATGCTGGAGGGACGCCGTCTTGTTTAAGCCCATCTGAGCCAAGCGTTTCTTTGCCGTGGTGTCAGCGTCCTACCTGATGTGCTTTCCCCCTGTACACTTCCTCCTGTTTTTTCCTATTTTGATGCATCACCCAGGACCTCCAGCAACCAGACAGGTGAAAATGTGATCATTCCTTTAGCAAACCACAACTCCTGCCCCTGCTTTGCCCCCAATTTTTAAAAAAAAAAAGCAGTGGAGGAATGCCCCAAATCAGGTGCGAACCAAATATTTATACAGCAAATCCAATTTTATTAATGCAATTAAAAGGTAAAAATGTTCAAGTCATATCATGGTGCTTTGGCTTAATTTCTGATTCTGATTCTGTTGGCCATGGTCCTGACACATAAGCCTAACCTTCCTCTCATCTATCGTCTAGAACATTTTGTCTCTCCCATTTATTCTTCGCACTCCCACGTCATCCTTCAAAGGGTTTGTAACAGTTTGCATTAAAACACACACACACATCAAAATGGTGAATAATACGAAAATAAAATCAGATTCTCCTTCCCAGCACACACACAAAGAATAGACATTCAGAACAACAGAAAAAGGAAATGGAAATAGTTATATTGGCCATTAAGAATTCTTAATTGCTCTATTAAATAGTGTGAGATAATAGAAAATATATATGTTGGTCTTTGCCCCCAATTCCTGGCACAGAGCTCCTAAAACCCTTGTCATTTCCTAAGTGATAAGAGTATCTTTTGTTCTAATATTTGGTCTTTGACCCCCAACCCTGACACAGAGCTCCTAAATCACTTATAAATTCCCAAGTGATAAGAGCACTAGACACATTTTTAGTTCTAATGAGGTGACACTGAATGGGCTCCTGATGGCTCCTGGATGGGGCTGGTCACCAGAAAGTCCAAGCCATGATTAGAACTTGGAATTTTCAGCCCTTCCCCACCCCCCGCATTTCTCCAGAAAGAAGAGAGGGGCCAGAAATGAGTTAATAATTGGTCACGCCTACGTGAGGAAACTTCCATGAAATCCCAAAAGTATAGGGCTCAGGGAGCCTCCAGGTGGGTGACTCAGCCCCACTCCGTGAGGACAGAGACCGTCCCAGACCTCGCCTTTTGCGTCTCTTCATCTGGCTGCTCATCTGTCTCCTTTACCATGTCCTTTAATAAACTAGTAAATGTAAGTGCTTCCCTGGGTTCTGTGAGCCGCTCTAGCAAATTAATTAAACCTGAGGTCATGGGAACCTCTGATTTGTAGGCAAATTGGCCGAAGTGGTGTGTAACCCCGGGGACCTGCTAGTCACAATTGGCCTCTGAATGGGGTGGGCAATCTTGTGGGACTGAGCCCTTAACCTGGGGGATTCTGATGCTGTCTCCAGGTGGATAGTGTTAGAATTTAGTTAAATTGTAGGACACCCAGCTGGTGTCCTGGAGAGTTGCTTAGTGTGGGGAAAAAACGCGCACACATCTGGTGACCAGATTGTCAGGAGTGAAGTGTTCTGTGTGAGTGTGGTAACGGTGTGAGAGCAAAGGAGACACACCAGAGAAAGACTCACAGGAGGGGAAGACTGGGATTTTCCCTTTACGACTAGTTCATATATATTTTAAGACAAGAGAGACTAACAAGTGTTGGAGATGTGGTGGGGAATTATGAATTCTCATACACTACTGATGGTAGTAGAAATTTGAAGGATGACTTTAAACAGTAAACTGGCAATATCTGGCAATGTTGAAAATTGGGCTTGCCCCATGACTCAGCAATTTAAATTCTACATAATCTAGACATAGATCTCTGAAATGTGTGCATAAGAAGGTATGTACATGACATGTTTTTTTAAGCACAGTTTGCAACTGAAATGACCTAAATATCTCTCAATATCAAAATAATTGTGATCTCTTCATACAGCAGACGTTATACAGTGGTTAAAATCAACGTGCTAGATGTATGTTTTCAGTGAAGATAAGTCTTTCAAAACAAATGGTGCTAAGGGGAGGAGAAAATGTGGAGTTATGTGTAATGGGGACAGAGTGTCAGTTTGGGAAGATAAACAAGTTCTCAAGACAGGTGGTGATGGTTGCACAGCAATGTGAATGCACTTAATGCCAGTCAACTGTACCCTTAAAAACGGCTAAAACGGCTAAATGTTAAGTTATGCATATTTTACCACAATGAAAAAGACACAAAACTCATTTATTAAATAATTTGATGTACTTTTCTGTATGTTTAAAATATTTTGTAATATAAATAAATACATAAGTAAATAGACGTAAGCATCAAAACAGCACTGCTGACCCCATCTTACCTTAAAACCTCTTTGGGTAAGCAAGCATGCTTTAAGGCACAGATTATTGGAGAGTCTGCAGCAGCTGACTCTCCTTAGCCCTACCACTGGTTGTTTCTGCCAACCTGGGAGGAAGTGGGTGTCGGAAGTTGGGTCCGTGTGGCGTTGCTCAGAGAGGGCAGGTGGCCCAAACTGCCGGTTGACCCGGTGTCAGAGGGGAGCCCCAGGGCCAGTGGGGGAGGAGGAGCAGATGAGGCACCTGGGCAGGCCTGGGGGCTGTCCTCAGCAGAGTTGGGGGGCAACTGGCACGTCCTCCTTCCAGCCTGGGCTCATGTAGCTCGGGGCCAGCAGACACCAGCTCGGTTCACCCACCACCAAGGGACTCATGTGATTTTTCTTGACTCTGAGGCTTTCATGGAAGTAGTGAGGAAAATGTCTAAAATTGGGACCATGATGGATTCAAGATGTGTGCAGCCATCCCACTTGTTGGAAAGATCTCCGTGACTTAAGCTTTGCACAGACCGCTCCTTGGAGCCGCTGGGTGAACGTTCGCAGTGGGCTGGAGACAGCGGAGAGGAGGCTGCGGAGAGGAGACGGCACTGCCCTCAGGCCACCAGAGCTAGAACCCGCGGCCCGAGCTGCAGACACGATTCCAGGCGCCTGGTCTCACACATTCCGCCCCAAGCTTCTCCTCAGCACTGTCCGCGAGTAGCTTCGAGACTTGCTTTCACACCGGCTGTGACAAGGAAACGAACGTCAAAGTCTTGGCAGAAGTTCCCTGCTGGGGGCACAGAGGGCCGGCCCGCGCCCTTCTTGACCCTCAGGGTTGAGCTGACGTCCTTGCTGGGCAGTTCTCAGTCTAGACCAGAGTCAGCAAACCTCTTCTGCAAGGAGCAGCTAGTAAACATGTCAGGCTTCGCGACCCATTCAGTCTCTGTTGCAAGCAGTCAACCCGCTGTTGCGGCCTGAACGCAGGTCTAAGCAAATGCACACCAACGGGTGTCGCTGTCTCCGGTAAAGCTGTGCGTGGGCTCCGCACCTACACTCTCATATAGTTGTCACGTCGCGCAATGCTAATCTGCTTTTGGTTTTTCCCCAGCCATCTAAAAATGTGAAAACCGTGGGCCGTGCAAAACCAGGTGGCTGGCCAGATTTGTTCCAAGGGTCATAGTTTGCTAACCCGTGGTGTACGCCCAAAAAGATTACTGAAGCTGAAAGCACGAGACGCCACCACAAGGGCCCTGAGCGCGGGTAGGAGCACTCTGTAAGAGGGAAGAGGAACACGCAGAGGGAAGAAATGTAGACTTTCCCATTAGCACCATCTGCCCCTCCACGGTCAGGCTAATGGTTCGCTCTCCACTCGGCTACGGCGACGGAAGCTGAAACATCGAATTCCAACAGCGATGACAGCTGACACCGACACCTGTCCTCGACGCCCTCGTGGAGCACCTCACTGATCCTTCTCACAGCTGACGAAGCAGGCACTCTTACTATCCCTAGCACCCAGAGGAGGAAACTGAGGTGCAGACACGATGAGGAACTTGCCCAAGACCACACAGGTAGCATGGGGTGGACTCCACGTTGGGCACAGACGGTCTGGTCTCCGCTTCTGTGCCAACCCCATTTCCATGGGGACAATTCCCAGGATTCTTATTTAGGAATGTGTTGGTGCTGCCCTACCTCTACCCAGCGTCCTGGAAGTTCTGTCCTGCTTCTTCTTTCCAATGTATTTCTCCCGGCCTCTCCACGGCCACAGGCCCAACAGAACACCTGGAAGTCTACGCCCAGGTTAGCACAGGAGTGGAAGCTGCTGCTAGGGCCCACCGTCCCTGAGTGACCACATGTGCCAAGCTCACCACATACACCCCCGTGCACCCACCTCCCTGCCCCTTTCGCCCCACTCTGGGCTGCGCTGAGCCCCATCGTGGGAGACGATGAGAACAGGGTCAGCAGGCAGGGCGTGGGAGGCACTGCCGTCTCAGAGGCGAGGAGCAGGAGTGTGTGGGGTCCAGGGAAGCCCGGCCCAGGGAGGGCAGCAGTGGGGAGCAAGAGGCAGGGCCAATGGTGAAGGCCCTAGAACACCCCCGTTCACCATCTCTGCTGCTGCAGCCTTGTCCTCACCTGCACAGCTGAATCGCCTCCTGCCTGCTTTCCCTGTGGCTGCTTTCCTGTCACACGTGTTTCTACCCAATTCCCCACCTGGGATCCTAGAACTCCTTGGATTCTTAGACATTTAACTTTTACCACTTTGCCAGGAGTGAAATTGTATCTTATTGTTTTCATTTGCATTCTGGCTGTACTCTCAACTGAGTGGCCAAGAGAGGCTGCATCCAGGTGTTCTCCCTGCCTCAGGGCCTTTGCACCTGCAGTTCCCTCTGCCTGAGGGATTTTCTTCAGATGTTCACACGTGCTTCCCTCTCATCCTCAGTTCCCCCTTCACATGTCACATCCAACATGGGCCTTATGACTCCATATAGAGGAAGACAGAATTTCCCTCCACAAAAGGACAAAGGACTCCCTCCTAAGAGCTGCTTGGCCTCCACTTTCTCCCCTGCAGCACTGTGATATTTTGTGAAAACGAAGCACAATGTTCCCAGCAGCAGAGCTACAGCGGGAGGATGAACCATATGACCAAGGACCTTTGTGTTGACTTTATACAGAACCAGGCCGATCTGTGTCAACAGTGAAAAGAAATGCAGGACTGGAGGCTCCCTCTTGAGGATTGAAAACGTCTAGAACCACACTGACTGTCCTTCTCTAGCATGCGTTTCCATGGAAGTTAGAATTCTGATCTCTTTGAGTCTTTATTTAGCTGAACTTGGCATTGACTACTTAGACAACGCGTCATTGTTTACAGTATTCAAAAATGAGACTTTTAAGTTTCATGGAATTGTTCAGGGTGAACCAATAAATGAGTGGTCCAGTCAGGGCTGGAGCCCAGAAGGCCGGCCAGCCTGGTACAGCCGCGGTGATGCCCTAAGGAAGGCATAAACCAGTCCACACCTGGAGGGCCACTGGCTGGGTCAGGGATCAAGCAGCACATGGCGATGGACAGGAGCTGGGCCAGGAGGAGGGAGGAGAGAGGTGGGGCCACAGAGACGAGCTGTCTCCTCATGGTGCAAGTCACCCTCCACCCTCCTCAGATCAGCTCCAAGGCCCCTCAGTTCTCACTCCTAAATGTCCCGAACCCACCCACATTCCCTCTCCCTCAATCCCAGTGCAAACCATGCTCCTGCCCAGACCACTGCATGTCCACTCTGCCTCCAGGCTCCACTCAGACACCAGAGACCTTAAAATGTAGGTGGGACGGTGACCCCCTCCTTAATATGCAGGGACAACAGAAACGTCCTCGTCCTTTCTCAAGGCGTTTGTGAATGCTGTTCCCTACCTGGGACCCACCCTGCCCCAACCAGCTCCTCCCCACCCTCGGGTCTCCACGGGGCCACGACGCCCGAGGGATGCTCCGTGTGGGGGTCTGTGTGTGTATTTGTGTCTGTGTGTGCATCTGTGTGAGTCTGTGTGTTTTTGTCTGTGTTTATGTGCCCCAGTGTGTGTTTGTGTGTGTCTGTGTGTGTCTATGGATGCGTACTTGTGTCTATGTATATATCTGTGTGTGTCTGTATGTGACTGTGTATCTGTATATCTATGTGTGTATGTGTGTCTGTGTGTATATTTGTGTCTGTGTATTTGCATATATGTCTCTGTATGTGTGTCTGTGTGCACGTGTGTCTATGTATGCGTGTGTCTGCCTCTGTGTGTACGTGTGTATGTCTGTGAGTGTCTGTGTCTATGTGTGTGCACGCACTGGTTCGGATGTCTCCTCGCAGGACTGCGCTCTAGTCGCCCACACAAGCACCTGCAGGATAAGCACGCCTGACTCTCTGTCCCCTCCCCTCCTCACCTCCTCCTTCCCCTCCCTATGCCTCCTGGAGTCACCTCTCAGATAAACCACTCACTCTGACCCAAACTCACGCACTCAGAGGGCAGACCAGGCACCTGCCTGGCTCATACTTATCCTGTGGTGTCTGGCCCCATGGGAGAGAGGGTGGGCGATTGAGTGTCTGAACGTCTGAGCACCTCTGGTCACTGCTGGCGTGAGTTGGCAGAGTATCCCTTCTTGCCAGCTGGTCCCTCAGCAGCCAGTCTTAGGTCCTGGGGAGATGCCCACAAGTCCCTGTTCTCTGGGGCTTCCCTCACCGTCTTACTCTCTCTGAGTGCCCCTTGCCCTCTGTCCTGGTCCTAAATAAATAAACAGACTCGGACAGTGTGCTAACAGGCCGTGAACTGCCTTGTCTTCAAGGAGTCCCAGCGTTGCTGCTCGAGTCCTAATAGCTGTTAAATTAATCAAATGAAGGACAATGACATTTGTGCAACAGTTGTGTAAAGTGGAAATTCTATAATAAGTGATATTAACAATGGCACGGTTCTGTAAGTTGTGCATGTGCCATACCTCCAGTTGCCGCGTGCATCCTCAGAAACTGGGGCTGTCACCCGACTCCACAGACTAGAGACAGGTCGGGGGCAGAGGCACCTGCTCAGATCCTTCACAAGTTTTTGGCCTATGTCCCTAACACCATGTCCTTATGCTCTTGTTTTTTGGGTCACTGCTCACTAAGAATTGGAAGATATAAATGTTCTCTGAAAGATTAATATGAGAATGAAGGTATGTTCATAGCCTCTCCATTGCCTACACACCAAGGAGAAAGGAACAGGCTGGAGAGGTGGCTCTCTGTATCACAAAATTATCCCCGTCGTCCGGGACACTTGGAGGTATGGGCGGGCTCGGCACAGTGGCTGAGAGCCCAATGTAAGTGGAGCTGGGCCACTCAGCAGGGCTGCGGCGTGGCTTGAGGCTGGACGGACTTTTCACTAAGGATTACAGGAATGGCCTGGTCCTTTAAATCATCACTCGCCACTCACACGCAGTGGGAGCACGTTGCCTCCTTCAACTCCACGCCTCCCCTCCTGCCCCTCCTTCCACTTTTAGGAAGCTTTGGTTGTGGTCTGCAAAATCAGTCCCAGAGTCAGGACCTTAAATTTGATCTGGAATTTTTGGGCTCCACCTTTTGGCAAAGTACCACGGAAGTGGCCTTTGGTCCACCCCACAGGACATTCTGCCTCCAGCCCATGTTTTTGAGAAGGATCTGCTGATTCTGCAATCGCTGTCTCCCGGGCTGGCAGTGGCCAGTGTGCCTCAGCAACGCTTAGCACAATCAGTCACTTTTTCTGACCCATATACACCTTTAATTTAGCCACAGCATTTTCCCCCAATTTGCTCTACTGCTTATGAGAAAAATTTTCTCTCTACAGTTTGTATTTCAAAAGGTTTTATTTTCTTAGCTGCTGAAACCACTCAGATTTTCACTGACAGTCGGCACCTCTCATGGTGCACAATGACACCCGGTGACCCGCTCTATGGGAATATCAGCTTCTGTTTCTGATCAGACACCTAGAACGTGGTTCTGGTTCCCGGTAAATCTCCCTGGTCCTGGAGACAACAGCAGATACGTTGTCCCAGCACCAACATTGCCAACATGACCTGTCTGCGTGAGAACACCCCAGAGGACTCAGGGGTCTCAAGCTGTCTTCTGAAGTCATAATACTTCCTACAGTTTAGTTCAAGACCCAGAAAAGACTATGTCCTTTCATTAATGATGTAGTGGTGGTTTCTGATCTGTGGGAAAGGTGGAGTCTGCGAGGCCTATGCTTCATCCAGCCTCGGCCAGTGAAGCAAGAGCAGAGGGTTCCTGGGCCTCGGTGTCCTGCCTCTCGGGGGGCATGAAAGGGACACCTGGCTGGCGAGCTGCAGATGCTCGGTGAGGGTTCAAATCTCAAAGAAGTGTAGGCTGCTTGTAACAGACAGCTGGGGCTTCACTCCGGCCTCGGGCCCTGAGTTCCCTTTGGGCTGCTAAGGCTCCTCTTACAGCTTTGGCCAGACTTTCAGTAAATGACATATTCATCTTGGGAAGTTGTGAATCATCGAGTGACGTTTACACACTTGTCTGGTTCTCCTGATTCAACGCCTGTCCGAGAGGCTTCCGCACACAGAGCCCTCGGGTCTCTGCAACAACTCCAGGAGGCAGCAGGAGGGAGCAAGTGAGGTGGGCAACGACGAACCTCTCTCACACCCGCCCAAGGGGCCGCCAGTCGTGGACAGTGGTTCTGATGTCCCGTGCACTGTTGCGCTTGCCTGGGTCCTTGTCAACCTCAGGAATAGTCACCCTGGAGTAACCTGTTTTGGCTTTTCCGTATTTGCTAATGTTTTTCCCTCTGAGCCATATGGAGAGGTTGAGCAAATGGACCTTGGCAGAATCTGATGGAGGTCTGTGTCATGTGCAGACACGTGGTCCCCACCCAGACCCCAGCTGAAGGAAGGAAAGGGATGCCCTGACCTCGGGAGAAACAGGGCACCTCCGAGCTGGGTCTGCATCTCCCACAGGCCCCAGAGCCCAAGAGCGCATCCTCTCTGCCCAACCCAGCCTTCCCCTCAGGGGCCGGGTTTGCCTGGAGCCCTGCCTCGCTGGAGGCTCGCGGGGCCAAAATCAGCCCAGGGCACTGGGCAGGCCCTGGGCAACAACGCCCTTTAAAGATAAAGTGCAGAGGTAATCTGCTTTTGTAGAAAAATTAGAAAATGAAGAGAAGCAAAACCAAAAAGATTAAAATTATCTATGATCCCGCTTCATACCACTAATGTTTGATGTTTTTCCTTCCAGTATGTATTACATATACGTACATACGTATTTTTGACAAAAATAAGCTCATTCTGTAATGTGTTTTTCTCACCTAGCAACTTATTTTTTTAATCAGTACTTGAATGCATCGCAAAAGAGCCGGGCGGTAGGAAAGGGCACGCAGCCGCCATCAGCCTCACCCCACACCCTCTCCGGCGGGGCCTCACGCCCTGGGGAGACACGCCGCAGCGTCTTCCGACGGCCGCGGGGGCGCCCCTGTTTCTCTGCAGTGGCCGCGGAGAGGTAGAACTGCAGAGTCAAAGTGCGTGTATATCCTTTATTTTAATAAAAATGCCTTCTGGTTCTCAAAATAGCTATATTGACCTGTTCTCCCAAAATTGGAACAGCTGTTTTCCCACACCCCAATTTCAATATTTGCCAGCCTAACAGGTGACAGTGTTATCTCATGGTGGTTTTAGTTTGAATTTCCCTGAACACTGTGATGTTTACACTGGCCGGCCAGCCTCCTCTACCACAAATAACCGGACATATCCTGGCTCCTGTGTTAGTCTTTTAAAATGATTTTAGAACTTATTTCTGTAGTTTGGTAGTAAATCTTCACATGATAGATTTATAATATTTTCCTTCTAGCTTTTACAAGTCTTATAACTTTGCTTATGATGCCTTTTACCATAGAGAAGATTTTTAAAATTATTTTTATGTATTCCAAACTTTCAATTTTTTCCATAATAACTTTTGTGGATTTTGCCCTATTTACATCAACGTTATGCGCATACCAACCACAGATTGGTTTTTATATTTACTTCTTTCTCAAAAATACACTCCACAAATATTAATGATATAAAAGAGGGATCTACTTTTTTTCCAAAGGTGTATCTGAGTATCATAATTGCATCCGAGTATCAACATTGAATATACCAAAATTCCCCTGTATTCCAAAAGCTGCTTTCACCGTGTGCTGTTTTTACTTTCCTCACGTGCACACACGCTAAAATCACGTGCTGTTGCTCTGTTTCCTCGAGCGCTGAGTCTGATGCCCTCCCTCGTGGTGCCGAAGTGCTCGTCTGTGTACTGGAGAATCCCCTCCCTCTGCCTGTTCTGTTTCCTCAGCCTAGAGCAGGGGCTGGACTGGAGGTGTGGGTGTGGTGGAGATGAGGAGCCTTCCTCCCTCTCCTCCTCCTGGGTGTAGGGGTGCCTGGTGCTCTGCCCAGCCTCACTGGCCCCACTGATGCTGTCCGGTTGAGGAAGGGGCTGACCAGCCTGGGGTTCCAGATTCAGTTTCCCAAATAAACCACCTGCACCAGCTTCTCTCACCTCTGGGCTGGGAACCCCCAACGGCTTCTACCTCTGAGGCTTCCCCCCGTCGAGTGTTGGGACTGTGGTTTCCTCTGCTTCTGCTACTTCATGGATCTGACCCTCTGCTTTCTCTCTCTCAGAAATTCCTCAGACTGGCTGACCCCATGTAGTTTCCCACTTATAGGAAGGAGAGTTTATTCTTATCTGCCATTTTACTGGGTTCTGGGTGATCCAGTCTTCTTATCACCCCTCTAGAACATACATCCTCATTTTACCTAGCTGTAGAGCATCCCATCTTTGCCTGTTGTAAAATATATTAAACAGTGTTAGACATGTGTCCCTTCTGATTTTTAATATTGTAAATAATCACTATGAACATCAATATACACATATCCTGGATCACTTGTTATTTCTTACGTAAATTCCTGGAAGGAGATTCAACGACTCAAACTATGTGACCATCCGTATTGCATATGACAGTAGGTATTACCAAGTTATCCCTCAGACTAGGTATATCCGTTTACAGTCCTACCATCGGTAGAGAGAGTTTGTTTCTCACACCTTCACCACCCAACTAGATCAACCTCTCCACTTGATTTTTTCCTGCCTAATGGGTTTGACTCTGAAATCTAATTAAGGACCTCTAGGCTCGCTCTTATCCTGAACTTGTCGCATGACTTTGCAGTTGACTTTGTCTGATAAACTTACTAAGACATGGTAACGTTGGTTCTGTCATAATATGGGCTCTGAACTGACAACTATACCTAAACATCCATCGCTGAGCTCCTGGTTCTGTTCTCCACCATGAAACCCATGCCCTGTCCCTGTCAGACTTCCAGCCTGGGGAACCCAGGAGGGACCAGCTAGCTAGGGGTCTATCTGCCCTCTGCCAGTGGGTTCAGTGCCCACTGTGGGTCATTGCCTTTGCGATCAGCTGGTCACCTTCATTTTCTTATTAAAATTCCAAACTACTCTATAAAGCATCTTCACTCTGCATGTGAGGAAATCACATCTTCCAGAAGTTAAGTAACTTGCCTGGAGCAAATCCAGGATTTACACCCAAGTCCAGCTACCAGCAGATCCTGAACCGCTATGGAAATTGCTGAAAAGTTCTGACAGCAGCCCACTTTGATCCCAGTCTTCAAACACTGACACCTCCCATGATAGAAGGGACATGATAAATTCTGATGAAGACGTCGGATACCACCTCAGAGCTGACTGCCACCTCCCTTCAAGTATCCGCTCTAAGGAAAACCATTGTAAACGCTACAAAGATGAGGATGGTTAACTGGAGTGTTTCATGGTGAGTCCCCAGTGCCCAGAACACATATTAAGGGCCCGAAAGTATTTTTTAGTAAATGAACAAATGTTTAGTTGAATCTGTTAGTTTGCAAGGTGAAAAAAAGGTGACTAGAACCAAACGAAGAGCGTGTGCCTTTATTCTAAGAAGCATTTCAATCGAACAGCCAACGCTGGTTTACCCTCCCCTGGTGACTGCATTCCCAGCCCACTTCCTAGTAACACAAGGCCTTTTCAGTCGGTGAGTTAAGATCAAAAAGACTCTTTTCTCCTGGCCCTAATGGGGAAGATTTTGCAGTTTCTTTGGGTTAGGAGATGTATGAACTTGGTGCAGGAATTTCTAAGGATGGGACTTAAGATCCCAGTGGGTCCACATGGGAAGGGAGTGACTGTTAATAACAAGGGCCTGAAAGTACATGACCCCGACCAGGGAATGGCGGTGAGAGGCCCCAGAGAGCATGACCCAGGAGGATCCCCCAGGAGAGTCAACCGTGAAGCCCTGCCAAGACCAGAGAGGGCACCCCCTGCTCACAAGAGCACAGAGCAAGTGAAAACTCCCTGCCAGCCCACACCACCTACTGCCCAGCCCCACTCTCCCTCCCCCATCCTAGGGGATCTGAACTGAAATGTGTCTCACAGAAAGCAGAGAGGAGAGATAGGCATGCAGTGCCCCTTCCCAGGGCGGCCGGCCACAGCAGACCCAAGAGGAGACTGACCCCTTGAAAAGCTCAAAGTTTCTCATTGCCACTGTGGGCCAGCACAGCAAGCACTCAACTCAGATGGTGTTTTCTGACTCAGTGTGCCCAGAGGGCTACCTGGAAGGTCCTTCTAGCCCACCAACGACATTCAAAAGGACATGGGGAGACAGACATAAAGGTACCATGTCTAGCTTGTTCTGGCCACACCTCAGTCACCTGGTCAGAGAATGACCCCCACCTGCAGAGGGCTGTGTGGGCACCCCCAAATGTCACTTCAGTCCAGCGTCACAGTCTGTGAAGGGATTTAGGACATTGTAGAACCATCAGTTTCACTTCACCAATGGTTTATTTGAATTTCTGACAATTACTATGTGTGGTAGTAGGGCGCCCCAAGTAGAATAGCTGTTGATCAAAGAGAAGGGATGATTTTTTACTGGGGAAGAACTGTGAAGTCTAAAGTCTAACTTTGTCAAGGTGCCTAGCAAAGTGTATCCCAGAAATACAAATCAGATGTGTTTAGAGGAGTCACAGGGAAAGAAATATAACACATAACCTGGGATGATTAAAAATCCTCATTAAGGAATTGTTCCTTAAGATTCCATTCTGAATTGTTAGTCAGTTGGGAAAATTTTAGCTGGTGTATTGGTTTCTTGCTAAATTTTGTTCTCTGCAAAAACAGAGACTAGTGTTGGCAGAGGAGCATTGCTTTCCACAATGAATATGTGTCTGAAAATTTGCCAATCAAATTCTATTCTGAATGTCTCAAGCAAGGCTGCTATTTAAAGGTCTCACCCCATAAAACACTTTTATAAGGGTTTGGATGAGGTAGTTGACCTATAACTAGGAATAACAGGTAATAGGTTGGTTGACAGAATCTGTACCATATAGGTCTCAATGAACTGAAAAGGTTGGCCAAACCAATCAGATGGTGTTTAACAGGAACTTAGCAGTACGTGGGGGAGGGAGTGAAGCAGCAGGAACATATAGCTTGGAGAAGAGAAAGTGGAGCAGGTGTCTGGGGGGAAGGAGCAGGGGAGAACTCAGAGGGCTCTTTTCTGGGGGAGAGAGGAGCCCTGTGTTAATACCCCGTGGAATGGGGACAATCGGGGGTGACAAGGGGGCTGCAGTGGAACAGTGTCCTGTTCACTCTAGTGAAGACCTGGAAGAGTTGGAGCTGTCCGGGGAAATGAGGACTTGCTGAGGGGCAGGGAGCTGTCTGTCTGTGGAGATATTAAGCAGAGATGCCAACGAGAAGATTCCAGTACTCCATGAGTGGATGGGCTGGTCAGCGTCTTCCAGTAGTTGCTTAGCAGTAGTGAGTGCCCTGTCTTTGGAGGTATTCACGCACCAACTGGACATCAGTTGGCAGAAATCCCAGCTCTGCAAAGGTCGATGGTCAGCATTTCCCCTCTGCAGGTTCCACTTGGCTGGCCACTCCCACATCCCCTGAGAAATTTTTCAAAGTGACAGAAGTCCAGGCCATCACAGAAATTCTGATGCATAGTTTTGGGGCAGAGCCAGTGATAATGGTAAATGTTGAAAACTGGCTCTCCAGAAAGCAAAGGAAATCCTGATTTGCACTGTTTGCTGATTTCCGTGGTGTAAATGCTCCGACTGTGGCTAATTTCTGGCTACAACATGGTGCTGCTGAATGCAGAGCAGAGACGGGGCGAGCGCTAGCCACCGTTATGTAATATTCACAGCAGATGGACACAATCGATGAAACTAACCCTCAGAGCATCAATAATGGAAAATTGTAAAATAGTAGGAAAGTGATGAGTTTGGGGTAGTTATTACCTTTGTTTTAATGTGGATTATTTCATTGTAGGTTATATAATTTACGTTCTAATAACGGCTGTATTTAACCACTGCCTCTCAAGAATTCTGAAGGTTTAACCATCAGCTCTCAGGAACAGGTCTGAGCAGGCTCCAGCGTCCCCAGATGGGCCTGGAATTAGGCCTTGAACATCCCCCACGCCATCATCTGGCGCTGAGTCTGGAAGAGTTCAACAAGCCCTTTCTGCTTTGACCCTGCGTGGCTTCCATTTTCCACAGCACAGGACAAGGAGGCCACTCTTTGGGTCAGGCAGTGTGTCACCTCCTCTTACGGCTGTGTGGGAATTTCGAACATCTGAAGGTCAGGTAACAGAAGTAACCGAGGCTGCCTCTCCAAGCAGCCCTTTCTTTGCATGGTCTCTGGGAGCTTTAGTGTCTGTCTCTGCGGTGCTACAAGGCCTCACACTGGGGAGAATCTGAAAATAACCATATGCCAAGGAAGTAACTTTAATTTCAAGTGGATGATTAGAGAAAGCTAAAAGGAAAGCTGGGGTCTTGAAGCAGACCACCAGGATGAAGGTTGCAGGTGGGAAGGGGCCCCACCCGGTACGGAGACTAGTGTCTGCACATCACCACCAAGCACTGAACACTGACTGGATGAAAGAGAGAGAGACTGAAGAGCAGGTGGGAGGGAGGGAGGGGAGGAGGGAGAAGGAAGAAGGGAGCGAGGAGGGAGGGAGGGAGGAAAGAAGGAAACAGTTCCTTTGAGGGGATTCCATATATTACGAGAAATAAACTAGATCAGCTTTGTCCTAAACAAGCAAAAAGAATCTTTTAGACAAATGATCAGACACCCACTTGATTCTAAGTGCTTCCCTTACATTCTCGTTTACCACTCACAGCACCCCTAAAAGCCAGGTGTCCTCAGCCCAGTTTCTCACCGGGGCCCAGAAACATTTCACAGGTTGCCCCAGGTCATACATAGAGCCAACAGCTGGCATATGGACTTCAGATAAGTGCCTCCCCACCTCCAGCCTCCCTCTACTCCCCAGCTCCTCCCAATCCTAGCCCCCACCCCCAGGGGCTGATGTCCCAGTGGAGAGAGACAGGGAGAAACCCAACTATGCAGCATGTCCATGGATGCTGAGTACTGAGGGTAAAATAAATGAGCAGAACGGAGATGGGAGCAGGGTGGTGCAATTTAAAATAGGAGGACAGAGTCATATATGCAAATGTCCCCCCTCCACGAGGGGGAGCTTAACTCTCTTCTCCCTTTTGAAGGTGAGCTGGTCTTGGGACTCAAAACTAGAGGCTGTTAAGGGAAACACAGTAACTTTACAGTGGAGAGACCTGGAGGACGCCAGCTTCACCAACAAAGTCAGGTGGGTGTCACGTCCCCCATATTCTGTGATGAGAAGCTGCTACATCTCTGTGGCGTTCTCTCCAAACCCATAGTCACAAGAAAACATCAGAGAAGCCAGACTTGGGGTGTTCTACGGAGTTTAGAACAGAACTGGGGTCTCTAGCTGGCTGAGGAGGCCAGCCGTAAACCCTCGTATGCAATGGGTTGCCCTCAGATTTTAAATCATGGGTGCTGATGACCTAGTTCCAACCCAGCCCAGGATGGTATGTGAGCCTCCAGTGGGCCTCGGGCCCTTCAAAGAACAGCTCGGAGGCACAGGCTTGAAGCTTCTTTCCTTTGCCAGAACTGCACCCCTGCCCCCCAGCCCAATCTCCCTGCTGGAGGCTGCCCCTGGCCCTACTGGGAGAAGCACTTGGCTGGGCTCCTCCGAGGATCTGCCTCTCCAGGGTCACAGGCGGGAACCGGGTGGGAGGGTGCTGCTCTGTGCCTCTGATGACCAGACCCAGGTCCAGGAAGTTCCCTCCCTTCCAAGGAAGCAGAGGAAGGAGCACTTTAGGCGGACTCACGGCCTCCCCAGCTAAGTAGGAAAGGCGGCCTGGGATGGGCAATCACACGTACTGTCAACTCTGGGCCAGGCCCCAAAGCAGGTGTTGCGGGGAAGGAAAGTTTCCATCTGACATGACCCAGCAGGCCTGCACTCTGCCAGGGCATCTCCATATAATGCTGAGTGTGTGTTTTCATTTCCCAGGGCTGCCGTGAGAAATTACTACAAATGTACGTGGCTTAAAACAACAGAAATTTATTCTTTCAGAGTCCTGGAGGCCACAAGTCCAAAATCAAGGTGTCAGCAGGGCCACATTCCCTCCCTGGGCTCCAGGGGAGGATTCTTTCCCGCCTCTTCCAGCTTATGGTGTCCCCAGGCGTTCCTTGGCTTGTGGCCGCACCACTCCAATCTCTGCCCCGTCATCACACGGCCTTCTCGCTGCATGTGTCCGTCTCTGAGTCTCTTCTCATATTATCGGGACACCAGTCATATTGGATTAAGGGCCCACTCTACTCCAGTGTGACCCGATCTTAACTGAAATAATTACACCTGCAATGACTCTATGAGATGTGATCTTCTGTGGTCACATTCTGAAATTCCGAGGCTCCAGGGGGACATGAATTTGGGGGAGGTGCTATTCAACCCAGCACAGTGCAGAACCCACATTTGATGTGTAAGCAGGAGTCTACTCAAGGAGTGGTGGCTCTTAGCAGGAGAGGGTGGAGACCCCCCAGCTCAAACAGAAACAACAGCAAAAACAGGGTCTGACTCCCAGGTTCCGACCCCAGTCCCTCAACTTGGCAACTACCTGACTTTGTTGGCACTACTTAATCTCTCTAAACCTCAGTTTCCTCATCTTAAAGTACAGCTGCCATTTACACTGCGTAGAAATTGGGGAGCATTCTAAGTGCTCAGCTCGTGGTGACTCTGACTACCCCATCCAGGGCAAGTGAAGGGAAGAGCTGTATGTAAAGCTATGCAGGAGCACAATTCCTCCATTGGGCATTCTGCATTTGCCACTAATAACAAGACAACTTGGGAAAATAAATTTGAGAGCTCAGCCCTGGAAGGCTTATTCCAAACATTTCCATCCTGCACTTTCCAACAGCTCTCCCTCCCCCATCACGGCCAGTCCTCCGGTGTCCCTCATCGCTGATAAGACCTGGACGGCAGTGCCGACCCTGGGAGCACAGACTTAATGGACACAGAAACAGATGCCTCTGTCACCAGTGAAACCAGACAAAGGTCGAGAGGAGAAGGACCCAGCCCCTCCCGTTTCCTCGGGACCCTGCCCTCTGTCCCACACAAGAGGCACCACGCCCACTCAGGAGGAAGAAGCTCATTTCCACACTGGGCTCCAAGGCACACCTTTTCTCACTCCCCCAGGAGGCAAGGGTCCCAGTGTTGGTCTAAGGAAATGCTGATCACTCCTTTCTGACAGCAAAAACGAAAACCTTATCACTTCTGTAGGCAGAAAACCCACCCAGCTGCTTAAGAGAACACAGCCTTCCCACATGGACAGCTATTCCTCCTGCCACACGGCCGGCACCGAGGGTTTGCGATCACACAGTGCTTCACCACTCCTGAAAGTGCTTGGCAGATCCATTGCTCCATCTCGGTCCTCACAAAGCCCCATGACCCTAACTAGGCAACATTTCCACCCCAATCTACAGATGAAAACCTGAGGCTTGGAGCAGCTGCCCAAGGAGGCCCAGCCAAGTGTAAGAGCCTGGACTGACCAGGCTCTCGATCCAGGCCCAGCGCCCCTTCAGCTGTCACCGTGCTGCCTGAGGAGCAGTTTCTATCCTGCATGAATTGGTCTCAAGTAGACACAGGCCTCCTTCCCTGCAAGAAACCCCACCATCATCTGCACCCCACAGGGGTCACCCCACAATTTCCTGTAACTTTTCTTGTATATCAGCACATATATTTGCATCTGAGGAGCCAGGGGCAGTGTTGTCCAGCAGAGAGAGCTGGTGACTCGGATCGAAAACGACCAGATATGAATCTGATCTCCACTGGGTTTTGGGAATGTCGGTCCATTCATCGTAGTGGGGGGATAGTAACAACCGCCCAGCACTGGGATGCAGAGGTGTAAATGCAACATTTATGGAGCCCAGCACCACACCTCTCTATCAACAGCAGCCATTGTGACCCCATCAAACACTCAAAAGGCTTTCTAGAGAGGAGAAAGGACCACCTCATCAATGAGACAGAGGTTGGCCTGAGTTGAAGCAAACTCTCCATTAGCGAGAGGCCTCAGTGCCTGATGACCAATGAATCCAAAATGCCACATGATGGACACCTGCTCAGTCAGCCTCCTGTTTCCAGCTCCGCTGCTCACTCCTGAGCCACTGCTTAACCTGAGCGAGAGGAAACTGACCTGGGCGAGCCCAGGGTGGAATCCTAAATAGCCCATTCATCTTTCAGTAGCTGACAATGAGCTGCACATTTCTCCCTAAGTACAACAATTTAGTGTCAATGAGCCTGGATGGATTTTTAGCTCCTGTTAAGCCATCATTACTTTAGATATGTGGAAAATTCACTTGCAAGCACAGCATTTTTGACAGTTTGTGATTTGCGCTGGGAAGTGACTCAAGTTCCTCCAGGACCCAGGCAGTCACAGTGGAAAGGGAACAATTCAATCTGCCAGGAGCAGGGAGCCAGCCAGCGGCACCGTAATCACAGAATATATACTGCTAATGTGGCTAAGAATGGCTACAGGACAGGGACTTCCAGATTGAGGGAGGCCTCCAGGAGTCCAACATACTGGATGAAACTAGTCCCACACTACAACTCCCTATGCATCCTAGAAAGAAACCATAAAAATTTATACAAAAAACCAAAGGTCACATGGCATTGTCTTGTCCACAGCCACTCTGGAAACTAGAAGACATAAATCCATGCCTTCTCAAATCTAAAAATGAACAATTTCCAACCTAGAATTCTATACCTAGCCAATCAATTAAGTATGAGGGTAGAATACAGACATTTTCAAATGTGCAAGATCTCAGAAATTGTCCTTCCTTTCTCTCTTTCTCACGAAGCTACTAGAGTTTGTGCTCCACGAAATTAAGGTAGTGAATCAAAGAACACGGAGACATAGAATCCAAGAATCAGAAAAACACAGGAGAGGAGAAGGGGTCCCAAGACAAATGCCAGATGAAGGTGCTGGGGTGGCAACTGTGCACCAGATCTGGACCTCAGTCTAGACGGAGGGGTCAGGGGCTCTAGGAGATACTTCTTCAAGAGAAAGAAATTAAAGAGCATCTAAATGGATAGATAATCTGTGGTACATTTAGACAATGGAATAATATTCAGCAATCAAAAGAAATGAGCTATCAAGCCACAAAAAGACATGGAGGAACCTTAAATGCATATTACTAAATGAAAGAAGCCAATCTGAAAAGTTACATACTGTATGATTCCAAGAATATGACATTCTGGAAAAGAGAAAACTAGGGAGACAGTATAAAGATCAGTGGTTGCCAGGGGTTAGGGGGGAGGGAGGCATGAACAGGTGGAGCACAGAGGATTTTTAGTGAAAATATTCTGTATGGATACATGTCACTTTACATTTGTCCAAACCCATAGAAAGTATCACAACATCAAGAGTGAACCCTAATGTAAACTGTGGACTTTGGGTGATAATATTATGTCGATGTAGGTTCATTAATTATAACATATGTACCACTCTGCTGGGGGATGTTGATAGTGGGGGAGGTTATGCAAGTGTGGAGAAAGAGAAATATGGGAACTTTCTGTACTTCCTGCTTAATTTTGCTGTGAATCTAAAACTGCTCTAAATAATAAAGTCTATTTTTTTTTTAAAAAAAAAGAGCATCTGACATAAATATCTTAATTTAAATATTTGGAGAAGAGTTTGAGAATAAATTAGTGATTCTTATTTGAAAAGTACAAATAAAAAATGAAATAATTATGAACTCCAGGGAAAACAAAAAGTCACATAGGGCAAAAAAAGCAATCATAGTGTACTACAGGGCTCATCTGTCAATGATTGTGACACAGACACAAAATATAAACACTGAATAGGAACTTCACCAAAACTGCGATATAGCTATGCTGAGAAGAGGATGGAAGTGTGGTCATGTGTGCCTCTGTGTGTGTGTGTTGCAGGCAAGGAGAATATGTGTGGGAGTAAAAGGTTAATATCAGGCCTGGGCTGCCTGAGGCCTGGCCAAGAACAAGACCTGAGTCTGTCTTCGTACAAGACAGCTTCCTTGAAGACCGTAGAGGAATGCAGCCACCACCTGGTCTGCCCTGAAACCCCTGATCTATAGGGCAGCCCTGAAGCGGGAGGCTGTGAGCTGGCATGCTGGCCTTGGGCCCACATAACCAGAACAGTGTAAGAGACTGAGGGGAAACCAAGGCTGTGGCCTGTCTGTGTCTAGGTGACCCCACTTGGTGTGGCTCTTCTCTGTGACAGCCACCACATTCCACATGCATGAGGAGGCAAGAGAAGCGGCTGCTGGGCTCCTGCTGGTTGCAGATGCTGGGCATGCTGCCCTCGTGTCCTGCATCCTGGGACAGAGCGGTCAGAGACCAGTCTGTTGCAGCTGGTGAGTTGAATGCCGATTTGAAGCCGCTGCCGTCCTGGTGTGGCACCAGAGGAGCTAAAGCCTCGTCTTCATAAAGAAAGTCAGTAGATGATGTCTAAGTCTGAAAATCAAGATGTAGCAATGTAAGTGTGCGATTTAGAGATGGGAAGATAAACCTGAAGAGTCAGCAGAAGGAGATGAGTGGGAAAGGGGCATGGGCTGGGAGAGGGTGGGCTGGCCAAGAAGCCAGGCCTCATAGAGCGATTGGACTTTTTAAACTATGTACATGCATAAACTTGATAAAGATAAATAGTACATTTAAAAAGATTTTTTGAAAGATGAGAAAGAAATATATTAAAATATTACAGCCTAGGTTCATGAGCTGCGGGTAGCTTCTTCTGTCTTCTGATCTTCAGGGATTGTTTCTCTTGTCCTAACAAACATTTATCACTATAAAATGAAGAGCAAAACAAACCTGTTTGTAGGAATGAAGAGAAAAAGTGGAGACCGGCCTTTGCCAACTTCCTTGCAGGCAAATGTTCTAAACAAATTTCAAAGCTTCTTTGTAACTGGATTTATCTTTCTAAGCACAAATTTAGTTCTGCATGTGCTGAGGCAGATTTCTAACATGACTCCTCCTTTTTGATTATCATGGTAATTACTAGAAGAAAAAACTGAATATAGCCAACTCCTACTGCATCTGTATTCTATGCCAGGCACTGTGCTGAATTCTTGACTTGAATTATCTTACGCAAATTTTAGGAACAGCCTTTTGAGAAGGGTGCCTTTATTACCCTCATTTTACAACGAGACATTCGAGGCCCAAAGAGTTGAGTTCATCTGATGGGCAGGGAGCAGGAGGCCAGTCACTGACCCCGACACAGACGGGACACGGGCCATGGCAAGGTTTATGCTCTCCTGCTTTCACCTTCAGTCTGTATTGTTTTGACACCAGTACGTTCAATCAAACACGCTAAGAATGAATCATTGTCATCACTACATAACATGTCATCACATGTCGTTCACATGTTTGCTGAGGTCAAGTTATAATCCAGCGCTGAGCTGCACGCTGTGAGGAATTCAGAGTTTTAAAGGTGTTGCCCAGCCCTGAGGGGCCGAAGCTGGGTGCATTAGCCAGCTCAGGCCACCATAACAAAGTACCACAGACTGGGGGGCTTAAAAAACGGAAATTTATTTCCTCACAGTTGTGAAGGCTAGAAGTACAAGATCAGGTGTGGGCAGGGCTGGTTTCTTCTGAGACCTCTCTCCTTGGCTTGTAGATGGCTGTCTTCTCTCCGTTCCTCACATGGTCTTTCCTTTGCATGTCTGTGTCCTCATCTAATAAGGACGCCAGTTGTACGCCAGTGGATTAGGGCCCACCCTAGTGACCTCATTCTAATTTAGTCACCTCTGTAAAGACCCCATCTCCAAATACAGTCATGTTCTGAGGTACTAAGGGTTAGGGTTTCAGTTATCTGAGTGTCCACACCGATGAGATGACTCTGCTTAATGAGGCAAAGCCTCAAAGTGGACTCACCAGCCAGCAGCATTGAAACCCCCTGGGAACTTGTAAGAAATGCAAATTCTGGGCCCCACCCCTACCAGCTGAAGCAGACACCTTGAGTGGGGCGCAGCCATCTGAGCTCGACAAGCCTCCTGGGGGATCTGATGCAGCTGCAGTTTGAGGGACGACCTCATGCTAGGAGAAGCTCAGAGGACCTGAATTCCTTCCTCCTTCTGGTTTTGACTTCATTGGTGGAACTTCGCCTCTAAACACACGTCGGGCAGAGAACAAGGAGGACCATTTGCATGGTTTAATGCTTACAAAGCACAGAGACACTATTTTATTTATTCCTAACAGTAAGCATGAAGGAGCTGCTACTCCAAGGCCCCTGCCCCTAAGGTGCCCAGAATTGAGGTCATTTGTCGAGGTCACAGAAAACAGAGGAAAGGAGTCAGGACAAGGAAGTCCAAACGCAATGCCAGCGCCCTGCCTATATTGTCATTGTAACCTTACAAGTCATTTTACAGGCATCACCTCTTCCTCACCCATCTTCACCTTTGACTTAGGGAAGGTAGGTTGCAGGTAGGGCAGGTAGCAGGTAGGGCAGGTAGCAGGGAGGCAGGTAGGAGGGAGGGCAGGTAGCAGGGGGGCAGGTAGGAGGGAGGGCAGGTAGCAGGGAGGCAGGTAGCAGGGGGGCAGGTAGCAGGGGGACAGGTAGCAGGGAGGGCAGGTAGCAGGGAGGCAGGTAGGAGGGAGGGCAGGTAGCAGGTAGGGCAGGTAGCAGGGAGGCAGGTAGGAGGGAGGCAGGTAGCAGGTAGGGCAGGTAGCAGGGGGGGAGGTAGGAGGGGGACAGGTAGCAGGGAGGGCAGGTAGCAGGGAGGCAGGTAGGAGGGAGAGCAGGTAGCAGGTAGGGCAGGTAGCAGGGAGGCAGGTAGCAGGGAAGGCAGGTAGCAGGGAGGCAGGTAGCAGGGAGGGCAGGTAGCAGGGAGGCAGGTAGCAGGGAGGGCAGGTAGCAGGGAGGCAGGTAGGAGGGAGGGCAGGTAGCAGGGAGGCAGGTAGCAGGGGGGCAGGTAGCAGGGGGACAGGTAGCAGGGAGGGCAGGTAGCAGGGAGGTAAGAAGTCCCACTGCTGACTTTTAAGATGGTAAAAGTGACTCACTAATCCACCCAGCCTGGAAGTGATGAAGCCAGGATGTAAATTCTGTTTCTCTGACTCCTTGATCCTCATTAGTACAGACCTTACATTGGCTCAGGTTCCCCTGAGTCACCCTGTCCACCCCCACCCTCGCCTCTACCATCATTTGTTCCCAGTAGTGGAAACACAGACACCCTGTTTTCTAAAATCCAACATCTTCCATTGGACTCTGTTTATATGAAGGAAATTCCAGTTTTCATCACCCGTGCATTTCCTGGGCTGTGGTGTGGTTTGGTTTGTGTTTGATTTTATTACGTGTCTGAATTTACAGGGTTTATCTCTTTACACGACATGAGTGAAGCTCCGTGTGGGTGAACTGCTGCCCAGCACTGGGGTTGCGATGTGGTTTCCGTTTCTGGAAAGCATTCCTGCCACAAGGCAGCCTGCCAACAGCTCAAGGAGGTGAGTAACACAAGCCGGACTCTCGGCCATCGAGCATCCTGCTGCGGATGGGGACATGGTGGCAGGAATGGCACCACAGACGCTTGACAGGGAGTGTAACCTCTGCATCTGTGCTGAACATGAGTGAACCTCAGATCCAGGGGAACTCGCCCACAGCCATACCAGACAAGGGGCTGAGACCAGGCCCCGCTTCCGCCTTGTCAGTCCTTCCACCCGGTTCACGTGTCCCATCTCCCACATTTGGGGAAGCGATTCTTACCCAGAGGTTCCAGCTGCCTTTGCCCCTCAAGACAGCTCACTCCACGACAGTGGGGAGGCATCCTGCCCAGATGCAGACTGGCCCTCTGGACGTCCAGAGGTGTCCCCGAGCCAGGACAGCACTGAAAGAGCCCAGAAAGAGCCAACAGCGCCTCCCGTGCTCTCCCTCTGGACTCACCTCCCTGGCAGCAACTGAGCCCAGGGGAGCCCTGCCCTGGGCCCATGGGCTGAGGCAGAGTGGTCATCAGAGAGATGTAAAGTGGCATGCTCGTTTCAATGCCAGGCACCCCGACAGGACGTGTGACTGCCGGTGCTCCTGTTGCTGTTAAACCGAGAACATGTGTAGAAGAAAGCTCTGCGGTCTTTCGCATCTTGAGAGCAGGAGCTGCCGGGCGGGAAGCTCACCGTCCCGATGTCAGGCACGTGTGGTTCCATTCAGGCATCCAGCATGTTGTCCAGCTACAGCATCGATGAGCGCTGCTCTGCCCTCGATGGCGTCCTTTTGATGGAGGGGAGCACGTCACACATTAGCAGTCCCAGCAGGCCTCTTGCTAGAGCAGGACTGAGCCCTCTCTGCGCGGGACTGTGACTTTCCAGAAACTTTGGCCTTGAAACTTACTTGAACTGAGGTAGCGTTTTCAAGGGTACGAGGTAGCCCAGTACAGCCGTGGACACTCAGGAGGCAGCAGCAGCATGGTTGTGCAGAAAAGCACAGATGTTGGCCCCGAAAGAACAGCCCTGAAACCTCACCTCCAGCCGTTCACCAGGCCAGTCCCCCAGGCCAGTGGCCCATCCACGCATTCACTCTCAAAAATGACAGCCAGCACTTGGCCTGTGCGGGGCACTGTTTTGGGAGACAGCAGGAAAGACACAAGGTCCTTGCTTCCGTGGAACTTAGATTCTTGTGCAGGAGAAAATCTACCAACAAATAGACAAATAAACCAGAAAAGCATCTGGGCGTGACAAGTAACATATAGAAAATTTACATGGAGTTGGTGATGGGGGCCATGGCTACCAGGGGCGGTCACTGGCAAGTGTCTTCTCCACAGGAAGGTCCCTCTGAATAAGAGTAGTAACAATTGCACACCTCTCAGAACAGCCACACCTAGTGAGAGTGACATGCTGCCTTACCCAGGGCCTCCTCCACCTCCTCGTTAGGACGTTACAGAGCAGCCGCCCCTTCAGGCCTTGTTGTACAGAGGGCAGACACACTGGTCTGGAGGGTGGGTGTCCTGCAGCAGGGAGCTGGGGCAGGAGGTAGAAGGTAAGCTTTGCCCCAGCACTGGGTAAGTCCCTCCTGAGTTCCCACTATGTAACCACCGCTAACCCTGATCTCTCTGGGGAACCATCGCCACAGGGCCCTCCTCAGCAAAGGTCCCCCGAGCACCCCTGTAGGCACACCCTCACCCCTGACACCATGAACAGGAGCAGAACCACCGTGAAGAGGCCACAGTGTGATTGCATTTCAAATCAGTTTGGTCAAAGTCTGTTCTCAAATGTTTCTGAGCAAATGGGGCAGAGGCCTTTTCAGAAAGCGGCGTGCGTGGAAACAAGTCAAGGAACCTGCTGCAGGAAAGAAAATCCTCTCAGAGCAGGAAAAGTGTCACAAGGAAGGAGGTGTTGGAGCCTGGGGGATGGCAGCAGAGGGATCTGGAGCTCTGGGAATCAGAGGAGGGCCTGGGGACCCGACAGGGAGAAGGCATGGGTGATTGACGGCACCCTGGATGGGCTGGAGGAGAAGACCTCGTGTGGCACTAACTCCGTGCCTCACGAGGCCCCCATGAGCCAGTGTTTTGGTGTAGAGATAACTTTTTGTCTTTTCTTTTTTGTTTTTCTTTTTCTTCCTAAGGGACATTGAGAACACATTTCCCCAGCCTCCAGTGGAGAGTTATGGTTGGGTTGAGAGAGGGCGGGAACTGGAGTCACTGTTTATTCTGCACAGCTCTGCACCATTTCCCAGCCTGCAAATTTCATGCCAATACAGTCAAGAGATTTAGGAAAACAAAACACACCAGCCCCAAAGCATGTAGGAAGACTGAGCCCCATAGGTCTGGAGATAAATGGCCCCGGGGCCTCCTTCCTGGGAAGCCCATTATCTTTCCTTGATGTTCCCTAAGCAGCAGGGTTCTGCCACTCAACACTCATTGGAGAATGGACACTGAGCTACATGCGGATGCCCCAGTGTTCATTCGTGGGTGTGCTGTGAAGCATCATGTGCTCTCCTGCCATCAGGACTGAACACCAATCATATTAGTAGTAGAAACACTGCTGCAACGCCCTGGTGGAGTGACATCATATCTTCATTCCAAAGGCCTGAGGCGCTGCGCCCGAGCCGCCACAGAGATAACTCCTCAGGCCACGGCGCGCAGCAGTGTCGTGACAGGTGTAGAGCGCGCCACCCGCAGTGGGACGCAGCTGTCTCCTGGACTGACCAATCCCGGCCTGAGACGACTCCAGGAGACGCGGGGCAGTGTGCCTGGATCGTTCTTTCCTGCCTGTTCCAGTCTGCGTGTTTCCCCCGCTTTATCGATCTCGTCTCTCAGCTTCTAACCTGAGTCTCTCTCCCCAGCTAACACATATGTATAAACCATGTCATGTAAATATATATAAAACTTCTTCAAGTTTCAAATGGGGGAATGAATGGGTTCCGTGTGCACCACCTCAAAACATGCCACTTTGGCACAATTATTTTGAGCAAAAGGCATTCCACTGATGCAGAAGGCAGCCTTCCTGGAGCTCCCCTTATCTCAGTAAAAGCAGGAACATCTGAGATATGAGGACAGCCGTCGATCCCCTCTCCTGGGCAGATTTCACAGCCGTGAAGAAGACAGAAAGTCGGCACTGAGATGGAGTCCCACAAACAAACCTCACTCCATTACACTTACCTTCCCACAGGTAAGTGTGGGACGCCTTGGGATGCCTGACCCTTTTCCTTTGTCTTGTCACCCTACAAACAGCAGTAGAAGTGCTCTCATTGAGTTTGATGACAATGGTAATGCAACCTCCATGCTTTCAGGGACAAAGATATTTTTCCCTTTAAAAGGGATTTGTATAATATCCAACTTTCAGGCAGACAGCCCTGGAAGCTCCAGTGTACACTGGCCCCTCAAATGTCCTCTCACGGGGTGACTCACTGCAGAGCCAACCCGCTTTCACTTGACCTGAGGTGTGGGGCCCTCACCGAGGTCCAGACTTATCCGGTTGATGCTGCCTGAGACAGACTCCACATGTTTTGGCATTGAAGGCCAGCCCTGCATGCAGCCAGAGGTGACTTGTCTGCGGGCTGTGACGTGAGGCTGCAGCAGTTCTGACGGCCCCCACCCCTCTCCCATCAGCTGCTCACTCCAGCAGACATTTCCGCCAGGAGGGTCTCTTCTGTAGGTTAAAAAAGGGGATCAACACCTTAGCCAAATGGGAAGACAATGAATGAGAGGCATGGAGAATGGAATTTACTCCACGTTCCATCCACAAGCCAGGCAGTTAATCCTCATAGGACCCACCGAAGTCACCACCATCATCCCTCCAGGCAGGTGGAGGTTCTCACCAGGTTCACACACCAGGAAACGGAAGAGCCGGAATCAGGGCTCAGGTGTGTGGGGCTCGCTCTACCGTGTTGGGACTGCTTCATGGCCCACCATACCTTTGGATAACTTGACTTACCAGAGGACTTAGTTTTTTAGAAAAATCCTGATGAATGAGACAGAGGAGAAGAGGTTTTGAGGAGGAAGGAAAACGAGAATACGCAGGAAGAAAACCCTGGAACACTGAGAAATGTCCCCAGGAGGGAGGTCTGCGGGACACAGAACAACTTGCTCCTTGAGATGACGTGGGGAGAGGTTGTGAAAGGGAGGACTCACGGGCAAACTTCACTACTGTCCTCATCTGTCCTAGTTCTCACTGTAAGCATCAGTAGTATTTGCTAGTTATTCAAGTGCTTACAACCGAGTTCCAAGAGAAGCATAAAGTGGTATTCAGCTGTGTATTAATGCCATCCATTCATTAAACCGAGGAGGACAGAGAATATGTCTATTTTGTTCCTGCTATGTCTTTAGTATCTAGACCAACGCGTGCACTGGAGCGATAATAGACGGCCGGTAAGGCCGTCTATTCTGTGGGGTCTCTGAGAAAACCTGGAAAACCTCTCATAAAATGAAGAGCGTTGGCTACTCAGGTGCACCGTGTCACCCAGTGCCGCTGCTTGAACACTCAGCGCTGAAGAAGGAAAGCTCAGCGTGCAGAAGGAGCAGGAAGAGACGCCAACCGGGGGCTCTGGCTTTCCAGCAGAATTCCGACCGGGCCGGCCCTGGTCCTACACTTGTAGGGTGCTCCTCTGGGAAGACCCATTTGGATCTTTCTGTCCCAGGTATGGGTCTGTCGAATGCTGTCTCAGTTTGGGCACAGTTGTCTCCAGCCTCTCACCACTGGCGTCACCCTGTTATTGAGACCCATCTATATCTGGCTTGTCTCCAAGTTCAGTCTCTGCTTTTGCCTGAGCCCCTTGAATTCCCCATTGAGACCCATCTTCCCAGCTTCAGACGTGCTTGAACCCACAGGCAAACCTGCTCCCGTCTCTCCAGACCCAGACAGGACAATGGACAATGGAATTTGCTCCAGATTGCTATATTTTTTACTATTTTTTCCTGCTTTTCACATTTTTTGTCTTCTCTCTTACTTTCAGACCTCTATGTGCCTCCCTGTTTCTGTTCAGTTGCTATAAGTAGTCTGCTGAGGACCAGGAAATTATAGCACTGGGTCTATAACAACTGTGTGGAAAGCAAGAGTCACTCGGGTCTGAGGGACAGCCTAAGAGGCTCTTCTAGAGTGAAATGCATCTGTTCATTGAAATTTAGGCACCTATTTTGGTAACCCAGAGACTTTTTTACTTACTTCTTAAGTCTTAGCCTTGTTCGCAATACCGAGGTTTCCCAAGTGCATGCCCTGAGGATGGACAGTGCCTCCGTGATAATGTCATCTGAGATGTAAGCAAGCGCTTGACACATCCTTTCTACTCTTGTTTGAAAGGGACAGCCAATGTAATATTAGTCTCAAAATAGAAAAAAAAAGTCCTAATATCGTATTAAATTAAACGCAAAAATGCGTAAAATATTAACGGTGTTTCTGATCTTTACTTTATTGATATTGAAATCCTAACTCTCCTGAAGAATCTAATGTGCATTTTATTTCCCCGTTTGCGACTTTTGTAGCTGTGTTGTCCGCATGTCCAGTGCCGGGCGTATTGCATGGGCTCAGCGAGCGGCACTGAGTTGATGATGTAGACGAACACCCTTCTCTCAGGCGCCACTCAGGCTTCAGTCCCACAGCAGCTTGTTTCGGTTGGTTTTGCTTTGCTTTTTGTCGGAGTTGAGGCAAATCTCAAAAGCAGGGGGCAAAACTTCACAAACCAAGACAAAAGCTGAAAGACGAAATTAAACTTAAAACAAAAATTGAGCTGTGACAATTCACAGTTTTGCTAATGCCTCCCATTCTGATTGTATGCTCTCTTACAGTAATTAGCCGTTGAGCTAAAAGGGAATCTTCCAAAATTTGACAAAAACTTCAACATTTGCCATGGTGTCAAATTAGGTCTAACTCCTCGGTAAACACCAAAACTGTTCAAATATTATATGCCTAAAATGGAAATAAAATGCAGCTTCCCAAGTGATGTTTTCCAGTTTCCTGACAAATAAAGATTGCCCCTTTCATTTGAACTGGTCATGAGACCCCTGGTTTAGTTAGAAAGTGGGGTTAGCAATGAAGTGCCCTCCTCACCAGCCACCCTTCCAGCCCAGGCACCACGCTCAACAGCTGAATACTAGTCTTTCCCTGAAGGGATGAGGTTTCATTCAGGTCAGTAATGGGTTTCTTGGTTTCTTGGACAGGATGGCCCATTTAAAAGAATGGCCTGTGAAATTGCTTATCTTTTTTAAAAAATCAGGATTTGTGGGTCTGCAGGGACCTTAGGAAAGAAACAGATTCATCTCTTTAGACCCTAGACAAAAACACAGGTATGTTTCCACCAGTTCTAAACTGAAATTGATCTAAAGAAAGTATTAGAAAACATGTCCACGGCCAGAAAGTAAGGAAGAGAGAGAGAGAAAAGGGGACAGTGAGGAGGGGGGCAGGGGGGAGAGAGAGAGAGAAGGAAGGAAGGAGAAAGCAAGCATTTGACTTCTCTCTTAGACTTTATATGTGATGATTCACATTGAAACACTAGGGAAAATTCGGTAGATTCTCTTAGATATTCTAATTATTCAGATGTGTGACAGCCAGAGAACTGAAGCAAGTTTTTGCTTTCCTTATGGAGCAGCAGTATACCGGGAAAACTATGGTAACAGATCACTTGCTGAGGTTCCTGAAGGAAACATATCTTAGGCTGAGTCCTCCCAGAACAGATGCCGACACAGGGATTTGGGGACAAGTAGGTTATTTGAGAGACATCTCAGGAAGCAAGAGGGGGAGTTGACCCAGGGCAGGGAGGACAGTCACCAGAAGATGCTTCAGTGTGGGGTTAACATGGTGGGCAAGGGGGCCCGATCCCACCAGGAACTTCCGGGCCAATGCACCGCAGACTCCCCTCACCAAGGGGCAAGGATACCAGGTACCTGCTTGAAAACCCCCGTCCCTCAGTAGGGGAGGGATGAGGGGGTATAAACTCCAGTCTGCCTCTGCCCTCAGGCTGAAAGCCATGGGAAGCCCTCAGCAGGTTGGAAACTGTGTGCTAGCGGCTGCCAGGGTGGGCCAAGGGGGCACTGACAGCGTCTGCTACAAAAAATAGTTCTGTTACTGCTCATGACTCTGAAGTTCCTTACTCCCAACCCTGCTGGCCCCAGGAATCCTCTGTCTTCACAGTGCAGGTGTCGGCCACCCAAGATTTCTTAGAAAAGTTGATAATGTTCTCCCGCTGAATTGCCATCCTGGCTGGCATTCAGAGGTCTTTAAAGACGATTATTTCCCTCTTCCTCTCCCCACTGCATGCTTGGGCCATCAGCAGATCAGTGCTGGAAGTGGGTTGGGAAAAGACCCCAGAGTCTTCTGGAAAAGAACTGTGCCTCTGCTGTCTGCCCCCTCCTCCTCCCGTGCTGTCATCCCCCACCCCCGCACCTCTTGCTCCACTGGCTGCAGGGGAGGAAACAGCAAAGGTAGCATTTCCTGGTACTTCTGAGTTGATGCCAAGAAGTGAGATGGTGTGGAGCCTGCCTTCGAGAGGGTTTAGAACCCTTGAGAGAAGGAAGGCGTCAAGGAGAGGAAACGGGTTGAACTTTCGAGAGGATTGTGAACCACGGTCAGAGTGAGGGTTTGGAGGACTCTGGAAGCGTTTCTCAGTGGCTGCATTTGTATACCATGTCAAACCCTTCAGAAGTGAAAGAAAATAGTAATTGAATTCTGAGGAGTCAGTGACTTAGAGGTCACCAAGCAGCCCGGCTATTCCAGTTCTTGGGCGTGTCTCTCTCATGCTTTCTCCTCCTGTGGTTGGTGTCTGGAGTGGTCTCCATGAGGACATTTCTGAGCAGCCCCTCTCACGACCACAGGGACCCTACGGTGTCCTCTGAGAGCCTTGGTTCAGATTCCCAGCCCGGGGTCCCCACTTTGGGCTCCCCCCAAGTCTAGAAGAAAACCCATTATGGGCTCTCCGGGGCCTCAGCTGCCACCCTGGCAGTGACATAACTGAGTTTGTCCTGAGTGACCATTTCCATGTACAGCCTTTAAAAGCTTCAAGCGACTCCTGCCCCAATTCCAGGATCTGTAGAGGGTTCACTGAGGGTCCATAGACTTGTCCACTGAGGGCAAGATTGTTGGCCTCACATAAACCACCAGCTCTTGGCTACCCTCACTGGAAGAGATGCAAAATTCAACAAGGCTCACCATTCAAGCCCTGTTGCCTTCTGTGTGGACCCAGGGTCTTGTGCTAAGGCCAGAGTCCTGTTCCTGGCTCCCTGGCCAGGCTGCACAGGCAGCGGGCCTTGAGCCCCAGACACCCACCTGGCCTTGATCGGGTTCTGCCTCTGCCATAGCCCTCCAGCCCACCTCCCTCAGATCCCTATCACCACAGTCCCCATAAATCCAGGTCCTTCCATGAGGCCTGAGAGCCCAGGCTGCAAAGGTGGCTTCACCCCTCGGGTCAGGGTTCTCAGTGCTCTCTTCCTATGCTAAGCTTCCTTACACACAGACACACACGCACTCGCACACAAACATAGATGCACACATACACTCTCACACAAACATGCACACACACAATTTTTCCAGCTCTTGCCTTGGTTCAAGGAGGAATTTTCCCACCCATAATTTGCACAAAAATATTCTTAAATGTTATTCAGGAATAGAAAATATTCTAACTTCCATGAAAATATTCTTAAATGCTGTTGAAAACTAGAAAGATGATCCACTTCACCGAATTATCTTTTTAAGGTTTTGTTTCCTTCCCAATTTTTTTTGTTGTGGTAAAATACACATAACATTAAATTTACATCTTAACCATTTTAAGTGTACAGTTCAGTCATATTAAATACATTTATATTGTTGTACAACCATCACCACTATCCATCTCCAGAATTCTTTTCGTCTTGCAAATCTGAAACTCTATACCTATTAAACAACAACTTCCCTTTCTCAACTCTCCACAGTCCCAGGCACCCACCATTCTACCTTCTGTCTCTATGAATTTGACTACTCTAGGTAGCTCATAAGTGGAATCATACAATATTTGTCTTTCTGTGACTGGCTTATTTCACTTTGCATAACATCTTCAAGGTTCATCGATATCGTAGCTTGTGTCAGAATTTCTTTCCTTTTTAAGGCTGAATAATTTTCCATTGTATTATATATTATATTTTATTTATCCATTCATCTGCCAATAGATACTTGATTTGTTTCCACCATTTGGCTATTGTACATAATGCTGCTATGAACATGGGTGTACAAATACCTCTTTGAGTCCCTCTCTTCAATTCTTTGGGGTATATACCCAGAAGTGGAATTGCTGGATTATATGGTAATTCTATGTTTAATTTTTTGAGGAACTACCAAACTCTTTTCCACAGTGGCTGCACCATTTTACGTTTAGCAGTGCACAAGTGTTCCAATTTCTCTACATCCTCTCCAATACTTATTTTCTGTTTTTTTAGTAGTAGCCATCCTAAAGGGTGTGGGATGGTATCTCATTGTGGGTTTGACTTGCATTTCCCTAATGATTAGTGATGTTCAGCATCTTTTCATATGCTTGGCCATTTGTACATCTTCTTTGGAGAAATGTCTATTCAAGCCCTTTGCCCTGGTTTGATCAGGTTGCTTGATTTTTTTGTTGTTGAATTTTAGGATATTACCCCTTATCGGATATGTGATTTGTAAATATATTCTCCCATTATGTGGGTTTCCTTTTTACTCTATTGATAGTGTCTTTTGATGCACATTTTTTTAAATTTTCGTGAAGTTCAATTTGTCTATTTTTTCTTTTGTTGCCTGTACCTTTGCTGTCATATCCAAGAAATCATTACAAAATCCAATGTTATAAAAATTTTGCCCTATGTTTTCTTCTAAGAGTTTTATAGTTTTAGCTCTTACATTTAGATCTTCGATCCATTTTGAGTTATTTTTGTATATAACATTATGTAAGGGTCCAACTTCATTCTTTTGCATGTGGATATGCAGTTTTCCCAACATCATTTGTTAAAAAGACCATCCTTTCCCCATTGAATGGTTTGGCCCCCTTGTCAAAAAGCATTTAACCATACATGTGTAGGTTTATTTCTGGGCTCTCTATTCTATTCCATTGAGCTACATGTCTATCTTTCTGCCAATACCACACTGTTTTGATTACTGTGGTTTTGTAGCAAGTTTTGAAATCAGGAAGTAAGAGTCCTCCAACTTTGTTCTTCTTTTTCAAGATTGTTTTGGCTATTTGGGGTCCTTTGAAATTCCATAAGAATTTTAGGATAGATTTTTCTATTTCTACAAGAAATATCATTAGACTTTTAATAGGAATTGCCTTAAATCTGTAGATTGCTTTGGTTAGCATTGACATCTTAACAATATTAAGTCTTCCAATTGATGAACATGGGATGTTTTCCATTTATTTATGTCTGCTTTAATTTCTTTCAGCAATTTTTTGTAGTTTTCAGTGTACAAGTCTTTCATCTTCTTGGTTAAGTAAATTCCTAAGTACTTTATTCTTTTTAATGTTATTGTAAATGGAATTGTTTTTTAAATTTCCTTTTAGGATTGTTCATGGTTAGTGTATAGAAATGCATCTGATTTATGTATGTTGATTTTGTATGCTGCAACTTTCTGAATTTGTTTATTTGTTCTAAATAAATAATAATAGTTTTTTGTGGAATCTTTAAGGTTTTCTACATATAAGATCATATCATCTGCAAACAAGGATCATTTTACTTCTTCCTTTCCAATTTGGATGCCTTTTATTTCATTTTCTTACCTAATTGCACTGGCCAGACTTCTGGTACTGTGTTGACCGGAAATGGTGAAAGCAGGGATCCTTGTCATGTTCTTTGTCTTAGAGGAAAAGCTTGCAGTACACTGAGTGTGATGTTTACTGTGGGTTTTTCAGAGATAGATAGCTTTTGTTATTTTGAGGTAGTTTCCTTCTAATCTAGTTTATTGAGTGTTTTTATCATGCAGAGTTGTTGAATTTTGCCAAATGCTTTTTCTGCATCAGTTGAGATCATCGTATTCTCTTCCTTCATTCTCTTATTGTGGTTTATTACATTGATCAGTTTTCGTATTCAACATATGAAATATGTTGAACCATCTTTACATTACAGAAAAAAAATCCCACTTGGTCATGGTATACAATCTTTTTAATATGCTGCTGAATTCTCTTTGATATTGTTCAGTTGAGGATTGTTGCATCAATATTCATAAGGGATATTGTTCTGTTGTTTTCTTTTCCTGTGGTATCTTTGTCTGGCTTTGATATCAGGGCAATGCTGACCTCATAGAATGAGTTAGGAAGTATTTCCTCTTCTTCAATTTTTTGGGAAAGTTTAAGAATGATTGGTGTTAGTTCTTCTCTAAATGATTGATAGAATTCACTAGTAAAGCCATCAGGTGTGGAACTTTTCCTCATCAGGAGATGTTTGATTACAGATTCAATCTCCTCACTAGTTAGGTCTATTCAAATTTTCTGTTTCTTTGTGATTCAGTCTTGGGAGGTTTGTGTTTCTAGAAATTTGCCCATTTAATCTAGGTTATCCAATTTGTGGATGTACAACTGTTCATAGAACTCTCTTATAATCTTTTTTATTTCTGCTGAACCAATAGTAATATCCCCACATTTATTTCTGATTTTAGAAATTTGAGTTTTCTCTTTTTTGCTTAGCCAATGTAGGTAAACGTTTGTCAATTTTGTTGATCTTTCAAATAACCTACTTTGGTTTTGATGATTTTTTCTATTGTTTTTCTTTCTCTATTTCATTTATCTCTGCTTTAATTTTTATTATTTCTTTCCTTCTGCTAGCTTTGGGTTTAGTTTGTTCTTTTTCTAGCTTCTTAAATTGTAAAATTAGGTTGTTGATTTGAGATCTTTCTTGTTTTTTAATGTTTTTTAAATTGTAACTACAAGTTGTCCCATTTAGGCCTGCTTTTGCTATATCCCATAAGTTTTGGTATGTTGTATCTTAAGATTTTAAAGCCAATTCTTTTCTGAAAGATCAAAGTATTGGTCATACAGGTCTATAAGGGAGTTGTTCTATAGAACTGTGTGATCAAGTCATTGCATGAATAAGGCTCAATACATTATGATTATAACAATTTCATTCTTTTGTCTTTCACTGTCTCTTCAAAAGAGGATTTCTTTTCCTGGGCTCCAGGGTTCCCCAAAAAGACCAAAGATCAACTTCAGGGGGCCCATAAATTTGGGTGGGGAAACAACCACATCTATATTTTTACTAACTTTTAACTGAAATGTAGCATTTCTTCCCATTTTGAATGTAGGAAACAAGCCACAGCAGTATTAGGAATACTTATGACTCATCACAATTTTGCAATTGTGGCAGAGATCTCAAAATATCATTTTTACTCTCCACTACATCAAAACCATGGTAGTTGTTAGACCTGCTGCTGATCTTACTGTTTTATGTGTGATTTAAGAAGCACATATACAACTTCATCACAAACGTATTTTTTTTTACACATTTTGATAACCCATATTATTGGCTGCCTATGTCACTCACTGTATTCTATTTTATGCACCTAAAACGATTATTCACCAAATGCCAAAGGGATCTATGACGTAATTGTTTGAAAAGTAAGAAGCTTTGCTTTAGGCTCTCTCTGTAAGCGCGTGCTTTTCCCGCCTCTGGCAGAGCTTTCCCAGTCATTTTCAGGTAATAAAACCCCGTCCATCCTTTCCTTCCACAACTGCAGTCTAGCCATCAGTAAATCAGAACCCACACTCATGTCTACTCTGCCTCTCCTCTTTCCCCTGCTGGTTGGTGGTCCAGGCTCTGCCAGGTATCAGTGGGGAAGGGAGCCAGCACTTTCTCTGGCCAGAGTCACATCAATAGACTGGGGTGCAGCGACTGGCAAGTGGGGGTAACCAGTCCATAGCCCTCTGTGTAAGGTTGAGGTTTCAGGCCTATGCTGGGGGACGGGTATGGGAGAAGGGGTTCCTGGGAAGTCCCCTGCCCAGCCCTGGTCTGGGCCAGCTCTTGTCCTGCTAGCTAGCCAGTCCTTCCCTCCACTTCCAATGGTCCATCCCCCCCACAGATTCTCTGTGGAGACTCACATCTGCTAGGGTCCCGTCTCCCCTCTGAGCCCACAAAGAAAATATACACCTCCTTGCTCAATGGTAAGAATCGTTAGCCAGCCCCCCCCCACCGCCCTCTCTTTCTCTTGCTCCCCCTCATCAGCTCCACTGGCCACCTCTCACTCTTAGACTTACCACAAAGGTGTCAGATGCCAGCCTCTTATACTCACCCAAACTCTAGGGGGGATTTTTGAGCCCTTTGCGACATCCCCGCTTGGCAGAGATGAGAAGGAAGAAGCACTGCCCTCCACTGCCTGTGGCTGGGGAGTGCCACAGACTCCAGCATCTCTTTGCTAGACACCGTCCTCCCCAGCCTCTGCAGCACCTACCTTTCATAGGCTGGAGATGAATGCTCCCTGACAATGGCACAGCCACCTGTGTTGCCAAGGCAAGGGGTCTAGGCACCTCCTGGTGCTTGTAACCCATGATTCTATTCCTAGCCTTGGGGACCTCAGCAGAAACCAAGAAAGAAACAGACTGATTTTAATAACTTGGTTGTTATGAGTTGAATTGTGCCCCTCTAGAAAAATTCATATGCTGAAGTCTTAACCCCCAGTACCTAAGAAAGTGATCTTATTTGGAAATAGGGTTGTTGCAGATGTAATTAGTTAAGGTGAGGTCATACCAGAGGAGGATGGGCCCCAAACCAATATGATTGGTGCCCTTATAAAAGGAGAAATTTGGACACACACACACACACACAGGAATAACACGTAATGATGAAGGCAGAGGTCAGGGTGATGCAGCAGAAGCCAAGGAATGCCAAAGATTCCAGCAAACCACCAGACACTAGGAATGCAGCATGGAACAGATTCTCATTCACAGCCCTCAGCAGGAACCAACTCTGCTGACACCTTGATCTTGGACTTCCAGCCTCCAGAACTGAGAGACAGTAAATTTCTGTTGTTTAATCCACCCAGTCTGTGGTACTTTGCTATGGAAGCCCTAGCAGACTAATACACTGGTACATTTATTTCAAAAAGAGCTACCCAGGTGTGTTTACGGGATATTGGCAAGTACAGGAAGCACCTGGTAAGCACTTGGTCTCATTGAACCCTGACAACACCCCAAGTGTGGATGATGAGCCTCACGGGCTCCATGGGAGGGACCCAAGGTTTAGAGAAGTTAAAATGTCTCCAAGGTTACGTGGGTGGTAAGCAGAGTACAGGTCTCAAACCTAAGCTGTTTGACTGCAGGGCTTGTGTGCTGAGCTGTGATGGGGACTTTTAAAACTCCCACATTCCATTCAAATGTGTTTGCACGTTTCCATCTGACACAAACAAAAAAAAAGATGAGATCTTTCCTGGAATTTGGAGAAGGATCTGGAAGTCTCCACTTCCCATCCTCCTCATCACCAGCAGCTCACAGAGATTGAGCATTTACCACATGCTGTCTTCCTCCAAGGGCCTGAGGAGATTTTCCACTGAATCTTCTGGAAGCTTCTGATACTAGAGATATTATTAGCACATTTTACAGTGGAAGAAACCAAGCCTTAGGGAGGCTGAGAAAGACTCCCAAAGACTCTGGAGATTAGCCCTCCAGAGGGGAGTGTCAGTGAGCACGTTAGGGAGGCAGGTGCTGGGGAAACGTATCCTGCAGGTGACAGTCCTCACCACAAAGTCACTGATGCTTGTGACACTGAGTGGGCACTGAAACCTATGGAGAGAGAAGAACCATGCTCTCCAAACAAGATGGATCAATTTATCTCACCAGGCCTGGGAAGGCAGCAAGAGAGGGACCCCCAGAAGACCAGGACCAGAGCTGGCTGAGCCCAGGGTTCTCAGGTACACCCTCTGTTCCTTGGCTCTTGAGATGTCCTCAGCCGAGGAGTCCCCCTTGTCTTCTCCTCATGTCAGCATTCTATTTGGAGAACCAGATCTACTCTAGTGCCTCCATGAAGCCCACCCTGATCCTTGACCCCCTGTCTTACTCTGCTCAGCTGCCATAACAAAGTACCACAGCCTGAGTGGCTTAAACAACAGAAACATGTTGCTCATAGCTCTGGAGGCCAGCAGTCCAGGATCAAGGTGCTGGTTGATTCAGTTCCTGGTGAGAGCTCTCTTTCTGGCTTGCAGACATCTGCCTTCTCACTGTGACCTCACGTGGTGGAGAGAGAGAGCGAGCTCTGGTGTCTCTTCTTATAAAATCACCAATTTTATCAAATCAGTGTCCTACCCTTATAACCTCATTCAACCTTAATTACCTCGATAAAGGCCCCATCTCCAAATACAGTCACATCAAGGATTAGGACTTCAACATATGCGTTTGGGGGAGACACAAATATTTAGTCCATAACAGACCCCCAAAATTCATGTTCTTCTTGCATGAAAAATACATTCATTTCATCCCAACAACCCTATTAACCCCAATGAGTTAATGAAACTTATCTTGTTCCAATATCACCTCTAAAGTCTAAAGTCCAAAGTCTCACCTAAATATCATCTAAGTCAGGCATTAGTGTCAAGATTGCAGCATAGGCAGACTCTGAACTCACCTCCTCCCGTGGACAGAACAGACTTACAACTACTCTTTGAACAATTACTCCTGAGACAGAACTGAAAACTGGGTAAGAGGAACCCCTGCAACACACAACAGTCCTGACTGAGGTGGAAGAGGCAGAAATTCTGGAGAGAAAAAAAGCCACCTTCAAAAGCTGCAGCACTTCATGGCCACCTGGGAGAAATCCAAATGTACACAGCCTTCCCTGGTGGAGTGGGGAATCTGAGCACAGGAGCATTGCCACTATAAGCAATTTTTGGACCCAGCACAACTGAGATGAGTGTCATAATATCTGGCTTTGCTGGCTACTAACAACAATGGGGAATACCGCCAGAAAGGCTATCGGACATAAGAAAAAAAAAAAAAAAGCCAGCTCTAATGGGCCCATGCACAGATTCACCCATTTTGGAAAGCAGCCTAAAATCACCAGAAAGAAAGGTGCACATTCCTTTGAGACCCACCAAATAGGTCCTGGGTGCATCTCAGTGAGAGGTGAGATCTCTCCAGGGACTGAGACATTGGCAGCAGCCATTGCTGTAAGCTGGTGCAGGCGTGATGATACAGACACTGGGAGACGCCATTGGAGTTCTTCCCCTGGCATCTCTGCCCAGGGTCTGCCCCACCCACTAGAGCACCAATTTAATCCAGTTCAGCCAGGGCAGGCAGCCCACCCTAGGGATTGGCCCCACCCAACAACAACCCTCAGGCAACTTGTGGGCCTGTATAGGCTGGGTGCACCTTGGCAAGTGGGTCCACCTCTGTGGGGCAGGCCTACACAAGGAGCGGGTGGAGGGTGTGGGGCATTGGTGGAGTGTGTGGGGCCTCTGCTGTGGGGTGACTGGTTTCCCTCAGGTGGTCTGGCACATGCACGGGGCAGGACTGTGTTGACAGTGTGCGCGGCCCTGTAGGAGGTGGGGCTTGTCAGCTGCAGAAGACTTGTGCTTTTCAAAGAGACACATAGGGGATTGGCCCCACCTTCCAAAGCCTGAGACAATTGGGTGCTCCCGTGCCTGGGTCCAGCCCCACCAAGCTACAATCCTGAGAGCTGACAAGAGCCTTATAGGCCTGAGGCCTACAGCAATTGTAAGCTCCTGAGCCTAACAACCAGCCACGCTGGCGGCCTACTCACTCAAGAGAAAAACTGCAACAGGAACATGCTATTAGACCTTGCAGCCAACTGTACTAGGGCTCCCCACATGTAATAAAGAGAAGGAAGGGTCCATAGCAGCCACATGCAACTGAGCATTACAACCAGCCAGCCAGGGGGACAGCTCAGCCTTGCTGGGCACCTACAGCAAGAACAACCATGCCACAACAGAAAGACATACGTAGCCCACGTGGGGGTTACTCCTGGAACTTCTGGAACTAGTGACGAGAGGGAAGCACACTGCTGAGCCTCATAAAGCATCTCTTAAATAAGCTCACCTCTCTGAGATCAGGAGACATTGCTGACGTACCTAATGCATAGATACAAGCACAGAGAGAGAGGCAAAATGAGGAGGCAAAGGAATACATTTCAAGTAAGGGAACAGGACAAAACCCCAGAGAAAAAACTAAATGAAACAGAAATGAGAAATCTACCTGACAAAGAGTTCAAACAGAGTCATAAGGATGCTCACTGATCTGGGGAGGACAATGAATGAACTCAGTGAGAACATCAACAAAGAAATGGAAAATATAAAAAAGAACCATTCAGAAAAGAAGAATACAATACTGGAAATGAAAAATCACTAAAGGGACTCAAAAGCAGACTAGATGATACAGAAGAACAGATCAGCAAGCTGGACAAAAGACTAGAGGAAATCACCCAAGCTGAACAGATAAAAGAAAAAAGAATTAAAAAGAGAGAGGACAGTCTCAGGGACCTGTGGGACAGCATCAAGCACACTAACATCCAGAGAAGGAGACGAGAGAGAGAAATGGGCAGAGAATCCATTTGAAGAAATAATAGCTGAAAACTTTCCTAACCCAAGGAAAGAAACAGACATCCAGGTACAGGAAGCACAGAGAGCACCAAACAAGATAAACCCAAAGAGGCCCACACTGAGACACATCATAATTAAAATGTCCAGAATTAAAGATAAAGAGAGAATCCTAAAAGCCACAAGAGAAAGGCAACAAGTTACATACAAAGGAAACCCCCTAAGGCTATCAGCTGACTTCTCAGCAGAAACCTTACAGGCTAGAAGAGAGTGGCATGATATATTTAAAGTGCTAACAGGAAAAAACCTACAGCCAAGAATACTCTACGCAGCAAGGTTATCATTCAGAATGGAAGGAGAGATAAAGAGTTTCCAGGACAAGCAAAAATTAAAGTTTATCACCAAGAAAACAGTCCTACAAGAAATGCTAAAGGGACTTATTTAAGGGGGAAAGAGAAAACGGCAAATAGGAAAAAATTATCTATTTCCATGATAAGAGGGTAATGGATACAAACAGACAAAAAAGAGGTTAGATATGATATCAAAAACATAAAATGTGGGAGGAGGGGAATAAGAGAGTAGAGCTTTGGGCCGGCCCCGTGGCTTAGTGGTTAAGTGAGCGCGCTCCACTGCTGGCGACCCGGGTTCGGATCCCGGGCTCACACCAACGCGCTGCTTCTCCGGCCATGCTGAGGCCGCGTCCCACACATACAGCAACTAGAAGGATGTGCAGCTATGACACACAACTATCTACTGGGGCTTTGGGGGGAAAAAATAAATAAATAAAATCTTTAAAAAAAAAAAAAGAGAGTAGAGCTTTTAGAAAGAGGTCAAACTAAAGAGACCGTCAACTTAATATAGATTGCTATATATATAGCTTATTATATATGAACCTCGTGGTAATCACAAACCAGAAACCTACAATAAATACACAAAAAACTAAGAGAAAGGAACATAAACATAATACTAAAGAAAGCCATCAAACCACAAGGGAAGAGAGCAAGAGAAGAAGAAAGGAACAGAGAAGAACTACTAAAACACCCAGAAAAAAATGGCAGTAAGTAAACACTTATCAATAGCTACTTTAAATGTCAATGGACTAAATGCTCCAATCAAAAGACATAGGGTGGCTGGTTGGATAAAAAAACAAGGCCCATATATATGCTGCATACAAAAGACACACTTCAGACCTAAAGACACTCGCAAACTGAAAGTGAAGGGAAGGAAAAAGTTATTCCATGCAAAAGGCAACAACAAAAAAAGCTGGGGTAGCAATATTTATATCAGACAAAATAGACTTTAAAACAAAAACTGTAACAAGAGACAAAGAACGGCACTACTTATTGATCAAGGGAACAATCCAACAAGAGGAGATAACACTTGTAGATATCTATGCACCCAAGATAGGAGCACATAAATATATAAAGCAAATATTAGCAGACATAAAAGGAGAAATAAACAGTAACACAATAATAGTAGGGGACTTTAACACTCCAATTATGCCAATGGATAGATGATCCAAACATCAGATCAATAAGGAAACATTGGCCTTATGACACACTGGACCAGATGGATTTAGTAGATATATACAGAACAGTCCATCCAAAAACCAAAGAATACACATTCTTTTCAAATGCACATGGAATATTCTCCAGGAGTGACCATATTTTAGACCACAAAACAAGTTTCAATAAATTTAAGAAGATTGAAATAATACCAAGCATCTTTTCTGACCACAACAGTATGAAACTAGAAATCAACTACAGGAAGAAAATCAGAAAAGCCACAAATATGTGGAAATTGAACAAAATGCTACTGAACAACTATTGGGTCAATGAAGAAATTGAAGGAGAAACCAAAAAATACCTGGAGACAAATGAAAAAGAAAATTCAACATGCCAAACTTTATGGGATACGGCAAAAGTAGTTCTAAGAGGGAAGTTTATAGCAATACAGGCCTATCTCAACAAACAAGAAAAATCTCAAATAAACAACTTAACAGTGTACCTAAAGGAACTGGAAAAAGAAGAACAAACAAAGCCCAAAATCAGTAGAAGAAAGGAAATAATATAAATCAGATCAGAAATAAATGAAATAGAGACTAAAAAAAAGTAGAAAAAATCAATGAAACCAAGAGATGGTTCTTTGAAAAGATAAATAAAATTGACAAACCTTTAGCTAGACTCACCAAATAAACAAGAGAGAATGGTCAGATAAATAAAATCAGACGTGCAAGAGGAGAAATTAAAAAACACCTCAGAAATACAAAAGATTATAAGAGAATACTATGAAAAGCCAAATGCCAACAAATTGGATAATCTAGAAGAAATGGATAAATTCTTAGAATCATACAACCTTCCAAAACCGAATCAAGAAGAAATAGAGAATTTGAATAGACCAATCACCAGTAAGGAGATCGAAACAGTAATCAAAAACCTCCCCAAAAATAAAAGTCCAGGACCAGATGGCTTCCCTGGTGAATTCTACCAAACATTCAAAGAAGACTTAATACATATCCTTCGCAAACTCTTCCAAAAAATTGAAGAGGAGAGGAAGCTTCCTCACTCATTCTGTGAAGCCAACATTACCCTGATACCACAACCAGACAAGGACAACACAAAAAAGAAAATTACAGGCCAATATCACTGATGAACATCGATGCAAAAATCCTCAACAAAATACTAGCAAATCAAATAAACAATACATTAAAAAGATCATACACCATGATCAAGTGGGATTTATTCCAGGGATGCGGGGGATGGTTCAACATCTGCAAATCAATCAATGTGATACACCACATTAACAAAATGAAGAACAAAAATCACATGATCATCTCAATAGATGCAGAGAAAACATTTGACAAGATATAGCATCCATTTATGATAAAAACTCTTAATAAAATGGGTATAGAAGGAAAGTACCTCAACATAATAAAGGCCATCTATGACAAACTCACAGCTAATATGGTTCTCAATGGTGAAAAACTGAACACTATCCCTCTAAGAACAGGAAGCAGACAAGGGTGTCCACTCTCACCACTCCTATTTAACACAGTATTGGAAGTCCTAGCCAGAGCAATCAGGCAAGAAGAAGAAATAAAAGTGATCCAAATTGGAAAGAATGAAGTGAAAAGGTCACTATTTGCAGATGACATGATTTTATGTATAGAAAACCCTAAAGAATCTACCAAAAAACTTTTAGAAGTAATAAATGAATATGGTAAAGTTGCAGGATACAAAATCAACATACAAAAATCAGTTGCATTTCTATACACTAACAAGGAAGTAGCAGAAAGAGAAATTAAGAATACAATCCCATTTACAATGGCAACAAAAAGAATAAAATACCTAGGAATAAACTTAACCAAAGAGGTGAAAGATCTGTACACTGAAAACTATAAAATGTTGAAAGAAATAGAAGAAGATACAAATAAATGGAAAGATATTCCATGCTCTTGGATTGGAAGAATTAACATAGTTAAAATGTCCCTACTTCCTAAAGCAATCTATAGATTCAATGCAATCCCTATCAAAGTTCCAACAACATTTTTCACAGAAATAAAACAAAGAATCCTAAAATTTATATGGAACAACAAAAGACCTCAAATAGCCAAAGGAATCTTGAGAAAAAAGAACACAGCTGGAGGTATCACACTCCCTGATTTCAAAATATACTACAAAGCTGTAGTAACCAAAACAGCATGGTACTGGCACAAAAACAGACACACAGATCAATGGAACAGAATCGAGAGCCTAGATATAAACCCACATATCTATGGACAGCTAATTTTCGACAAGGGAGCCAAGAACATACAATGGAGAAAGGTAAGGCTCTTCAAGAAATGGTGTTGGGAAAACTGGGCAGCCACATGCAAAAAAATGAAAGTAGACCATTATCTTACATCATACACAAAAATCAACTCAAAATGGATTAAAGACTTGAATGAAAACATGAACCTTCTAGAAGAAAATATAGGTGATATGCTCTTCGACATGGGTCTTAGCAACGTATTTTCAAATACCATGTCTGACCAGGCAAGGGAAACAATAGAAAAAATAAACAAATGGGACTATATCAAACTAAAAATCTTCTGCACAGCAAAGGAAACCATCAAGAAAACAAAAAGACAACCTAACAATTGAGAGAAGATATTTGCAAACCATATATCTGATAAGGGGTTAATATCCAAAATATATAAAGAACACATGCATCTCAACAACAAAAAACTAACAACCCAAATGAAAAATGGGCAAAAGATCTGAACAGACATTTCTCCAAAGAATATATACAGATGGCCAACAGGCACATGAAAAGATGTTCAACATCAACTATCAGGGAAATGCAAATCAAAATTACAATGAGATATCACCTCACTCCTGTCAGAATGGATATAATTAACAACATAGAAAACAACAAGTGTTGGAGAGGATGTGGAGAGAAGGGAACTCTCATACACTGCTGGTGGGAGTGCAAACTGGTGCAGCCACTATGGAAAACAGTATGGAGATTGCTCAGAAAATTAAGAATAGAACTATCACATGATCCAGCTATTCCACTGCTCGGTATTTATCCAAATAACATGAAAATCCAAATGCGTAAAGATACACGCACCCCTGTGTTCATTGCAGTATTATTCACAATAGCCAAGACTTGGAAGCAACCTAAGTGCCCATCAGGAGACGAATGGATGAAGAAGCTGTGGTCTATATACACAATGGAATACTACTCAGCCATAAGAAACGATGAAATCCAGCCATTTGTGAGAACATAGACGGACATTGAGGGTATTACGCTAAGCAAAATAAATCAGAGGGAGAAAGTCAAATACCGTATGATCTCACTTATAAGTAGAAGATAAAAACAACAACAAACAAACACATTGAGATAGAGATTGGATTGGTAGATACCAGAGGGAAAGGGGGGAGGGAGGAGGAAGAAGTGCGGAAGGGATGATTAGGCACATGTATGTGGTGATGGATTGCGGTTAGTCTTTGGGTGGTGAACATGAGGCAGTCTAAACAGAAATCAAAATATAATGATCTACACCTGAAATTTATATCATGTTTAAACCAATGTTACCACAATAAAAAAATAATAATTAAAAAATAAATATCATCTAAATCAGTTAATGTGCTATTCAAGGTACAATTCTTCCTGAGGTAAAAGTTTTCTCCAGCTGTGAACCTGTAAAACAAGTTATGTGCTTCCAAAATATGATGATGGGACAGGCGTAGGATAGACTGCATTTCAAAAAGGAGAAATGGGAAAGAAGGAAAGAGGGATGGGTCCCAAGCAAGTCCAAAACCTTGCTGGGCAAATTCCATTAGATCTCAAGGCTGGAGAATAATCATTTTTGGCTTGATGCCCCACCTGCCAGGCCCACTGGGGTGGCAACATTACCAGCTCTGCAGTGGTGGGGGTGGGGGACAGGGAGGGCAGTCCCCCCTTCAGCTCAGGGAGCACCCCAGCCCAATAGATCTCTGCAAGGTCACTGCCCCCTGAAGCCGAGAAGGAAACAGCCCTGCTCCCTGGGTCTGTGGTGGGAGTGGCAGCCCTGATGATCTCTGAATTGCCTCTGGGGTCATTCTGCCATTTTTTTGAAGGATGAAGCATTTTCACCACCAAATGCTCTATTTTCCAGCCTTGTAGAATCAAAGAAATCTAACAGCCTTCCTTCATTTTGTCCTATTTTTTCCTGTCCCCTTTAGCTCAAACTGGCAGTGTCTCTGCCGGGATATCCCATCTCTATTCCTAGCTTCTGCTGAGGTGGCTGGTTATACTTGTGGTTCACATCCACACTAATTTCCTTACCAATATGGATAGGCTGAGAATTTTCAAATTGTTAAATTCTGGTTCCTTTTTGCTTAGCAACTCCTTCTTCAATTTATCTCCCTTCTGTTGCATTTTACTACAAGCAGTCAGGAGGACCCATACCGTACCTTCAACCTCTTGCTTAGAAATCCCTCAGCTAAATATCCAACTTCATTGCTCGCTCTTCCATCTTCTGCAAAACACTAGAACACAATTGTGCCAAGTTCTTTGCCACTTTAGAACAGAGACTGCCTTTCCTCCAGTTTCCAGTAGCGTGTTGCTCATTTCCATCTGAGACCTCACCAGAATGACCTGAATGTCCATATTTCCACCAGCATTCTGCTCATGATTATTTATGTATTCTCTAAGAAGATGGAGGCTTTCTCTCCAACTCTCTTCTTTCTGAGACCTCACCAGAATTGCCTTTAACATCCATGTTTCTACCCACAGTCTCTTCACAGCAATCTAGGCTTTTTCTAGCATGCACCTCAGAACTCCTCCAGCCTCTACCCATTACCCAGTCCCAAAGCCACTCCACATATTTAGGTATTTGTTCCAGCAGCTCCCCACATCTTGGTGCCAAAATCTGTCTTAGTCAGCTCCGGCTGCCATAACAAAATACCACCGACTAGGGGGCTTAAACAACAGAAATTTATTTCTCACAGATCTGGAGGCTGGGTGTCTGAGTCAAGGTGCCAGCTGATTTAGTTCTGGTGAGGGCTCTCTTCCTGGCTGGCAGATAGCTGCCTTCTCGCTGTGACCTCACAGGGCAGAGAAAGAGCAAGCTCTGGTCTCTCTTCTCAGAAAATCACTGACCCTATTGGATCAAGGCGCCACTCTTATGACCTCATTTAACCTTACTTGCCTCTACAAAGGTCCTATCTCCAAATACAGTCACACTGGGGATTGGGGCTTCAATATGTGAATTTTGGGGGACACCAACTTTCAGTCATAACACCCCAAACCTTCCCCTCATCAGGAATATCTCTAGGACATCCCAAGTATGTCATATGCATTTCCCCCTAGATATGACCTTTCCTCCTTTTGCCAGATCCACCCCTCATGTGGACTCCGTCTCCTTAGGGGCTCCTGCATTATAGGGACCTGCCTCTGTGCCAGGAGAGTCTGGCCTGCACTTGGGTTGGTTGTTGAATGAAAACACTGTGCGTCCAGCATTGTGTGGGTCACAGCAGATGGAGGAAGAATCAACAAAGTCATCAACCATCAGCAGGGTTGGTGACCTCCATTCCTATGTGCAGCTCTTGCTTCTCAGCCTCTTTGCCAGGTGACACACACCGTGTTGCTATTTGGAGCACAGACTCAGTCAGGCTGCCTAAGTTCTAATCCCAGCTCTGTCACTCATTAGCTGTGTGATCTTGGGCAGGACATTTAATCTCCCTGGGGCATGAGGACAATGGTAGCCCCTACCTCACAGGGCAGCTGTGAGGATGCAGTGAGCTAATACATATGCAGGCAGAGGGCAAGAGCTAAAGGTGTCAGCTATCCCACCACAATGACCAGCCTGGCGCTCCACGCCCAGCGTCAACGGTGCTTCGCCTCTCTCCTCCAGGTCACAGAGTGAGGGACAGGACAAGCACACAAGCTCTCTGGTTCACTTTGAAGACACTCCAGGTGGAGTGAGAGTCTGACCCAGCCCTGCCCTGTGATGACCTGGGGTCCCCCTAGCTCCCCGCAAGACTATACCCACCCTGCTGGTGGGTAAGGAAAAGACTTTAGATTTTTCTCAGAAATGGGACTTTTCTCAAATGTAAATAAAATGATGGCCATTGGGAGATTGTTATGCCTGATCATCACATGAAGAAATTTTATTTCTCTCCCAGATCTTTCTCTTTAGAGCCACAGTCACTGGAAAAAGCAGCTGTCATCATCCCTGAATTTCTGACAGCAGATAAAGCCTGGCTAATGCTGTGTATCAGAAAATCATGATTTATTTTACCAACTATATTTGACCCCCTAAATATGCCTCCTGAGAGGCTGTTTTGTTTAGGAAATTGTGAAGACAACTGAAGAGAGAACAGGAAGTACAGAAAAATGGGGACTGTGGCTTGCTGGGTGTTTCAGAATGTTGACTCCACAACAGCGAATCTGATTCCAGGTGCAGTTTTTATTAGTAAGAGAGTAATTTCTTCCCACCCTACTCCCCTGAAATAAATGCCAAACATTTAAAGAATGTCAAGTTAAAGGGATTCCAAATTATTAGCCTCCCTTCCGCTCGGATCCCCACATATCTCATCCTTCCATCAGAACAACGGATTTTACATCAAAAACAATGGTATGACTTAAGAGGTATGTGGCTTAGGTTGATTCCCCAGAAGATGCCCATGAGACAAAGATTGGTGGGCAGTGACTATTAAGGAAGGGTTCTCAGGGGGAACAAGCGAGTGAGAGGAGAAACAGGACAGGCAAGAAGGAGGAGCCAGGCAGTGGACGACTCAGGCCTCAGGCGAAACCACACAGACCATGCCTCAGCCTGATCCCGCAGGCGCTCTGGGTATGAGTTCCAGCTCAGAGTCCATGACTCTAGGCAGAGGTGGCCTTTCACATTCCCACGGTCAGGCATTGCCTGGGGGCTGCAGGTGGGCTGGGAGCAAGGGAAATGCCCAGCCTTGAGCTCTGCGCTGGCAGGCAGAGCAGCGCCGGTACCCGGAAGCAGCCAGCTGCAGAAGAGCTGCTGCGGTGCAGGTGCGCTTCTGGAGCAACTGGAGAGGGAGCCCAGGACGGGCGGAGGGGCCGGAGGGCATCTGGTGAGCCCAGCACTGCTCACCACTGGAACCCCTCAGTGTTGTGTACACCCTTATTCTGAAGGAGAGGTTCCAATGAGATCAGAAGACAAGTGAACTGGGCCCGCCCCCATCACTGCGCTGAAGCCACTGGTCAGTAGGAGATTGACACAGAAGAGGGCAGCCCCTCCAGTCTCAGATCCAGCCCCTCAGCCCCCAGCTATGGAACCCCACGAGGGAAAGGGGTCCGGATCTAGTGTCCCAGAGTGTAAGACCCCTGGGCAGGACACCTCACGGACTCGCCCTCAAATCCATCTTGCCGACAACATAGTTCCACTTCCAGCCCTGTTTGGAAGTCTCTTCTTGAAAAAGCAGCTTGGTGTGGAGGAAAGGGTAAGGGTCTCGGCGTCGGATAGCATTAAATTAACTATTTAACCTCTCCAAGCTGCATTTCTCTTGTGAGTGAAATAGAGATAATTTCCCTCCTTTGCAGGATTGTGGCAACAAATGGAGAGAACACATGTAAAGCATCTAGCCCACAGGAAACACCATGATGGCTTTTAGTCCTTACCATCATTCCCCGGTCCTAAGAGAGACAGCCCACATGCCAGACCTGGTCCCCCAGATCTCTGATGTATAGGACCACACCTGCACCTCTGCCGGAAGGTTCTTCTGGATCCTAGCACAGAGCTGCTGCACGCTGGTCTCCATGCTCCACCCCTGCCACCTGCTGCCAGGCATCCCTGCAAGGCACAGGCCTCCCCAGGCTCCTCCCTCAAAGACCCTCTAGCCACTCACACCTGATTGCCTTCAGCTAGGGCTGATCCACCAGGCCTTGCAAGTCCATTCAGTTTCTTGGTTCTGCTCCTTCTGATCACTACCATTCTGTTGCCTGGACAGCACTGGACTGTCTCTTAATTTGCCACCAGAAAGTAATAAAAACTCTTTATGGGGAAAAGAAAGATAAACGCCACGGGATCATGAAGCTGGAAAGGACTGTGGCCTAGTTAAAGCCCTTTTTTTTTTTTTTTGGTGAGGAATATTGGCCCTGAGCTAACATCTGTGCCCATCTTCCTCTATTTTATACATGGGACACCGCCACAGCATGGTTTGCATGAGCGGTGTGTAGGTCCACGCCTGAGATCCGAACCCTTGATCCCCGGGGGGCCACCAAAGTGGAGCGTGCGAACTCAACCACTACGCCACCAGGCCGGCCCTGTAAAGCTGTTTTTCACAGAGTTAATGGGAGGAGTAGGTGAAGCCATGCTGCAGAAATGAAGAAGCTCAAGGTGTCAGGGGCTTAACACAGAGGCTGTTTATCTCCTGCTCGCTCAGAGGCTGCCGCACACCCGGACAGTTCTTCAGGGTGACTGTTCTCCGTGCAGTGACCAATAATTCAGGGGAACATTTTGGTGGCTCTGCCATCTCCACCTGAGCCTCCTCTGTGGCTGCCGTGGCTGGTGAAAGAGAGGGAGAGTGAAGCAGGCTTCAACCACCAGGATACTTCCACCCAAATCTGCGTACTTTCACCGGGAAGAAAAGAATAATTGGATGTCACGCTGTGGGACTTTTGTTTTCCCCCAAATTAAACTTTACATAGAACACGAAACTGGGTGCTTTTCTGTTTTAAGAGGGAAAAGGAGGAAAAGTCCTCTTGAAGGCCCTCTTCTCATCCCCTCCTTGAAGGACCAGCCTCAACCCTCTGTGTGTATGGAACAGAGGGGGCAAGCCAGGGACAGGTCCACATCTCACTCCCATTTGACACATTTGGAAAAGACCAGCAGACTAGGGGCTCCCAGCCGTCACACGGCCTCTTGTTGGCAGCAGCGGGCCTGGAACCGCCCCAAACAACTTCTCTGCTCTAGGACTGACCTATAGCCTTTTTAAAGGACAACAGAGTGGATGAAATTGTCCCCATCATGAACTTCAAACAAAACACCATGCGAGGTGTTGACACAATTCTCTTTAAATCGTGATGCAAGAGGAGGAAAGGGAATGTTGCAATACTTCCACATCCTGAAAAGCCTTTGAAGGCCTCCTGAGTACCCAAGAAAGTTTAGAAATTCATCTGATCTTAGAAAATGTCAGAGGAAAGTGCTCGATAACAGGAGTCAGGATGTTAAGTAGAGAAACATGCATTAATCTCCATTCATTAATAGGATGCTGCAGTGACCTTTACATTAAATGGAAGGCGTATCATTGAAGAAAAGGAGTTCCTCATGAAGTTTCCTCCCACCCCAGCTTCCACCCTCACTCCTTTGCCAACGGAGCCCAAATAACACCTCCCTGCTCCCTTCGTCCGTCCTCTGGCTGAGAACAGGGTGCACGTAAGGGCAAGCCAAACCTCTGTGCAGACTGGGGCTCTCCCCGGGGCCAAACCCACACCCTCCCCTCGCCTCACAACCACCCTGCTTCTGGGAAAAGCACTGCCCTTCTGCTTTTCCACAGAACTGCTCAAGTGAAGCCTCTCTCCCCTTCTCAAACCTCCCACTGGGTTCCAGACAGAGCCCTCAAGCTTCCCCGGATGCATCCAGAACCTTCTTGCCTTTGCAGAGGCATCAGAGCTTTGTCCTTGCCCTGAGATGGCCGCTAGCCTATCCTCACTGTGTGATGAAAACCCACCATCCTCCTGAGCTCCCACACAGAATGTGTGCTCTCACTGCTGGGGGCCGCACCTCCGCGCACCCCTGCCTGCTGGCACCATGCGGTGGATTGTATTTTATGGGAGTTCCTTTCATCCTGCGTTCCATCCTGGCTCCCTGGGCACAGGGATTGTGTCCTCATAATCTTGCCTCCCACAGAGCATGAGGTTGCTAAATACAGTCACACACAGGCATGCACACACACACATACACACATGTATACATACACACACATATACACATATACATGCACACACCTGCATGCACACGCACACATACACATGCAAGCACACACAACCCCACCCCACCACACCCTCTTGGCCCTTCACATGGAGAAGACCTGAGCAATGTGTTTCCAAACAGGAAAGAAACAGAAAGCTGGTGGGAGACTGACTCAGCCAGCAAAGACAAATTCAGCACAGTTTATGAAACACACTCTCTACAGCCATGCTGGCCAGGGCGGCGCTACTGGACACAGGTTCTGTCCATGAAGCCACCCCAAAGTGCGGTGTGCGGTACGTGTAAAACACACACCCATTTTGAAGACTATATGGAAAATATCTCATTTTTATTGACTACATCTTGAAATGGTAATACTTGAGATGTATTGGATTAAATAAAATATATTGTTAAATTTAATTTCATCTCTTTCCTTTTCCTTTTTCTTTAATGTGGCTACTAAAAAGGTAACATTACGTGTGCAGCTTGCATTTCTACTGGATAGCACCTCTCTAGGAGCAGCAGTCAGCAAACCATGGCCCACGGCGGAAGCCTCTTTTTGGAACACAGGTGCCCTCTTACTGACATATGTCCGAAGATGCTCCACTGTGGCGTGTCTGTGGACAGCATGTCCGTGGATGCTCTACACCAGCGTGTCCGTGGACAGCGCGTCCGCAGATGCTCTGTGGCAGCACAGCTGTGTAGTTTCAACGAGACGTCTGGCCTGCAAAGCTAAAAATATTTACTTCTAGCTTTTTAAGAAACAGTTAGCTGACCCTGCTCTAGAGTTATACAGTATGGAGGAGCGGGGGGTGCTGCTTTGGGGGGACAGAGTAAAACTTCATCTATCGTAATCCAGGAGGCCGTAACAAATTTAATTCTTGTTAACCGAAAACTTGTTGTAAAAATTTTGTTAGAATTGCCTTAGTAATTCAAAAGTATGTTTCCTTGATAATTCAGTTGTCAAATACAGTAATGACTGGTTATGGGTTATTGTTGTCAGAAAGTGCAGGATCCCGGTTCTGACTTTGGGAGTGTTTTATGTATTTTTCACGACATGTTTGGTAACTGACAAGGAGGAGAGCTGACATTTGTGGGCTTCCTTACTTCCTGCTTGCTGGACACTGAGCCAGGGTAGACATAGATTCTTTCACTTCTTCTAATTTCCATTTTTTGAAATTGAGTGGCTTTGACTTGATCTAGGTTTTTACTCTAAGGGAGCTTAGTTCCTATAGATTACATTATTGGCTCCATGAGATCCTGCAACCAGTTTTATATGGATGGAGGAAAACACCCTAGGGCTTCTCTTAGGCCTCATCTCAGTGGAGACTCTGGAATGAGCAGACATGGACCCCCATCCAAGGAGATCTGGTAACTCTTGTGCTGGAAGGTTCTTCGTTTCTAGGTTTCTTCTGTCTCCACGGACTGAGAGCAGTCAGGTGCTATTCATTCTCCTGTCTCCTCCCAGGGCTCGGGTGAGGGCTGCCAGGAACTTAGAATGGGCAGAAAGGGAAGAATGAAGAGAGGGCCAGCTTTCATTTCTCTCACCCAGAATGAGAAGGAATACAGTTTGGGCTGAGAAGGGGGAGCCAGTGACACATGGCCTTTGTGAACATGTCACCCACTCCCAGAAAGTCCTTGGCAAGAGACAGTGCAGCTTGCTAAACCCTGCTGCAAACGCTTGTGTAGCTAAGGAAACCATCTGTTCCTAACTCTGGGGAGCAGGCGTTCACATGAAAGCAAGACACAGCCCATCTGAACAATCTGGACCTCTCTGGAAACACACTACTGTGTTAACCCAGCTACTTGACCTCCTGTCTTCTGAAGTATGCAAGGGAAATGCTTGTCATGAGCTTTTATTACATCTCAGCTCATTTCTTCCCCAGAGAACTTGTTCCCAACCCACAGATAGAGTGAGCTGTGATTTGCAAAAAAAAAAAAAAGCTAGTAAGAGACTGTTCTTTGGCCAATGGCCAGGGAGTGTGGGATGGGAGGAACACCCTGGAGTCCAGGAGGAAAGCAGCCTGGGCAGTGTGCCCAAGCATCCCATCCATAGACACCTAACACTGTTTGAGGCCTATATTATAAGCTCCTTCTGCCCATGGCCTCCCAGGGGCCTCATCCCAGCTGGCCCACCACTGTGCCCCTTGCAGAGCTGCTCCACTGGGGAGCAGCGCAGTGCACCTCCCACTCGGAGGTGGCACCCTTGTTGGTTTTTAATGTCCCATTACATCTCCGGGACCAGGGCAGTGACAGTTTGGGGTTCCACGGCTGAGCATGTTGGAAAGCAGCAGGGCGCTTTCCAAACCACAAACAAATGACCTAACTTTCCAAAGAAAAGAAAACTGAAAAGTAATGGAAATGCCCCTTGTTCTATGGAAGCTCCACTCCTTTTCCTAGGAAACGTTAGAGTGACACAGTTCTGCGTCCTGGCTGGAAGATTCACGTGGTTCCCTAGCAAGCCCCTCATGAGAGTTGTTCTCATTTCCCTTCAGTTCAGAACAACCCGAAGTTGGAAGAGCTGAGGGGCGGGAACATGTGCATTGACTGGCAGCTACCTGACCTCCAAGGGCCTGGGCATTGTGGCCCTCCTGCACCTCCCAGTGTCTTGTCTGCCCCCTGCCCTCTCTCATCCTCCCCAATATCTGGGGGCCCCAGGCTCCATCCACAGGCCTCTTCTGTCCACTCTCCCACCCCTGGAGAGCTCGCCAGCCCACAGCTTCATGTACCATCCCTATGCGGCAACTCCCAAATTGTACTTCCACCCACCTCTCCCCTAAGCTCTGCACAAGCGTCTCCCTGCTCACTCAGCAACCTCACACAGGTGCCCTGAGCAGCTCAAACTCACTCCTCACTCCTCCCCACCCACTGGCCTGGTCTCCCCACACCTCTCCCCGCCCCAGTTGACAGTGACTTTATCATTGCCGCAGCTTGGCGCTACCTGAGTCTTCTCTTTCTCTGACGTCCGAATACCTCCCACCACATTGTAGGGGCACTAGCTGGCATGCCCCTTTAAAAATCGTGTGTCCTTGAGGCTCCTTGTCTGGGCTGGGCGCCAGCACTCACGATGATAACAGTCCTGGGCTTGGCCAGCCCAGCTGTTTTCTCGTGGGAGAGTTAGCACAGGGACCCTCGCGGCCTGAGGGAACACGGAGGCTCCGGGGTGGGGGTTGGGGGGAGCTCTGGTCCTTGGAATGCAGGTCCTACAGGGACGACCCCCCCTTGGCAAGCATGCAGCCTTTGTTCCTCTGCCACTTGAGCAAGCTTCTCTCAGGCGGCCGTAGCAGGTGCACATCTCCTGTCCAGCCGGCCGTCACCGGACCTTCCCTGTAAGTAACTCCCTAATAAACCCATGTGTTTTGCCCGCCGTCTCCAGGTCATTTCTTTGGTCTCTCAGCAAGATGCCCCGCCACCTTAGCCCAGCTGGGCGTGCGGCCCTACGCACGTCCACTGTGACCACCCAGGCCAAGCCCCCTCCTCATCTACCTAGATTCCTGCAATGCTCTCCAACTGACCCCATGCTAAGAAGTCTAGACTCCTCCCAGCAGCCCGATGCTCCTCCTAAACCTCCCTAGCTCAAAGCCTTGTGATAGTGCTATTTGTCCTTCCGAGGAAAAGCCATGGTCCTTAACAGGTGATATGGCCCCACTGACTATTCCATCTTGTCCTTGTCCCTGTCCCTGTCCCCATCCCTGTCCCCCCACCACCAATCCCACCATGTTGCCCAGGCTAGTCCCTCCACCTGGAATGCTCTCCTCAGATATTTACATGGTGGGCTCACTCACTTCCTTCAGATCTCTGCTCAAATATCACCTCCTCCGGGAGGTCTTTCCTGACCACCTGATGCAAAACAGTAATCGCCCAAACTCCCATCACTCCCCAGCTGCCGGTACCTTCCCCCTGGCCCTAATCACTTGCAGGCATGGAATATATTTATGTCTTTGCTGTCTGTCCCTGCTCCCTACCTCCACTCCAATGTTAGCTCCCAGAGGGAGGGCCTCTGACACTCTGCGCACCACTGCATCTCTTCTGCCTAGAGCAGTGCCTTGCAGACAGACGGCTGGTGAACGGATGTAGAGAGAATCATGCAACAAAGCGTTTCCACCATGATCTCCGTATGTAGAACCCCTCTACTAAGGAATTCTGCATGCAAGGAGCAGAGACACTCAGATTTTATGCACAGAATCCACAAAAGTAACATGATTTGCCTTTTTAGATGTTATTTCTCTAAAACAAACAAAAAACTGCCTCATCTTAGATTGGGGCTGGTATAGAGTTTAAGTACACCCCACAACTATTGACTGAATGCTGCTTATTACGTATGAGGCATAGTGTCACGTGCAGCAAATACGAAAAAGGAAAAAGAAAGAATTTCCCGAATTGTGTCCTGGTGGCCTCTTTCAGAAGCACGTGAGACATCTGAAGGGATCAGCTTTTGTATGGCTGGTTTGCATCTTACTCCCAGAAATGTGGATGTGGAAAAAAACTCATATTTTTTAACGTTCTTTTTAATTTGAATTTCATTTATCTTTTCATGGGTGATGACTTTATATGGTAGAACATGCAAAAAGGTACACAGAGTAAATTGTCTCCCTCCAGCTCTCCAACCACCTAGTTACCTTCCTTGGAGGCAAGTAGAGTAACCTGTTTCTTGTCTGTTCTAGGTATTTCTATTCGGATTCAGATACAAGCCAATACACATTCCTTATTTTCTTGAATATTTGTAAGTCTGACTTCAATCTGCTGTCTCACTCAGCCAGCAACAAAATTCGCTTCATTGGTACTAGGCTTACCCACCACCCTGGGGTCATAGGAGAACCAGGAGGCCCACACTGTGCCCAAAAAACAGTGGAGGGTCTCTGGCTTTCAGTCCAGCACAGTGGACTTCCTCACCACCCAAACTCCCAAAGGTGTCTTGAACACACAAATCTCTTGTCCCAGCTCGGGGCATGGCCATCTTTCCCAGTCCTGGGACCCATGTGCCTAGGGTTAGCCTCTGCAGGGACACCAGAGCCACCATTCCTCCCTGAGTAGGGTGCCCATATAATTTGTCTTCCAAACTGGGAAAGTTTTGAGTAATAAGGGTGCTATTCATAATTACTGTCAGGATCAGGACTAGGCTAAAGCAAGAAAGATCCTAGGGGACAAAATTTAAGGAGGCGTTCCCTCTCTGGGTGGTATAAGCGCCGGGTTGGCATTTGCATGACCCAAAGAGTAGGCACCTCATTAAATGTTCTATGTCTCTCTTGCCTCACCCTAGTGCTGCCCTGATTACTGTGGCAGGCAGGCATAGAGCCAGCCTGCCCTAGGAATAAGCCCCTCCCCTTCTGAGACCCTTGACTGTGATAAGACCTGCCCTTAGCACCCTCAAGCCCCATCCCCAGACAGGTAGAGGCAAAACTCTCCTTTTTCTGGTCACTGCTGCCTCTATCTGTCTCCCCCTAGCAGAAGCCCCTCCAGGAACTCAGGCCAGGAGAGGGATGGTCTTCGAGCTCCACGTGAGTCACCCTGATGCAGGGGAGTAAAGAACCTGGCCTCCCACTGGGGCTGGGAGAGGGATCACCAGGGAGAGGAGACAGAGCTCAACGTCCATGTGAATCAGCTGCCTGTGTGCACTGGGGTCTTCTAAGGTCTTCACACCATGAAGCTGACAGATGTCAACCTAGCACAGAGAATGTGGCATCCTGGACATCCAGGACACTCACACACAAACCTAGCAGGAAGGAGACATGGTGCTGATCCAGCCCCCATGCCCTCTTCTGGAGTGTCCCTTGGCTCAGGTGGAGGATGAAGGCAGTGCCGCAGCCCATCTCCCTGTCTGCTACAATCCCAGCTCAGCTAGGACTTTGAATTTCCTTTTTTTTTTTTTAATTTTCCCCCAAAGCCCCAGTAGATAGTTGTACGTCATAGTTGCACATCCTTCTAGTTGCTGCATGTGGGACGCGGCCTCAGCATGGCCGGAGAAGCAGTGCGTCGGTGCGCGCCAGGGATCCGAAGCCGGGCCAGCCAGTAGCAGAGCGCGCGCACTTAACCGCTAAGCCACGGGGCCGGCCCTCAGCTAGGACTTTGAATGAGCACCAGACCAAGCCCTGAGCCTCTTAAGAGCCAGCCCCTCCCTCCCAAACCACAGGTGAGTGAGAATGATCCCAGCAAGTCAGGAGGTGAAGGGGATCCCTACCTCCCTCCCTTACGAATTCTCCTTCTGCGCGTATTTCCTCCATGAGCCAGAGCCGATGTGGCTCAGACGAAGATGCTCCACATCAGAAGCAGAAACAACTTTCCATGTAAGAGCTCAGAGCGCAGCAGAAATGCACTGAAAACCGGCCAGTGCACCTGGATGGAGGCAGTGCCTCCTTGCTTGAGTCTTGGCTCTAACCGAAGCCTCATGTCTAGCTGAATATGACTTGATGAAGAACAAATACATTTTCTCATGTCTCCCACCAAAAGCTGGTCTTTCTGGTATGTCAACTCAGTGTTTGTCCAGGTGAAGGGACCTCGCCCAGTTCTGTCATTCTAGCATAGACAGGGGAGGCCCTGGGAGCAGAAAAGTGCTCTCCTGAGGGGTTTAGATGCAGCAGGAGAAGGTCAGATGACTTTAAGGGAAAATGCAGACGTCCTGAGCAGTAACAGGTGGGAGTTGAGCCATGGCAACAACTGTCCATATCAGAGGGCAAACCCTGCCTGGAACCCACATATCAGAAAGTCGTCTATGGGGCTGTCATCGAGGACACTCGCAGTGCAGGCAGAAGGCCAGTGGGGCTCAAAGGCCCACCTCAATTCTGCCTCTTTGTTCCTCCCAAGACGCTGGTTCTCTGTGCTGATTGGACACTAGACTCACCTGGAGAACTTTAAAAATGCTGATGCCTGGGCCCCACCCTTGAGAGAGACGGTTTTACTAGTTTGGGCTGTGGCCTGGGCAGCAGGGTTTGTAAAGCTGCCCAGGAGCTTCTAATGGACACCACAGTCTGAGAACCACTGTCCCACTCCCTGCTGCACCCGGCTCCTGGCTTTACTGCCTTCTGAGAAGAGAAGAATCTACCTCACCAAATAATTTTTCTTTTCCCTTCGTGGTGGATTTAGGCACAGGTGTGTCCAGGTCTTACTTTCCCACACTCTTGGGATTTCTTTGTAGAGCACTTGGGCATTTGAAGTAAACCAGACCTTTTGCTGAAGTGACACATGCGCATGAATGTGTGTGTGTGTGTGTGTGTGTGTGTGTGTGTGTGTGAATGACTGTAGGAACACAGGGAATGCTCACAGTCAGCCGTCACCAAAGCATTTAATCAGTAAACATGCAAACACACAGTTAAGCCTCTTTGTAAGCAGCCTGCGAGGTGCTCATCCTTCGGGCCCACCCTTGTCAGCCGGGCGCCAACTCCTCCCCAGCACTGCCGAGTGAAGAGAGCAGAGCGGCAGCGTCAGAACCAGGCTTCCTTGCCCTTGGCAAGACAAGATAGGAGATGTCAGGCCAGCAGAAAGTACCTTAAATCCAGCAAACCTTCACCCACAGGGTGATCTCTGATCCACTGACCCTTCCCTTTCACCCCTACAGCTTCTCTTCAAGAAATACAATGGCCAAGAGCCATGCCTCCCAGCTGCTGTCTTCCAGAGTAATTAACCAGCAGCATGAAGAGAAATGTGAATTTCCCAAAACTCAAAGACAAAACAAAAACATGTTTGTAAGTGGACAGTTTTTTCTCCTAAATAGTAACACTGTGCATAGCCTGTGCAGCACGCACACACACACACATACACACACACACACACACACACACACACACAGTTCTCCGTCCTTTGGGAATGGTCAACTGCCCAGACTTCCTGGAAAAGTGAGCACTGAGGAAAGAAGCCACTTTACCGTGTGGTGTCAGAAAAGATGCCTTGCCCACTGCTCATTGGCTTCTCTGTGTCCACACAGCCCATTCTCTGTGCTGTGGGTCATTCTTCCGTCCCCTTCCCTGTTGCCTGGGAGGTTCACACTGCCCCAGATTCGTGTGGAGCCACCCAAGGACGCAGCCATACATGGCCACCTGCACAGGCCTGTGTCCTCCCTGAGAGGGGGCTCGCTCCTGCCCACAGGAGCAGTCTGTTCACTGTCCCCGCCTCTCCCTCCCCCAGAGACTGCATGAAATACTTGTTGGCACCCCAGCCATCCTGTTAATGTCATGTGAAGGGGATGTCTCTGCACAGGGCACGTGTCTCCACTGCAGCGTTTGCTCATCTTTCTCAGACACATCACTCTTCCCTCATAACCAGAACCTGACATCTCCAATCATACAAGCCTGTGTCGCCCTAACATCCCAGTAACTGGAGGATTCCCTCCCTCACTTTGTCAAAAGGAGTTATGATGCTTCTCCAAAGACAGAGACAACAGAACACCTTGCATGGTTTTATTGGTTCGCAGCTGCAGCAAAGAGCTTAAAGGACAGCACTGTCCTGTGAGTGCATGACTCCCACTGCGCGAAGCCGCGCCCTGGGCTCCCCACAGCTGAGGAGCACTCTACTGGGAGTTAAGGGCCCCAGTGGCCTGGCCTACCATGGAAGCATCATTTCTTAATACTCTGACCACCCTCAGAGCCCAGACGCATTCCGCACTCACTCTCCTCTGGAACAGAGGCTCTGTAGGTCCCTAAGTGGAAATGCTCTTGCCCCATACTTTCCTGCTAACTCCCATTTACCTTTGGGGCTCAGTTTAGACCTCCCTTCCTCCAGGCAGCCTTCCCTGATGCCCCAGCCTGCACGGGGTGGTGTCTTCTGTGCCCATCACAGCCATGGCTTGTCCCTACCACAGCGCCTCTCCTCCTGTCCTGAAGTGCCTCCTGTCCTCTGTGCCGAGACCCTGAGCCCCTTGGGGGCAGGGATGCGTGCCCACCACAGTAGTGCCAGCCCCTGACATGTGTCAGTACCGGGGGTGCTCAAAGAATGTTGAATCAAAGGAGAAACACCCTCTGGACCCAACTCCCAGGCCACCTCAAGTGCAGACAACACCCTAGGATGCTCACAGTCTCTGGAAAGCTGGATTTCTCCTGACAAGGAGCCAGCTCCCCCACCTGGAGTGCTCTGAATGTCCTCCACAGGCCCGGCCTGGGCCACACGAGCAAATGCTTCCTCCTGGTCTCCCATTGCTCCTCTCAACCTGAGCTTTGACTGACTTGGTGTTTTCCCCAGGGGACACTGGAGGACTTTATTCTATTCTCTAGGGAATTTTGTGTGGGTAGGTGACACATGATTCAAAACACAAAATGGCCCACACACATGTGTGCTGTGCCATGGAGCACCAAGCATGCACGGCAGACCCAACACCTGTGAACCAGGGTTATTGCCTTTCCTAGATTTCTCAGAATGTTGAGGCTAGGGTTAAACCAGACCCCCCCCCCTTACGTCTTTAAGTAAACCATAACGAATGCAGAGAGTTCCTTTACACGTGGTTGCCAGCACATGCCTCCCATGAACTGGATTTCAGGAAGAGCTTCCTCCCCAGGCTCCTGGCTGGTCAGGGAGGGTGACCACTGGATACTGGGGCACTGGACCTTGTCTCCTCATGGAGTGTCTCCAGCTGTATTGTCATTTGCTTCATAACACAGCTATCATTATAACAACACAGAGCCTTAGCTCCTTCTCAATCCCCAGGTGAAAGGTGGGATGGTCTTTGCTGAGGGTCTCCTCTATGCCCGTGCTCCTGTTTAGAGGTTCACCTTTCCCAAGGATGTGCAAAACATCACAGCAGAAAACTTCCGTCCAGGTGGAGATCATGCATCCTTCAGCTGTCACAGAACAAAAGAGGGCTGGGGCAGGAGCAAGAGATGGGAGGCCAGGCTCAGAGGAGCGAAACGTGCCACTGCTCAAAAGCCTCACCTAGCAACCATCAGGAGCATCCGAGGTCCTGCTTCCAGAGACCACCGCTCTCAAGAGACCACCACTCCTGAGAGAACCACCGCTCCTGGGTCCATCCTGCAACATCATTTGTGTTTTAGCTTCTGTTTGACTTTGGCTGAGCATTAATGACATGTTAGCTAATCTAATGACAGAGAATCCCAGAGGAAAACTTTCCAAAAGAATGAAAAGCTCACCAGATGAGAGGATTCCAAGGAGAATGGACACATGTGACTGGAGCACACCCTGCCAACCCTCAATATCTGTGTTTGATGAACACCTTTTCCTGATAGTTTGAAAGGGCTTCATTTGGGGGGCACCTCTTTATGTGCTTATGGACCATTCCTATATCCTTCAGAAGCACTTTTAAAGGCCTCTGAAAAGTTTGGGGGCCTAAGCACTGGTGCCCACTGGTTCCATGATCTCCCTGGCCCCTCCTCACCTGACCCTCCCTCTCCCCCCTCACCCTTCCCTCACAGACTCCTTTCCTTTGTTCATAAGCCTTAGAACCAGCAGACCCCTGAGCCCTTGGGGGAGGGGGACTAATATTCTGTACCCGATTCCAGTGTGTGGGTTATTTCCCAACACATCCAAGCAATTCTCTGACACCAACTGGGTGTCCTACAATTCAACTCAATACCTGGAGATAGTGTCAGACCCCACAGGTTAAGGGCTCAGTCCCACAAGGCTGCCCCCACTTCAGATGCCAATCACAAGTCCAGGTTGACACTTGTGCTTCTCATTGACTGGTGTCAGGGAAGAGGGAGAATCCCCCTCCGCCCTTTCCCTTAAGGTTCCTCTGGCTGGCCAAATAATTAAAATACAGGTTAGCAGGGTAAAATAGTACCAAGTTTAATAACATGTATACATGGCAGAAACCCGGGAAACTGAGTTTCTCAACACAATAGTGGTGATTCTGGTCTTAAATATCATCTTCAGTTAAAGACAAAGGAGGATGTTGGGGGTGGGGAGGGAGACACAACGGAGACAGAAATCACAGTAATCAAAGGTATATAGATTTAAGGCCTTATCCTCCACACTGATAAGTTTCTAGAGAGGCCATCCCCACTTCCCCTGAACACAGAGGGAGATATCTTTACAAATGGAGATATCCCTTATAAATTTAAATGTTTGTCTGGCAACTTTTTTGCAGGGCCACCTAGAGAATGTGGCCTGGGAGAGACAGAATTTTTTATAAGATGGTCTTGTTGGTCCCTTTCCTATTGTAACAACTATTTTACATTATATTACAGCCATCATATGATAGTAACTCCTTCCTGGAACAGGTCTTCTATGTTAAATTCTTTAGGCAGTTTGGGGGAGATCAAATGTCCATCAGAGAAAATAAGGTAAAGAGATATATTTCATGGTGGCCAATTTTGATCTCCCACACTGGCTTTAGATCAGAGGTTCCCACAACCCCCTCCTTGGGCTCAATTAATTTGCTAGAGCGGCTCACAAAACTCAGAGAAACATTTTACTTCCTAGCTCACCAGTTTATTATAAAGGATGTAACTTAGGAACAGCCAGATGGAAGAGATGCATAGAGAAAGGGAAAGGGAAAGGGCTAGGAGCTTCCATGCCCTCTTCAGGAGCACCACTCTCTTCAAATCTCCACATGTTCACCAACCTGGAAGCTCTCAGAACCAGGGTTTCTGGAGTTTATATGGAGGCTTCATTACATAGGCATGATTGATTAAATCATTGGTCTTGAGTGATTGATTCAACCTCCTGCCCCTCCACGCTCCCCAGAGGTCTGGAGGTCCAGGTGGAACTGAAAGTTCCACCCCTTCAGTTCCACCCCTCTAATCAAGGTTGGTTCTTCTGGCAACCAGCCCCTACCCTTTAGCGCTTTCCAAAAGTCACCTCATTAACATAACAGAAGTTGCTCTCATCACAGGAAATTCCAAGGGTTTTAGGATCTCTGTGCCAGGAAGGGGATGAAGCACTGCTGAGGGAGATGCTGGTGACAGGGATCTCAGATCCCAGGGGCCCACGCCCAGGGGAACTCCAAGGACAACAAGAGTACCCTGTTTCTGGGACAGACCAGGGCTGAGTCAGGTCTCAGCCAGCTTTCCTGATTTGCACATCTGGCCCCCAATCCCACCAGCCCTCTCATCTCCTTCACAGGTGTGCCTTTTGCCTTGGACCCTAACTGGTGTGGCTTCCAGCAGGCGTGCACTTCCAGGCGTGGGCAGCGGAACTCCACAGTTCTCTCTTCCTCGGGCTTTCAAGGATGCTCATGTGCAGAAGAGCATCCTCGAAAGCCACTCTACAAACAAGCTTGCTCTGTATCGCTTCTGTAGGGGAAGAGGGAGAATGCCCCTCTGCTCTTTCCCTTAAGGTTCTTAAGGCTGACCAAATAATTAACAAGACAGGTTAGCAGGAGAAAATAATACCAAGTTTAATAACATGTATACATGGGAGAAACTCAGAAATGAGCAACTCGTCCCTCTGTATAAGCTGCTTGCTTAAGTATTGTAGCTAAAGGCGAGGAAGGTGTTGGGGGTGGGTAGTGGTTTGGGATGTCAGAGGGGAAGAAGACAATTCACGTGGAGATAGAAATGCAAATGTTTGTCTGACAACTCTTTTCAGGGCCACCTATAGAGAATGTGGCCAGGGAGAGAGAGAATTTTTGATAAGAGGGGCTTGGTGCCTTTCCTATTGTAGCATCTATTTTACATTATATTACAGCCATCATGATAATAACTCCTTCCTGAAACAGATCTTTTGTTTTAAATTCTTTAGGCAGTTTGAGAGGGGAAACTCAAATGGTCCTCCTGAGTTTTCTGAGTCTTTATTGTTTTCAGCTCGAAATAATCCGCATACCAAAGTGGTGCTTCTTGGGGTGACCTGCCCTGAGCACCATCACTTTCAATCCTTCCCTCAAAGCCTCCCTCCAGGCAAAATGGCAGACCTGGGGCTCTTCCTCCAGTCTGTTTGGTCTGTTTGTTTCCAAGTGATGATTCACCCACAGGTCAAAGCAGCCCCGGGCCAGGGTGAGGAGACATAAGGCTAGTCTCTGTTTGCAACAGCAGAGCTGTGGAGTTTGGACGAGGGTCTCAGCCCTGTGCACGAAGGGCCCCAGCTCTGACGGGTGAGGCTCTGGGAGCTCCCTCTATCGGGACCTCACTAGAGAAGTCAGGGAAGCCATGTGGGTTTTGTCAGAGAAAACACTCAGGGAAGATCAGGGCACCAGAGTGAAGAGGGGCCATGAGGGGCTAGAGGGGCCTGGAGAGGCCCTGGCTTCCAGTTTCTCCACCCTCATTTTGGGTGGGTCACGCAGTCAGGAGACCTGCATCCAGAATAAACCTGCTTCCTTCTCTCAGGGAGAACCCCTCCCCTGAAGCTGTCCTGTGACACTTTGGCTTGAATCCTCCGGCAACTCTGCATCTGAGTCAGGTTTTTTATTCTGCTGACATTGGGCCTCTATCCTAGGTCACCAAGGTCCCACCACCTCCCTTCCCGGCCACCCCTCAGAGAAACTGACCAGCAAAAATTCAGATGGGGCAATGCTCAGGGCAGAAGTCGGGCGTGGCAGACAACGACACTGGAAAGTGATGGCTGCCGAGGGAAGGCACTTTGTTCTGGGAGAGAACGTGGAGCCAAGGTGCCACAGAGGGCAGGCAGCCACACCCAGACCTTAGCCCCAGCTATTTCCACTCAAGAGATGTCTCATCCCTCTGTGGCAGGGCAGTGGGGTCAGGGAAGAAAGGGTGGACCCCTGAGCCTCGCAGAGAGGATCCAGATGTTGGTGGCACTAATGCAGAGAGCCACATGGTGGTGACGGCACTCAGAGGCCATCCGGCTCCAGGGAGAAAATGATTTCTTCTTTCATAAGCAGGTACCTTTTGGAAGCAAATTCTGGGAAAAAATAATAATAATCTGCAATGAAAACCACTTTATAACTCCCTGAGATGAGCTGTGTTTAAGTGTGCTACAGAACTCCGGTGAGCTGTCAGCCAGACATGGAGGGCATCGGGCAGGCAACCGGCGTCACCTCTGGACCATGCATGCCAGGGGGACACGAGACCCTGGGAATTACAGAGTGCTAGAGAGGAGGTTCCTGAGCAGGGACCATCTAAACAGGAATCTTCCAGAGTGACTTCCCACTCTCTTCTCTGGGAAAGGACCTGGTGGTCACCTCTAAGTGACCACTGAGTGTATCCTGACAACTGGAGGGCGGGGGAGGTGGGGAAGGGCCCATCCCCCTGTGTTTTACTCTGAGGGAAGCTATGGAAACCATATTTCTCTGAATCAAAAATATCTGCCTGATCATTATTTCAAATGGCTTCTGTCACTTTCTCTGACACATTTCCAGAGCAAGAGGCCTGTCTTAGAGGCCAACTGTCTTTCATTTGAGTAATGCAAAATGTATAAATTGTACCTAAATTATGCTTCAAATGTACTTAACTGTGTGTATATATATACACGTATATAGTTGAGTCATAGGAGCCAACCTGACAACAGAGTCTACAGCCGTCGCCTGTGCCCCTTGACCGCAGGGTCGGCCGGACCTCATGCATGGCACAGGCTGGTGGTCTACCGAGGATAAAAGCAAGAAGCTGCCAGAGTCACCGACAAAGCATGCAGTGCTGCTGTTGTGAAAAATAGCATCAAGTAAAACAACCTGCCACTCACGGGAACTTTCTTTTGACCGTTATATAGTTAGCACACCATTAGGCATCATCCCCAAAAACATATGGGGGCTGATCCACCTGGGACCTTAGCATCTTTAAAAACCAGTGTTCCCAGCCTGATTCTTAATTGTTCTCTGAAAAGCAGGGTCACAGTCACCTACGGCTACGTAAACACCACCCTAAAGCCAGCAGCTAAAAACAACTATTGGTGATTAACTCTCACGGTTCTAAGACGACTGGGGTCAGCTGGACGGTTCTCACTCAGGGTCTCTCAGGGGATTTCTGTCAGATGGTGGCTGGGGCTGGAGTCATCTGGAGGCACAACCAGGCTGAACATCCAAGATGGCTATTATGGGCTGAATCATGTCCCTCACCCCCAAACCTCATATGTTAAAGTCCTAACGCCCAGTATCTCAGAATATGACCTTATTTGGAAATTGGGTTGTTGCAGATGTAATTAGTTAAGTGAAAACGAGGTCATTCTGGAATAGGGTGGACTCCTAATCCAATTACTGGTCTCCTTATGAAAAGGGGAAATTTAGACACAGAGACAGACACATGCGGGGAGAATACCATTTGAAGATGAGGGAAGAGATTGGGGTGCTGCAACAGAAGCCGAGGAATGCCAAATATTGCCAACCAACCACCAGAAGTTGGGAGAGATGCATGATGCAGCTTCTCTTCCCAGCCCACAGAAGAAGCCAGCTCTACTGTCACCTTGATCTCAGATTTCCAGCCTCCAAAACTGAGAGACAATAAGTTTCTGTTGTTTGAGGCACCCAGTCTGTGCCACTTTCTTACACAGCCTGAGCCGGCTCATACAGTGGCTCATTCACGTGGCCGCCCGTTGATGCTGGGAGCTCAGCTAGGGCTGCTGACACCAGCACCTCTGCATGGCCCATCCATGTGACTTGAGCGTCATGCAGTATGGGGTCTGGGAGAGTGACTGTCCCAAGAGGAAATATCCCGAGGCCAAGCCAGCCCAAGAGATCCAGGAGCAAACTGTGCTGCTCCCCTGGCATACCTCTTCTGCAGCAGTCTGTTGGTCCAGCCGTCCGGAAGGCCAGCCCAGGTTCAAGGGGAGGCGACTCAAACACTTACCCTCATTGGAAAGAGCAGCAAAGAGTTTTCAGCCATCTTTAATCAACCACATGAACTATCAGGGGAAGAACTTTGCACATACTTGTGCATCTGTGCTGTGAAGTAAGTTATTATTGGCAGAAAACAATAGATAGAGTGAGATCAGAGGAGATTGTAGGAATCTACTCCCACCATGAGGAAAGTCTCTCCACATTTGGAATCTAAAAGGGGCCGTCCCCTGGGAGGCACAGAAGAATAGGGACAACTATTTTAAGGAAAAGTTCCAGTGACATGAACTGCAGTAGAAGAAACTTAATGAACTGAAATGCGGCCACATGGAAACACCATTAAACAGAAATGGGCCACAGAAATGGTGAAAGAGACGAAAATCTCAACAGCATGGCTGCATATCGAGACTTCCACAACAAAAACAGCACCGGATCTCAGGGCACTTCCTGGTGTCCCGACGCCCTACTCCAGCTGTGACTCTTGCACACTCTCGGCTTCATGATAGAGAACAGGGAGGTAGAAGGGGAAAGAGAAGGGGCTTCTCACCGCCCACCCCTCTGCTTACTAAAACCAGCTCTGCCTGAATCAGCCCATCTAATAAGGGTGGGGATGCCACACTAGATCCTGTTTGTCTTGGAGATGACATGCCGGTGTGACAATGTGCTGACCAGAGCCTTCATGATATGCTAAGGAGAACGTGACTCTGAGGCTCTGTCTTCCAATGGATGTAAACACCCCTTTCTCCCTGCTAATAGAGTGGAGGAGGCGAGTGTGCTCCAGGGAGCTGATTCACCGTGGGGACAGCAGCCAGCAGTGGTTAGACAAAGTTCCTGGAGGACCTCTAATTCCTTATCCTACTTCTCCTCCAGACATTACCTTAAAAGAGTGAAATATTACATATCACGTGGCAGATGACAGAGTGCTGAAGGTAGGAGGGACCGAGGATGGTTTACCCAAGGCACTTCAGCAAGTCCCAACAGGAAGTCACTGCTAAGACCACAGGGTCCTACAAAGAGCCGTCTCCCCCAGCGGCCACCTCTCCAGTCCAGCAGCACGAGGAGGCACTGTATTTGCGGTCTGCTAAGAAGCAGCTTTCCAGAACTGCAAGGCCAGGCAGGGGAAGGAGTGCCGTTCCCTCTCTTCTCCCGGCTTCAATAGTGCAGCCATGACCTTAGGTGAAACCTGGTCGCTGGTGCTTTCTGCCTTTTTCTCAGATCACCTGGTCAAGGCACAGGTTTGGAAAGTCAAGGAAAGGGTCAAGATCTCAGATCCCCCACCTATAAGATGTGTGATAGTCAGCTAATTATTCACCTGCTCTGAGCCTCATTTTTTGATCCTATAAATGGGGATAATAACATCTATCTTATAAAATTGTTAAAAGAATAAAAAGATAACAAGAATACATCACACACTGCCTGAAATATATTAAATGTTCAATAAATAGGAGCTAATTATTATTTTCAGTGGTTCTGAGACTTCTTGCTATATTATAAAGCTGAGCACCCAGTAGGCAATTAACTGAATACAATGAAGTTTCAAAAAAAGCTAGAAAATTTGGGGATATAGTAAGCCCCACTGTATAACGTATCAAAAGGGAATATGTATTCTTTTCATACACATCTGGCTCGTTTCACTGTCTTGTTTTGCCAAAGACACTGATGGGCTAAAGGATGGAATGTGCAAAACTGGCATCCTGCCTTAAACCTGGAGTCCACTGAGTCAGAAGATCTAGGAAACCAAGGCCCTTGTTCTCAGACCGTCTCTGTCATCCATAGCATCTGCAACACGGAACACCCAGCAGCTGAGAATCTACGTTTCCAGATATTTTTCCAGAGGCTTACTTGTTTCTGTATTCTCAAAATTATACACTGCACATACCAGGCTGCCTACACATCGGGCTTGTTTTTAATCAGCATAAAACATTCTGTGACAGATCAGGAATCCACTGTCGTTCTCCTGGGGGGCCTCCTCTGAGGACTCACTTCCAGTGCTCACACCAGTGATGGTGGCTCCTGACCAAACCAGGTGGTGACTGTGATGGAGAAGTTCATCTGGACAAGGCCGGCCCAGGAAGGTGGTGTTGGGGACCACTCACACCTGACCTAAAGTGAACTCAGAAACATGTGCAGAGAGCTTGGAGGTCAACTTGTCCAGGGTCCTTGGCCTCCAAGACATCGCCAATAAGTGGTGCCCCCAGAGGTGTGCCACTCAGATTTCTCCCCAAGAGAAGATGGTGGACAGCCCCGTGCTGCCACATCTTCAAGTCCACTGTGTCATTTCCACCAAGATCTCGCTCTCCCCAGGCTGCTCCCAGCTAATGACTGAGCAGGGCCATGCTGCCGGAGTGGGAGCCCTCCAGGGGTCAATCTTGGCACCAGGGCTACCTCTGTGCTGGCTAGGATTTCTCAGGGCTCTCCCTCCCCAATCCTCCATCCTTTACTCTCTCCTTTCACAAATGTCAGAGCTACATTGCACTGGCTCCCTCACCCCTTTCCCCTCTATAGACAAGGAGCTCCCCATAAATCTCCTGCATGTCCAATTTCATTTTGACATCTGCTGCCTGAACTGACACATCATCCAAATTTGCCATGAGCATCTCTAATGGCAAGAACTCACTGGAAGCCTGTTGCACTTTGGCGTAATTAAAAAGTTCCTTCTTATTGTTTCATCAGAGTGCTGGCAGAAAGCAGATTTCAACTCAGATGGTTTAGATAAGAACCTTGAATGGAGGGAGACGTATGTAGGTGTAAGAGAACAAACCAGGCATGATGAGGCATGTGGACTGGGCAACCCCTGGGAGCTGTTTACACCCTAGGGCTGAAGAGGTGGGGGCTCTGTGTTCCTGCAGCCCAGTGGGACTGGAGCCACACAGGGTGCAGCCAGTGTCAGGCATGGTGCTGAGGCAGGGTGGGGTGGGGAAAGAAGTGCCACAACCCAGGGCACGGGATGCAGTCTGCAGGGCACTGGGCCAGGCCGGAACAGAGGGGCGAGGGGCAAGGAGAGAGCAGCGTGCACTTGTGAAACTGCGCTGCCCCTTCTTTAGTGACCACTTGTGGGTCACTGGGTATCTCTTTTGTTGTTATTTTCATTTTGTGTCCTACCCATGATTCCCTCAATATTTACTTTTTCATTTCACCTTAATATTTACTTTTACATTTTCTCCCACCACCCTGGGTTCACTCTACAGGCCTCGTGATGAAGTTGCTGCCCAGCATGCTCCTCGGGCACAAGCTCCCCACCTCACCTGGGTCCCTCATGCCATCAACCAAGGCCAGAGTGAGCCTTCCACAGAGAGCGTGCCACAGACAGGGACCTGGAAGTCATCTCCCTCTACACACACTGTATCTTGGGTGGAAACCCTTGGCTGACTGAAAATGTTTACCAAACCACAGGACTCTGTGAACCTCTTGTTGACAGCTGCTGATTCCAGAAGTCGGGGACCACCCGAGCCTGCCTCATCCCATGGACTGTTTGTGGTTAAAACCAGTTTCTAAAACTGACCACTGCCCTCCCCACGCCAAGCCTGCAGATCCCCAGCGATCAGGCTCAGGGCACTGCACAGCCACTCAGTGCTTTCAAACTAGAACCCGAGTCCAAGAAAATGTCACCATCGTTGAGTTATGATATGCAAAATATGTGAAACACACAAAAATCCAAATTCACTCAACAAATCCCAAGAGAGTCGCTTGCTTAACTCTCGTGTTTTCTGGGGGCTGGCCATGGGACTCACGAGGCTGGAGTCTCATCCGCAGCAGCAGCCTCGCTAGCGCACTGATCCAAACACGATGCCATAGCTCTGTCACAGAAAGCCCTGGGAGCCGTGACACAGGGTGGAAACCAAAGACCCCCTTGATCAGCAGAGCATCCCAGACCATGTGACTTTCATACTGGAGAATTAGGGCTTAAAGTTACAGAGAGCTTTTTATTCTGAAAACTATAACATTACAGAAGTTTTTGAAAAATGGTGAAAGTCTTGATTTTTAACGCTCTGACGGTTCTTTCCCAGACACACATCTGCTGCAGAAGGAACGAACACCTCGAATCAGCTGTCTAACCCCACCCTGAGAGGAACATCAGTTTTCCAGGAGCCAATGACTGGGCAGAGTGAAAGTCTCCCTCACCCCCCAGCAACACTACCCACCTCCCTCGGACCCTCAGAGATACACCACCCCTCGAGACCCCACATGGGCTGCCCTTGTTGCACCGGGACTTTTACAAAAGTCACCCAGCCTGCACCTAGTACCTGTGGAGACAACAGGGAGCTCATGCTTCAGGGCTGAGCAGAGGACACGGCCAGCTTTGCTCATCACTGCTTTGTCAGTACCAGGCCAGGCCTGACCCAGCCCAGAGTGGGTCCCGAGTCAGTGTGCTCACATGCCTCTCTCTTTCTCTCCCTTTGCTCTCTCCCTCTCTCCCCCCTTCCCTCTCCTCTCTCTCTCCTCTCTCCCTCTCTCTCTCTCCTCCCCCATGCTCCCCCATGGGACCAGCCATATTGTGAGGAAGCCCAGGCCACATGAGGAGGCACAGGTGGAGACCCAGCTGAGAGCCAGCAGCCCCTCCAGGCTCGTGGGTGGATGACTTCAGATGACTGCAGTCCCTGGCCTTCACATCTTCCAGATGAGGCCCCGTCATGGAGCAAACACAAGCCATCCTGCTGTGCGGTGTCTGAATTCCTGACTCAGGGACACCATGGGACATAGTAAATGATTCTTGCTGTTTGAAACCCTGGGTTTGGGGGAAACGTGTCATGCAGCAATGGACAACTGTCCAGGCATGGGGGAGACAGTCAGCAAGGCCCTCAAACTCCCAGCCCCTCCCACTCCGGTCCACCTCCAGGCTCCTCCCTGTGGCCTTCCCGTGGTTCAGCTTGTCTCTCTTCTCTCACGTTAACTGACGCCCCATTTCTCATGCGCGGCATTGTCCCTCTTCTGTCTGTGGTCTGTCTGCAGCTGTCGATGCCACGTGTTCATGCCTCAGCTGCAGATCTGGCCACTGGGTGGTGCAGCTGGGTCATCTGTGGGAGACTCAGCTCCCTAGTTAGAAGTGACATTTCAGAAGAAATGAGAGCCCACTGCCTCCACAGGAATCACGCTGTGGGTAAGTATCATGATAATGAAGCAACCTCTAGAAAGAAGTCACTAATTGGTATCTCTTTATGCCGTGACATTCACCCGCGTCTGAAGTTGAATTTCAAACTCCCCATCCTGGCACTGCCACCTCCTTTCTCCTTCAGCTTATTCACTCCACCAGCCCCCACTGCCCCTTTGGAACTTCACCCAGACGCTGGCCGCAGGCCCCTCCCTGGGCTTCCTCACCACCTGAATGCTCTTTTCTGACCCCTCGAGATGCTCACGGTAGACAACTCATCCACTGCATGAATGGGAAGAACCCTATTAACCACGATTACTCCCAGTTGTAAACCCAGGCCCATTTCCCCTCTGACCTCCAGTTTTGATTGGAGGTTAATCAGTTTTGATTGCCCACCCTACGTGGGCAATTCACGGACCTCATGCCCCAAAGCAGCTCAGATGGGGCTCCGGCTTTCTCCAGCATGTGGTGGTTCAAGGCAGAAATCCTTATTCCTCCCTTTTCCTCACTCCATCAGCAAATCCTGTCAATATAATCTCCAAAATGCATCGACCCACGGCCGCGTGTCTCTGTTTTCACTGCCACTGCCTCCCCTGACCACTGTGACCTCTCTCCTCAACTACTTCAGAGGTCTCCAGATTGCCTCCGCCCCCACCCCAGTGTCACCATCACCACAAACCCCCCACCACTCCCACCACCCCACCCCCCTCAGAACCACCATCATCACCATCACAACCACCCCCACCACCCCCACCCCAAAACCACCATCACCACTTGCACCACAACAACCCACACTCTCACCCTACCCCCAAACCCCTCACCATCACCACCCCCAACAACACTCCCCACCCCCACCACCCCACCACAACCATTACCATCACCACCACCCCCACCACTACCACCATCACCACCCTCACCACCATCATCCCAAACATAATCATCACTACCAGCATTACCCCTACAACCCTCACCATCCTACCACCACCATCACGCCCACCACCATCACCACCAATGTCACCATCACCACTACCACCACCAACACCCCCACCCTCACCATCACCATTACCATCACCACTACTACCACCACTTCCCCACCACCTCCCACCGTCACCATTATCCCCCACCACAACCATCACCACCAACATTACCCCCATCACCATCACAGCCACCACCATTACCACCCCTACGCCCACCACTACCATCACCAACTCCATTACCATCATCACCACCAACACCACTACCACCATCACCACCATCCCTCACTACTATCACCTGCACCTCTACCATCACCATCACTACCCCCATCACCACTCTCACCAAAACCACCATCACCCCCACTGCCATCACCATCACCACCATCATGACCCTCACCACCACGCCCCTCACCACCACCATTACCCCCGCACCACCACTGCCCACAGCCCCACCATCATCACCACTCTCACTACCACCCTCACCTGCAGTATCACCCCACCATCACAACCCCCACCTCCACCCCAGCCCCACCACCCTCACCACCATCATCATCACCATCACCACCACCCCCATGACCCCCTCTACCACCCTCACCACCATCGCTATCACCATCACCACAACCCCCACTCCCATCACCTTCACTACTACCATCACCACCACCCTCACCCCCACCACCACCATCACCAACCCCCATCACCATTATCACCATGGCCACCACCACCACCATCACCTCTACCACCATCACAACCCCTACTCCTACCCCACACTTACACCCCTCACCACCACCACCATCACCACCACCATCACCATCATCACCACCATCACCTGCGCCTCCACCATCACCACCCTCCCGCAACCACCATCACCACCCTCACCACCACTACACCCATTTACCACTCTCTCCCCACCCACAGCTCTCCAACGCATTTCCCATAGAGCTGCACGGGTGATGCCCTTTAATGTACATGTATTACATCACTGCAATGCTTAAAACTTTTCCAGTGGCTTCCCACCAGGCAAGAACAAAATTCCTCTCTGTTCCTTGGCATCTGGGCCCAGCATGATCTGTCTCTGGAGACCCCACCAGACTCATCCCATACCACTCTCTCCTCTGTAACATTGTGCACCAGCCATTGGGGTTGTCCTTCTCTTCCTTGAACATTCCCAAATCTTATCAATTTTGGGGCATTTGCAGTAACTGTTCCCTTTGCCTAAAATGATCTCCCCCTCCTCATCTTTAAGGCTTGGCTTAAATGTCCACTCTTAGAGAGATCTTCTCTTGACAATCGTACCTAAAGCCCTCTTCACTTTTTTATTCTAGTGATTTATTCTTTATGAGTCATTTATTTTCAAATGGGTCAAGCCAGTTCTAGGTTCTATCTCATTCTCCTGTTTGTTTCCTTCACAACACGCAAGTGTGCCCCAACCTTCTTTGTCATTTTCTCTCTGTGTGTGTTTGTGTGTTGTCTGTTTTCACCACTCAAGGGCAGGACCATGACTCTTATTTATTGTTGCACCTCTAATGGTGCTAAGTCGACACAGTTAATATCTGTTGAATGCATGAAGGAGTATGCATGATGGGGCAACACCAAGGACACTTCAGGTCTTCATTTGTAATCCTTAACCCTAGAAGATGAGAAAAGATGCCAAGTGTTGTCATCTGCTAGTGTTTTCTGGTATGTGCCCTCTCAGGGACTTGGAAAAACACGACAAAAATTCGAAGACTTATTTTTTGGGGGTTTTGTTGGTTCATTCATTTATTCACAGTGACGTTAATCACAAGAAAAGAGCCGCCCTTTATCCACAGACTCAAGGAAGGAGGCATTGCTCTGCCTTGTGCACTCTATCTGAGACCTTCCAATAAAGAGCTGACACAGCAAAGTCCACTGGGACTGAGGCCAGCTGTGTATTAGCGGTCCCGAGTGAGGCCGTCTTCATTCTAGGAGTGATAATGAGGCAGAGAGGAAATTGCGGGTCTGTCTGCTGCACTGGAGGCTAGGCACTTTTAACCACCTGGCATTATGACTGGCAAAGGTGTTTTGAACTAATCACAAGCTGGTGACCTTGGCACCAACATCCTGAGCAAACAATATATTGTTTCATTGCTTCAGCTTATGAAGCTCAGGGAAGTTACGTGTTTGCTTTTGTGTTTGGCTCTGGAGTTATAAGGCAAGCAGGGAAAGAGAAACCAGAACATTCTCTCCAAAACATTGTCAAGTTCCCAAAATGATCCTTGGCAAAAAGGCTTATCTGTCTTTAATTTTTAGAAATAGAAATAATGACAAACACAGGCTACTTCAGAGCCCCACCTTCTGTCTCTGAGATACAGGTGACCAGATTGTTCTCTCAAAGATTGCCTTGTTCATTTATTCCAAAAATGCACATTGAGCAGCCATCTTGGGTCAAGCATTAAGCTACAGCCCAAGAAACAGGAATGACCAAGACACAACCCTGCCCTCTAAGAATTTGCCTACAAATGGAGAAGCCAGAGAAATAAGCAAACAGACCCAAAATGGCAGGATAGGGCAGTGACAGTGTCCCCAGGGCATGGCCAGATGGGAGAGTTGAGGAGTTGGTGAAGGGGCAGCAAGCATAGAGGCAGAGGAGAGAGCTCCAGAGATGTCAGGGTTAGGTGGGTGGTGGGATTAAGTAGACCAGCCTATCCTCTTGGCTCAAGGATTGGCATTTAACGCTGTTAGATGAAGAACTCTTCCCACAGAAGGCCGAGCAAGAGATGGTTGGTACCAGGAACCCTCAGCTTTTGTAGGAACTCAGAGGTCAGAGTCTCTCGCCTTCTCTTTGTAAAGCACTCAGTGGAGACATGGTTTGATGTCTTCACAAAGAACTGGGAAGCTTTTTCTTTCTCTACTAACCCCCCAAACATCTGTGAGAAGAATCCCAGCGAGGGCCCGGGGCCAAGTGTTGAGGTGCGAAGATGAAGACGACGCCATCATCTCCCCCAGGTGCGACAACCAAGCAGTCCTTGAAGGCCAAGCCTGCCTTGATGTCGAGTTTAATGTGAACTCCAAAATAGTTGCTAGTTGAGTTTCTTCCCCAACTTTGTCTCTCCTTTCCTCTTAAACTCTAGCCTACGGCACTTTCACTGGGAACATACTTTTGGAAGACAGAGAGGGCATCTGGAGAGTGCGGACAAAGAACAACAGTACTTAAACTTTTCATTATTGTCACGTTTAGCCGGTGTCATAAACTCTAGAAAATGATTTTAATGATTGTGATAACTTTGGGATATGGAGTAAAGTTTTTTTTAAAATTGCTAATTATGTAAAACAAACTGCAGGCATCATGATATGTCACCCCCTAAATACTTGGCATGAAGGCATGTTAAAAATTGACTCTGGTAGATTCATGTCTCCAGAAAAAATAAATAAATAAAAATAATATTCATAATAATCTTTGACTCACAAAGAACATGTGAGAGTAATGGGTTTTGGGTCCAAAACTTACAAGTTTAAAAAAAAAAACTATCAAGTTTTGATATGGAGAGTGAATTTCATGAATTGGGTAATTCCAAGTAAATTTAGACTATTGTTTATTAACCTAGGCTCAATATATAGCAGTCGATGCTGCATTCAAAGTACAAAAAATGACCACATGGTACCTTCCAGCAATTCTCCAGAAAGAGCATCAAGTGTGTATCTATTTCGGTTGTCTACTGCTGCATAACAAACCAACCCAGTACTTTGTGACTTAAAATAACAATGATTTGTTATTTCTCACAATTCTGTGGGCTGCCTGGGGAAATATTCTGTACTCATCTGGGCTCACTCTTGTGGCTCCATTCAGCTGATGCTGGGCTGAGTGGTCCACAATGGCCTCACTCACATGTCTGGCTGGCAGTTGGTGCTGGCCATTAGCTGGGGCGCCTCAGTCCTCCTTGACAAGGCCTCTCATCCTCCAGCAGGCCAGACCAAACTTCCACCCACCATGCAGGTCTCAGGGCTCCAAGAAAGTGACAGTGGGAGCTGTCAGGGCTCTGGAGGCTCCAGAACTTGCCCAATGTCACTTCCTCCACATTCTTTTGGTCAAAGCAGTTCACAGGGCCAGCCAAGACTGAGGGGATGGAGAAACAGGCCCCACTCCTTGATGGGAAGAATATCAACACCACATCGCAAAGGGGCAGGGTGCAAGGAGGCGATTCCCCGAGAGTCACTGGGGCCCTTAATACAAGCACCTGTCTCTGTGTCAAGCAGAGCACAAATGAACCTCAGATTGTGCAATGCATGGAATTCTGCTAAAGGTTTCTAGGAAGGCAGATATCCCCAGGGGGTGGCCCTGATGCCCATGGGGACAGGCTGCTACACCTGGGAGGGGAGGCTGGCCCGATGTCAAAGCTGCACATTTGCCGCATGTCTCATGGGCCTGTTAACATGTTTCCTTCAAACTCCTGAGCAAACGACCAGCGGGAACGTCTCCCTGTGGCCTTCGCCTGAGGCACTGTCCCTCTCAAAAGTGCAATCACAAAGAAGCGTTCATCCAGGAGATGTGACCCGGCCGGCATGCGTCAGCTGCACGTTCAGTGACCGCATCTGTGAGAAAGCATGTTTTCCTGGCCTCGCTTTGGGGTGAAGGTCAGATTATTCACTGCTATTCAAAAAGAGACCAAGTTCATCCAAGGCCCCGGTGGACCCTGGCTGACCCAAACAAACATGCTGTTCTTGGTGAACCGAGAACTCCTGCCTCTGCAGGATTCTTCTCAGAGTGGAGCATTTTCTCACTCCATTTCCAGGCTCGGTCTACCAGGGAAATTGCTCAAGACTCGAGCAAACTTGCAGAAAAGCCAGAGGTCTGGTCAGCACAAAGACGCCCCTCCTGACAACTTGAGCTCACCTGGCCAGGAAGGGGTGCCAAGGGAGAAGCAGCAACTGTCCCCACCTCCGTGCCCCTCTCAACCACCCTGTGGGCTCAGGGACATGAGCCCCACTTCCTAATCAAGCACATTAAATTCAACAACCTCCTGGCAAGTCACGAAGAGCGGGTGCCTCATTCATCCACGGTTACCTGGCAAGATTTCCATGCCTACCAGCCACAGGCCCCAAGCCAGCTGACATCATTCCTGTGAGTCCCCCCACACATCCAAGCCCGAGTGCTCCCCATTTCCTCCCGGGCCATCCCTGCCACCAGGAACAGTCAGGGGTCTGGTTTGCAAGCAAGAGAATCTGCAGACAACTAAGGCACAAAGGGAAATTTCGTGGAAGGCTGTTAGAGCCCACAGAATGGACCTGAAGTTAGAGAACCACGTCTTACGTGCTATTCCAGGATCACCTGACGCAGTGGTTTAATGACACCTGAGCTGAGGCCTGACGATGAACAAGAACGGTCAGCGGCCGGGAGATCAGGAAGACCTTGCAGAGCCTTCCCCTACTCCAGCCTCCCTCGGTTCTGCCAGCCAGCTCTCTAGACCCTGCTAACAAGAGAAAGCAGATGAGCAGAACTGAAAGTGACCTGTGGTGGCCCAGTATGGTTTAGCAGGACCCCTTTTGGGGTCAGGAGGTGGGACTTTTTGTCCAGGACCCCAAGAATAACACCAAACAGCTCTGGGCTTCAGTTCCTTCCAGATAAGGAGCAGTTATTCCTGGAGACATTGAAGTCTTGTCCATCTTGCCTTCTCTTTAGCAGCACAGAATCCAGGTTACCGTGCTCTGAGGTCAGCTGTATAGAATCAGGGCCAGGTTTGCAGAGCGATTATGACAGCTACGGGTTCCCAAGCCTCAGTGCAGCCCAGCTCCTGTCCTAATGATCTTAATGCTGAGGTTCCTAATTTCCACAGCGATCCTGAGCCAGAAGTCCCCTGCCTCCCATTTCACCTGTCCCCCAAATGTCTCTGGGCTTCAAAACTCTCAGGGTACAAGTGTACCGATATGTGAGTAAAATGACTCCAATACCCACCCCCACCCCCCACACACAGAGGATGGCCCTACGTGGGCCTACAAGGCCAGCTGGCGGTGGCAGTGGCACACACCATCCATCTGTCCACCATCTCCCTCATCCCTCCTGTGGCTATTCCCTGTTGCCGTCTGCTGTTAGCAAACTGTCACCCACTAGGTGCCTGGAGAAACTCAAAGGTGGGTATGGAAGAAATTAACTGTTTTTCCAAGTTGTTTCTTTTCCTTTTGAACGTTAAGGAGATGTAACCAGCAGCCATCCTGAGACCAAGCCTCACCACAAGAGCTATGCCCTTGACCTTTGCCTTACCTTTAATGCTAAGATCTCTCCAGGAGGAGCTTAAGCCTTATTATGTGGAAGCGTGTTCTCCAACTGAGCCTGCACAAGTGAATACCCACCTCTCCCTTTTGAATATTCATTCCCCAACCAAATAAAAGAAGTTCCTTCTTCCCTTTGTTCCGGGCCACCGTGACTTTGGAAATGATTCCTCATGGTCTCCTATCTGCTGCAAATACACTTTACTTTGTGAGACAACTCCCACTGGTGTAGAGTCTTATTTAACTCACCAGGAGGTGAGCCCACTTGGTTCAGTATCAAAATCACCGGCCACTCAGGAAGGAGCCTGACACTGGCACACCACCCTCCCCTCCCAGCATCCCTCACTGTTTGGATGCCAGAGCAGGCCTGGGCTCTCGTAACGTGAGTGGGCCTCTCTCCAACTCTATCACACATGTGGTCACTTGGTCCCTGAAGCAGCTTGGCCTTTACCCACATTCCACATGGAGTGCTTCTCTTAAGGAGCATTCCCCTGCAACTGGCCTTGCTCTAACCTGGCCCATGGTGCTAAGTTCAGATGTCATGGCCTCTTCTCTAAGGGCTGCCAGGCCCAATCAAATCCTTCCTCCCTCTCCTGGTTAAAAAACCAAAGGCCCAGGCAGAACTGGTTGCATAATCTGCTGGGTCCAGTGCAGGCTGAAAATTTGGGGTCGCTTGCTCAAAAATTATAAAGAATTTCATTCAGGACAGCAACTGAAAAGCAATGAATCAAGCTTGGGGCCCTTTTGAGCACAGGGCCCTATGCGACTGCATGGGTTGCACACAGGGAGGCTGACCCTGGCCTCCAGCACATGGATGGGTGTCCACTGGTGGCGAAGAGGGTCTTATGGGCAGTGTCAAGTGCCGAAAGGCCATGTGACACATGGGTGGGGAAACTGAGGCACTACCTGTTTGTGCACTCATCCACTGTGTCTATGCAAATAATCCATAATCAATATATAAATCAAAATTGGGGTGAGTTTATTATGAGCCAAATTTGATGACCATATAGCTGGGGCCTTCCTTGGGGAAGGGCACCAAAGAAGCGGGGTGTACAGAGTGGTTATATACCATCAAAGAGCATGCATCTCATATGATTGAAATGTCCCCTTTACAACAGTCACGAGATTGCCTAACCAGCACAGCGATTCACACAGCAATTGATGAACGCAGCAGGTAGCAGGCCTGTGGTCTCCAGGTGGGTGGTCACAGCAGGTCAGCAATCAATCCCTAGCCTAGGGAGAGATGCTTATCGTTAAGGAAATGCCAATGTGGGGGAAGTTACATTATATTAAGGGCATTTGTTCTTATCTTTGAGACATAGTAAATGTTTAAAGCAGATATACAATGCATGCTCAAAGGCCATATCTGGCCCTTTTGGAAAAACAATTTCAGGCCGAATTAGCTTTACAACAAATGGCTTCCTCGTATGCTCCAATATATTGCTCGCCATTTATTTATCAACAGCTTTCTCCCACTCACTCCCCTCAAAAGTGTTCAATGAATGAATTTAACAGTTGAATGAAGTAAGGAATCAAGGAGGCAGAAGAATCAGAACTGGTGCTTAGGTTTTTGGGCTCCTTCCTCACTGTTTCCACTCTCCCACCTGCCCGGCCATGCTGTGGGAGCCGTTTGCCCTGAGGAAAGGCATCGTGTTTACTTCATAAGGAGCTCAGTGTGACCCTCCATTTCTACCCTGCCAGGAGCTCAGGCCCCACCCTCTCAGCTGACACCCTCTCAAACATTTATCAACCCGCACCAATCTGTGCTCACTCAAGATGGGCCAGGCGCTGAGCAAGTCTGGGAACAGAACCAGGTTTTGGGGCTGAGGCCCCTGCTTGCCAATGAGAACTCATGCTCTTTTGAAGAGGACCCTAAGGCAAAACTGCACATCTGTCCTTCCGCCTCCGCAGGGAGGATTTCTCTGGAAGGGCCTGGATTATTCCCTGGCAACATTTCTGCTTGTGTCCTAAACTCAGTGTGAAAATCGGCTCACCTGGCCCACACGCAAGCCGTCCAGAGGAGCCAGGAGGGCCAGTTGCCCTGGGGCCGACAAGGGGCACCCCGCACAGTGGGCTTCTGCAGATGGCTTGTATTTGAATCAGTTCCACCTCAATCCTTTTTCTTTTTACTTGTCTGCCCTTTCTTCTAAACAAACAACTATTTGCTAACAACAGGGAGGGGATTAAACCAAAATAATCTTTCCTGCATTCTTGTTGCATCCAGATCTCGCAGGGACCACGCCTGTCTGACCCTGACCGTGCTTATTCATTCTTTCCTTGGCCCCGGCTGGCAGAACACTTAATCCCTAAGGTGAGACGCCAATGTTGCAAATGACCCAAGGACGGTGAGCCTCACTCTGCCAGCAGGGCCCACACACTGAGAGCTGTGCGAGGGTGGGGCCCAGCACTCAGGGATGCTGGTTTTCATTAAGTTTAGGAGAAGCTAACCACACAGACGTGTACTGGTCTGCTCATTTCAGACATTCTGATTTCTAAAGTGCTGTGGCGTGCATTACACTCCAGAAGACAGGGGGAAGAAGACAGAGAGGATGAAATATTCTGTCATGAAAGCCCAGTAGCTGGCTTCCTGAAGGTACATGAAAATCAAATACGGCCCATCAGGTGACTCACAGGGTGCTGGCCCCTTAGAGAAATGCCACACTGATGAAACCAGGCTCCCATGACTCCGCTTCCTCCCTTCTCTGCCCCACCTCCTCCAGGGCTTGGTCTCTAATCTTGATTTTCATGTGATGTAAGACCTTTTTCATCAGAATCGAAGTGGCCACAATTTTCAATCATCATGTGTCTTTTGGTTAATAAGATGAAGTCCAACAAGAGCAGCTGATATCTGGATTAATTGGGAACAATTCACGTTTGGATATTCCCCATAAATTTAGAGAATGGAGCACCAATGAAAGAGACCAACATGGGGTGGATGCGTCTGTCCCCAGTCGCCCCTTCATTCTCCAGCAGCCGAGGGTTGTCTATCACAGGCTCATTTCTGAGCCCCACTCTGCGAAGTTCCCTGGGCCAAAGACAGCCACACTGCCCCAGGCCCCTCCGTGAGTCCCTTGTCATCTACTTCCCTACCTGTATTTCATTCCTTCACTCATTATCAGAAGAGGTTCCAATGCACAGCAAGCCTGCAAAAGTCCGGTGACAAGGTGGGGTGGAGAGTACAGGGGAGCAGAGAAGAGAGAGGAGGAAATAAGAAGTAATGACCTGGTGTGCAGGCACACACTCAATACTCAGTGTTCATTGGGTTATTGATCTATTGACGGAAACATTTGTCAATAAGTAAGGACTGACCAGGCTGAAAGCAAAACAGTCCTCCTCCACTTCCCCTGGACCCAAAGAGCCTGGCGGAGTCTGCGTCCAGTCCAGGCGAGTATAGCATGATTCGAATGCTGCTACTTCACAAGATATGTTTAAACCACGGATGTTTCAACGTTGGCACTATTGACATTTGGGGCTGAATAGTGCTTTGTTGTGGGGCTGTCCTGTGCACTGTAGGATGTTTAGCAGCAAATCTGGCCTCTACCCACTAGACGCCAGTAGCACCTCCCCCCAGTGTCTTGTGACAACTGAAGACGTCTCAGACATCAACAAATGTCCTCTAAGGGGTAGAATTGGCCCCATGAGAACCACTGGTTTAGAGTGACATCCCAGAAGAACTAAATATTTCTTCAGGGAACAATCCTGAATTATCTACCCTCTGCTCCGCAAGGTCCTTTTTCAATAAGAATTGGCCCTAAAAGGCACCACCCTCCCACCTCCACTGGCAAGCAGCAAACAAGACCCTAGACTCTACAGGGATTGGCTCTCAGCATCCTGTTCTCCAAGGTTTCGTTGTATCAAGTATCCCAAAAACCAAGGTTTTACTGTATCGGGATTTTGTCTCCCTTTCCCTGAAACAGCTAGGAGCCCCTAGCTGGGAGCAGCGTATTTGTTCCTTCATGCATTTGCCAGTATTTGCTGCACATCTGTCATGTGTGAGCGCTTCTCAGTGAGGAGCACAGAGCTGTAAACGCAGCAGGGACCCACCCAGCCCTCAAGACTCTGCCTCTCTCAAAGGGAAGAACGCACAGGACGAGGCCTATACACCTGCAGTGGGCCGGCGGGGAGGATCAGAAGCCACCGGATGGAGCAGGTTTTAGGTAGAAGGGTCAGGGAAGGCCTCCCAGGTGAGGTGACATTTGAGCAGAAAGCAGGATGAAGAGAGAAGGCCAGCCCTGCTAGTGTCCAGGGGAAAGACTTCCCCCAGAGAGAAGGGCAAGCACTCAGGCCCTGAGGCAGGGCAAATGCGGAGTGCTCTAGAACAGCCAGGAGGGCACTGTGGCTGCGGTGGGTACGGATGGATGAAGGTGGGAGTAGAGGAGACGAGGTGGGCGAGGTAAGGGGGCACATATCTTGTGTCATGCTGGGGCCTTGTTGCCTTTGATGTTTTGGCTTTGGGTCAGAATGAGAGGGAAGCCATTGGAGGGTTTCAAACAGAGGAGGGAGGGCTTGGGTTTAAGGAACCGCCCTGGTTGCTATCTTGGGAATAGTGAAGGGCTTGGGGCAAGGGCAAAAGCAGGAAGACCACGTAGGACGTGTGTGTTCGTCGGGATCAGCACAAAATCCCCAAATAACAGACTTCCATAACACAGACTTTGCTCTCTCTAACGCGAACCAAGTCCAGAGACAGGCAGGTCAAGGCTGGTATTGCGACTCCAGATTTCCTTCCAGCTTGCTTCCCTGCCATCCTAAATTGCTGCTTCATGGTACCAAGTGGTGCTTCGGCTCCAGCCAGTGCAACTGCATTCCAGCCAGCAGGAGTGAAGAAATGGTGAGGAAGGAGCTGTTCTATCCACTTAAAGGTACTTCCTGGAAGTTGTTTATGACACTTCTGCTTATTTCCTATCAGCCAGAATTCCAGGAGAGGCTGAGGAATGCAGGTCTTCATTCTGGGCCACCATGTGCCTCTCATTCAAAAAAAAAAAAAATTTGTTCTATTCCTAAGGAAAAAGGGGAGCATGGATACTGGGGAACCACTAGTCATCTTTACCTCAAGAGGCTACTGCACCAGTCCAGGTGAGGGGGTGGGGGTCAAGCTTGAGAGGAGGTCAAATTCTGGAAATATTTTGGAGCCAGAACTGATAGGCTTTGCTGATGGTTTAGGTGCCGGGGTGAGTGACAGAGCGGAGGTAAAGAAACCTTCCAGGTGATATTAATTTTCCGTTGCTGCACAACGAATTACCACAAACTGGCGGTTCAGCCAACACAAGCGTATTATCCTGCAGTTCTGTAACTTAGAAGTCTGCCCCGTCTCCCTGGGCTGAAATCAAATTGTTAGCAGGCCTGCGTTCCTTCTGCAGATTCTAGGGGAGAATCTGCTCCTTGCCTTCTCCAGCTTCTAGAGGCGGCCCGCCCTCCTTTGCTCGCGGCTGCATCGCTCCCGCCTCTGCTTCCCTCATCGCATCTCTCCTCTGACTCTGGCCCTCCTGCCCCTCTCCCGTAAGCAGCTTGTGACTGCATCAGGCCCGCCGGGAGAGTCCAGGATCCTCTCCCCATCTCAAGACCCTGAGCTACATCACAGCTGCAAGATCCCTTTCGCCATATGAGTAACATGTTCAGAGGTCACATCGATTAGGATGTGGGCCTTTTGGGGGGTATTATTCCGCCTCCACAGAAGTTTTGGCTGAATAAGCAGGAGACTGGACCTGCCATTTAGTGAGATGGAGAAGGAGAAGGTGTGTGGGGAGGGGCAAGAGGCAGGCATTTGGTTTTGTCTGTGCTGAGTGGAGATAGCCTAATACCCCCAGAGGAGACGTTGAGCCTGCGGGTGGGTCATTAAAGCCGAAATGCGGGGATCAGAGCAGGAAATGCAAGTTGGGGGGTCAGCAACGCTTGGGGGGGATGCACAGCCCCAGGACTGGCTCTGATTACGTGGGGCACAGAAAGGAAGAGGCATGAGCCGTGGTGCTGCACACGGACACTGAGAAGGCGGGGAGAGGAGGAGAAAGCAGCAGATGAGGCTGAGAAGGTGCTTCTGCGGGGAGAGGGCGAGGAGAGCGCTTGCTGTTCTTTCATGGGCTACACTCAGGAATGGTGAGAGGAGGGCCCCCCTCGCTGGCTTTTGCCCCCTTGCTCAGGAAGAAATGCGGCTGGTTGAGGTAGAGGGAGCAGGCCAGGGAGGCAGGCGGGAGGTCTGGCCCATCCCAGGATGAGCAGGAGCAGTGTTGTGTCAACCCAGCCTATTTATTGACGGTGATGCTCTCAGCTAGGAATGCGCGAGGCACTTGCCAGGCCTGTCTTTACTCCCAGCGAGCCCCATAGACATTCCCCACCACCACCAGGGGGGCTGATGTGGTGGCTGGGCCGGCCTTGTGGTTCTTAGTATGATTGCAGGATGCACTTCAGCAAGAATTCCTCATGGAACTTTGAAGAACAAGATTTATGACTCACAGGTTCTGGAGGGTACATGGCCTGCCTGGGGCCACACAGCTAGGTTGTTGGGGGAGAGGGAGAGTGCAGGCCTGGGGTTCTGCTTCTGTTGGGGTCCAGGGTGGGGTACCTAGGGTTTTGTGGGTTGTCTCTATATTGGCGAATTTAAAATATAAGAGTGGGAGTTAGGGTGTGGAAGGGAGAACTGGGGTCACTCGAGTGGTCAGCTATCCAGGTCACCCAGGGCTTTCTGGAAAGAAACTTCATGGTGGAGCAGCCTTGCTCTTTGTCTAGTTGGTGGCTCGTAGCTATGTCATATAGCTGCCATATGTTTATTTGGGACGGATGTCTTTGAAGTGGTGCCTCGGGAACCAAAGCAAATCATGGCTCTTAGGCTGCGGGCGGGGTCTGATGGGAGCAGTGCTCTTCCTTCAGAGGAGAGCAGCACGTGCATTGGACCAGCCCCACCCTCCTCTACCAATATCTCTGTCTGTGGGAATCCACCTCTTCTGCAACAGTAGCTCTCAACCCTGGCTGGACAGCTTTGAAAAATGCTTACACTCCGGAACTGCCCCGGAAACTCTGAATTTAATTGATCCGAGGTGAGGCCCGGACATGGCAATTTCAAGAAGCTTTGCCGGTGGTTCTGATGTGCGCCCAGTGTTGAGAAGCCCTGCTCTACAGCACACAGCAGCCTCTTGATTACCCGAAGTTCTGGCAAGAGGCTACTTGACTGCTTTCCACCTGGGGTGACCAGAGACCTTGTGTTCTAACGTCTCCCCGAGTGGGGGAGCATGTGGGGAAGAGAACCCTCACACCCTGCCAGGGCGGGAAATGGTGCAACCACCCTGGAGAACAGTAGGGCACTTCTCACAAAGCGGAATACACTCCTAGCCACAAGACAGCAGTTGTCCTAGATCTTTACTCAAAGGAAATGAAAAGACAACACCACAGAAAGACTTCTAGACAAATGTTCCATAGAAGCTTTCTGTGTAACAACCTCAAACTGGACAAACCCACATGTCCATCAACAGGTGAACGGATGAAGATTGTGGTCCATCCAAACAGGAAATACTGCCCAGCAGTAAAAAGGGACAACTGTTCCTACACCTGACACCGAGAGTGTCTCTCAAGGACATTACACTGAACAAAAGAAGAGACACAAGGACCACATACAGGTACAAGTCCACTCCTATGAGGTCCCAGAAGAAGTAAACCTCACCCTTGGTGACACAGCAGGGCAGTGGTTGTCTGGGGCTGGGGTGAAGGGTATTGACCGGGAAGGATGCGGGAACTTGGGGGATGATATAACTGTTCTATATCTGGATGGGGCGATGGCTACACAGATGGGTTTTTTAAAGGCGAGGCCTTCATCCGGGTCCGCGGGCTGGCAGCAGAGCAGGTCCACGCTCTCCCCTGCTGCTCCTCCAGCCCTCTCCCGCTTCTCTCTCTCACTAAAACACTGGCCTCCAGCCGCCTGCCTGTCCTTTCTCCTTCCAACCCTGCTCACGACTCCTAGGTCTTTTCTCTCCTTCCATTTTTCACTCAGCAGAGGCCCCATCAGTATGAGCAAAGGGCCTGCCCTACAAAAATGTTCCTCTGCCTCCAACTCGGAGAGTGGTTGCCTTCATGTGTGTTATCCCATCAAATGGCAGACGGGTGCAGCTTGGAGGTGCCGGGCTGATCAGGGATATAAGTCTAATGAGCTGGACAACTGGGGAGGCCGAGGCTCTGACCTCCATCCAGGTGAGGCTCCTGGACCCCCAGCCAGAGCACCTCCACTGAGAGGGCTGCACCAGGACGAGGGGCCCTGTTAACACACAGACCCTGAGTCTGCGGGTCTGGAGCAGGCTCCCGGCAGCCAGTCGCTAGGCTGTTTATGGCAGCACTAATCAAGACAGCCCCGAATGCCCGTCACAGTGGAACAGATGAACAGACTGCGGCACAACACACGTGTAGCAATCTATACCCAGGAGAACAAGCAATCTGCAATGGCACACAGCCCACAGACGAACATCACAAGCGCCTGGTGAGTGAAAGTCCCACAAAAGGCGAGTCCCTCTATATGAAGTCCAGAAAAAAGCAAGACTGGCTGCTGGCATCTCAGGGAGTGGGCACACTCGGGTGGTGGCCAGGTGGGGCATAGGGGGCTACGGGATACTGGTGATGTCCTCTCCTCCATAGGCGGCAGGTTTCATGGTGAGCCGGACACTTACAATTTGGGGATGTTTTTATGTATATTAGGCTTCAATAAAACAATTAAGAGTCAGGGGCTACCGTTTGGGGCCTCACAGTGGGGGCCTAGACTAATACTTCCGTCTACCTTAGCGCATTCCATCATCACAGGCTGCTGCTATTATCCGCATTGTACTGATAGGGAACCGAGGATCAGAGGTTGCATGCCCTCCCCAACATCTCATGGCTAGAAAGCAGAAGAGTGAGGGGCCTGGAGGGAGGGTCCCACCCCCTACCCAGGAACCAGGGCTGCCGGGGGCCTTAATGGGTTAGAAGCAGCTGCTTCCTCACTCACTGTGTAGGGAAAGTGGCTCTACCAGGGGCTCCTTCTGCCCTGGCAACCACATCATCAGGTTAACCACAGAGTCACCAGCCGTGAAATCACAAGGACCAGCAGGGGCAGAGGGAGCCGAGACGGAGATGCAGGGGCTGCTGCCGTGGCGCTGGGCTGCCGTGGGCACGTGGCTCGTGCTGTCCGGGCGGAAGCACCACGTCCGTGAGGACGCTGGTCAGGGTGCCCGGGATGCGGCCGGCCAGAGCGTCAGCACTGGCGGCACAGCTCCTGCGTTTCTCCTCCGCTTTGTTATCTTCTTTTAATCTCGACTCCCAATGATTAGGGTTTCCCTTGAAGGTTGGAGTTATTCATCCAAGAGCCCTTCCTCAAGGGCCGACAGGTGACACTGTTTATAAGCTCAGCCCCAGGCTGGGACAGCAGGAGTGTGCTGCCCTTTGGGAACACGAGCCTCCTTTGGGGTCTGAATTGAGAGAGCCCTCCCTGCTGCCATGATGGACGTGTGACAATACCTTGCTGCTGTTGTGATGTATGACGTATGCGGTAAACCGTCCTGCTGTGATATATGACACGTGACAGCACCTCACTGCTGCACCCACACCGCCGCTGGCCCAACTTCCTGCACACCCACTGCGTGCTCACAGTCACAGCCTCTGCGTGTTGCTGCCAACATGTGTGCAAGTGGCCCTGAGAGGGAGGAAGGGAGTGAGGGAGGGCCACCTCTTTTAATTAATTATATTTAAATTAAGTTTTATAGGTGCACATGATTTTAAAAATCATATAAATCATATAAAAGTAGAGAAAGATATCAAATGGGAAGTAAAATTCTCCCTCCACCTCCTGGACCACCCTGGCTACCCTACCGCCAGCCCCAGGTGGGAATGAGGGTGCTAGGAGGGCCTGGCCCTGCCCAGTGTGGGTGGGACAGCAGCAGCGGAGTGACAGCGGGCCCATTGTCACGGTACAAGTGTTCTGAGCTGCTCTGGGTGCTGCCTTCCCAGCTGTGGCTCCTTCTCCCAGACTCTGTCAGGTGGAGTGTACCCTGCAATGGAAGTTCAGGATTTTCGCTCACGCCTGTAAACCTGGTTAGTCGTCGGGGTTAGCTAGGGAAAGTGGCACGCTCGAGGTAGCAACCCATCGTCCTGGTTTGCCCGGGAATGAAGGTTTCCCGGGATGTGGCACTTTCAGTGCTAAGACCAGGATGGTCCCAGGCAAACCAGAGCGAGCAGTTGCCCTGGCTCCCAGCCACACAGCGTGGATGAGGATTGGCCTCCTGAAGCAGGGTCTCATCCTCCACCCTTAGGGACAGACCAGGAAGAGCCTGTGGGCCAGCACTGCCGTAGCCTACTTGGAGGAGGAGCCTCCTGTGCCAGTGGGCAGAGTCGATGCTGGGCCTTAGAGGGGGTTCGACCACGTTTCCAAGAACAATCACACAGCAAAACAACCCAAGGCGTGCCCAGCACAAGGGGAATGCCCAAGTGCACCCCAGCCCGGCCCTTCCCAGGCCTTGGCCACACGGAGCCGCATCACCTGACCGTGGTCATGCTCCACCCGTGGAGGCGGGAGCCCACCCAGAACTTGTGTGAGCATACCTCCTGGTGCACCCACAGTGCACCCAGCTTGCTGACTCTCCAGCAGATGCTGGACAGCTGAGCTCTCTGGCACCTTTGCTCTTACTACATCAGCAAGAACTGCTTCTAGACAGAGAGGATGCACGCAGAGGCCTGGACACCCTGGCTGGGCGCCATGGAAATTGCCACTTCGCCTGCACCTCACAGCCAAAGTCAAGTGACCCGACTGTGACATTTGAAGCAGGGAGCCCGGCCCTGGCCCCAGAGCCCCAGAAGAGCTTGGGAACAGCTGGAGGTCCAGCAAAACTGCCCTGACCAGATTGCAAAACAGTCATCCCACATGGGCCTACCCCTGTCACATGAAGGGAAGGAATTTGGGGTCTGGAATTTGGAGCCTGGAGTCTGCCCTTCCTAGAGCCTGTGGTGTCCTTACTCCGAGTCTCTGATCAGGACACTGATTTCCCAGTCATCCCCCACCACACTACCCCCCTACCTAAAGGGGCTACGAGGTCAGACTCTGGAGTAAAGGGACAGGGTGTAAACACTGCCCTTCCCAGCTTGGGGACCTGGCAGCCAGGAGACAACCTCTAAACGGCAGCAAGATGGGCACCAACAGTGAATGTACGATTGCGAGGAGACCCAGGGAACCCCAGTCACATGGCAAGCACAGTGCCTGACAGACGTACCAATAAATAATCAATAGCAGGTATAATTAGCTGCTACTGAGTAGACAGGAAAGAAGTTCTGGCAGAGTCTCTGAGAAGGGGCCGGCTACACTGGGGCGTGCCAGCTGCCTTTGTCAAAGCTCGGGGTGGGTGCTCAGGTCTGGAGTCACCTGTGGTGTCTGTCTCAGACTTGGCTAGGGGAGGCAGGATGCTTGGGTCCAACTTGAGAGCCACGGCAGCCACAGAGCTCCTTGCTCCTCGCAGGGCCAGCCGAGGCCTCCTGGAGATGCGTCCCGCTGCCCTGCTCCGCATAGACTCTCTGATGAACTACCTGCATGCTAATATCCCCTCAGGAACCCCCTCCTCAAGGGAACCAACCAGCCAGAGGGACGTATCAGAAAGTGTGCCCAGCACCTTGAAACATTCCCTCCTCCCATCCTGCCATACCCCCACAGGGGAGACATTCATCTCATCACAGACGAGGCACGGAGGGGTCGTGAAGCTACCCACAGTGGAGAGGCCCAGGAGATCCACAGGGAGTGTGGAGGGGCCTCAGGGGCAGAAGGATCAAGGGGTGAAAAGGGGCCAAAGGGCAGGATGCAGGGAAGGGGCATGTCTGGTGGGATGGCTTAGAGAGGATGGCAGCTGCTCTGTGATGTAAAAACACCCTCTCCCCCCGCCAAGGGAGCCTCAGTAAGACATCATTCCCAGCAATGCATGGGAAGGGGAGTGTTCTGAGAAACGAGAACTGAGGGGAAGGGAAGAGGCAGCCCCAGAAGGGAGGCCCTGTCTGGGGTTCTAGCCTCACACACATCTGGACCCAGTGGCCATGTGCCTCCCCACCTCCTGCCATTCCAGGGCCCTCCCCTGGCGAGTTCTCTGCACAGGTCTCCCAGGAGGCCCAGCATCTGCACCAAGAAGGGCCGTGGCGGGAGCCCGCCGGCTGCGGTGGCTCCTCCAGAGTTTTCTTTCTCCCTTTGGCAAAAGGGCGGAGTTGCAGCCCCAAGCTCCAGATCAAAGCCTTCTCCTATTGCATTATCCCACTTCTTATACTTAGGAACTTGGGGTAAAAACAAAATTCCTTTCTAATGGGCCGAGGGCCTTTGGACTGCCTTTAGGCAGAGGAAAATCATTCAGTAGGCATTTACCATATTTCCTTCAAATGAGTGTGATCACAAAGTGCTTGGCCATGTTAGCATAATGTAATATTTTATCTTTAAAAACTAAAGTTTTAAAATTTGAATTACTTTTTAATTTAATTTAATTTCAATAATTTTAATAATTATTTTTAAATAGTATTTTATGGTGAAATAGGTGGTATCCCCTTGACTCTGAACACGCAAAGCTACACACGCAGTGGGGGAGCAGTGGGAGCCTAGGGTGGCGTCCTGCACTTGCTCAGCTGCAGTGGCCTGGGCTGGCTGTGGTGTGGGTCCCCGGGCTCCAGCAGGTTGGGGAGGGAACGGGGAGGGTCTCAGGTGGCTGGCGTCAGTGAACACAAATCCTGTGGAGCAAAAGCTCGTGCTATCTGTAGGGGTTGCGGCAGCTGTGTGGCCTTTAGTTTCTTCAGTGGTGAAATCTGCTGGGTTTCTCTGCAGAGCAGGTTGCTGTGAGCTGGGAGTGCCCTCACTCTATGGCTGCTAATAATCGCTCCTGCTTTTCTTCTTTGTTCCTACTGTCTGTCATACAAAGGAACACACATAAGGCTATCAGCAGATTTCTCAGCAGAGGCCTTGCAGGCCAGGAGAGAATGAGATGATATAGTCAAAGTGCTGAAAGAAAGAAATTGGCAGCCAAGAACACTTAACCCAGCAAAGTTGTCCTTCAGAAATGAAGGGGAGATAAAGACTTCCCCTTACAAATAAAAGCTGAGGAAGTTCATCACCACTAGACTTGCCTTACAAGAAAGGCTAAAAGCAGTTACTTAAGCCGAAATGAAAAGAAGCTAATTAGTAACGTGAAAATATACAACACTGGTAAAGGTAAACATATAATCAGATTCAGAATACTCTAACACTATAGATGTAAATGTAAATATGGTGATGTGTTAATCACTTAACTCTAGTATAAAGGTTAAAGGACAAAAGTATTAAAAATAGCTACAACTACAATAATTTGTTAATGCATATACAATATAAAAGTGGTAAATTGTGACATCAAAAACATAAAAGAGGGGAGTAAAAGGGTAGAGTTTTGTACGAGGTCAAAGTTAAATTGTCAGCAGTGTAAAATAGACTGTAATGTCTTTAAGATGTTTCATGTGAGCCTCATTGTAACCACAAAGCAAAAACCTACAGTAGATTCTCAAAAGATAAACAGAAAGGAATCTAAGCATACCACCACTGAGAATCATCAATTCACAAAGGAAGGCAGCAAGAGAGGGAGAAAGGAATGAGGGAACTACAAAACAGCCAGAAAACGATTAGTAAGATGGCATTAGTAAGTCCTCACCTATCAATTATTACTCTAAATGTAAATGGATTAAATTCTCCACTCGAAAGACGTAGAGTAGCTGGATGAATAAGAAAGCAAGACCCAACTATATGCTGCCTACAAGAGACTCACTTCAACTCTAAGGACACATGTAGGCTCAAAGTGAAGAGAAGGAAATAGATATTCCATGCAAGTGGAAACCAAAAGAGAGCAGGGGTAGCTATATTTATATCAGACAAAATAGACTGTAGGCCAAAAACAGTAACAAGAGACAAAGAAGGTCATTATATAATGATAAAGAGGTCAATTCCTCAAGAAGATGTAACAATCATAAATATACATGCACTTGACATCGAAGGACCTAAATATGTTAAGCAAATGCTAACAAATTTGAAGGGACAAATAGACAACAATATAACAATAGCAGGGGATGTAGCCAGCCTGGTGGCGTAGTGCTCCACTTTGGTGGCCCAGGGTTCGTAGTGGATCCCGGGCACAGACCTACACACCACTCTTCAAGCCATGCTGTGGCAGCATCCCGCATACAAAATAGAAGAAGTTTGGCACAGATGTTAGCTCAGTGACAATCTTCCTCAAGCAAAAAGAGGAAGATTAGCAACAAATGTTAGCTCAAGGCCAATCTTCCTCATAAAAAAAAAAGAAAAAAACGTACACAATCTTATATGTCAATTATATCTCAATAAAACTGGAGGAAAATTTTTTTGAAAAAGGAGGAGGAGATTAGGACACAGACACACAGAGGAAGACCATGCAAAGACAGAGAGAAGACAGCCATCTACAAGCCAAGGAGAGAGGCCTTAGAAGAAACCAACCCTGTGGACACCTTGATCTCAGACTTTCTAGCTTCCAGAAGGTGGCTGGAGAAATAAATTTTCTAAGTGTGAGAAATAAATTTCTGTTGTTTAAGTCATTCAGGCATAGTCTTTTGTTATGGCAGCCTGAGAAGACTAATACACAATCCAAACTAATACCTCACCCTCTCAGCCTGGGCTTCCTCATCTGTAAAATGGAAATAATCACAAAACCCACCTCACAGAACTGTTGTGAAGATTTCTCTAAACTATGTATAAAGCCATACACAGACGAAAGTAATTATTATTTAAGACAGTAAAAACAGGTTTTAACTCAGAATCTTGAAAAACAGTTTTCAGTTTGGAGCATCAATTTGCCTATCCAAAAAGAAATCTCCACGATTCGGGAGCTGCTGCCAGTCATGAATCCTGACAATGTATGATGATAAGTTTGCAATCGTTTTACACAGTTCTTTAAAATAAAATATCATCTGATCTGATTTCCAATTTACAGGGTTCGTTACTAAGCAACAAGCAGTAGCTTTAAGAAATATTGACAAGAACGGAGAGAACCAGGCTTTGGAGAGGGGATTTTGCATATGTTGAGGGGGTTGTGCTGGGTGAGCCTGTGCACCTGCCTCCATCACCACTGGGTCCTCTCTCTTGGGGACACCTTCTGCTCTTCTTCGGGGAGGCAGTGGACTCCCGAGGCAGGACCCCAGCACTGGTGGACCATTTGCTTAATATCTGGGCCCCAATAGGAAAGTCATCCCATGTCCCCAGTGCCCCAAGACCCTGGGGCCACCTTGGATGCCCTGCCCCAGGCCCGACGTGGCCCTCTAGCTCCCAGCCATTGCTCCTGTTTCCAAACCACCAAGCTCTCAAAGACCACACTCTTACTCAGGGCTGGGAATGCAGTTTCTGTAGTGCCACCTCAAGCTGGTTGAACTCTGGTGTGTCGGGGTCCATGGGTGAGCTGCCCTCCTCTCCCTGCCCTGGGGGGCTCCCCCAGCAACAGCCCTCTCTGCTCTAAGATCCACGCCCCTGCCCAAACTAAGCTGCCCTTGTGAGACCTCCTGGTTGTCATGTGCCATGGTCCCCCTGGCATGTCATGTACCTTTCCCCTCCCCCCACCCAGCACCTTAGGATCTCGCCCCTTCCCCATGCCCGTGGGTGCCGAGTAGGTTCCCACGCAGTCCTCACTCCTCCCTTTTCAGTGGGCTGAGACCCATATTTTCAGTCTTCTTCCTCCATGGAAGCTCATCATACGTGAAGCCAACAAGACCCCACTGGGTCGCTGCTGAAGTCAACAACGGGTTCCATCAGTTTAAAAAATTAGATTAAATGAGGATGGGCCAGTCCCCTGGGTTAGACGGATCCCTCTCTTTTGCTGCCTTGCCACGTACACCAATGTGTTTATTTTCCGCTCCTGCAAAGATTAGATCCTTGAGAGCTGAGATGGCTATCCTAGCTGAAGCACTTTATCTGAAAAAGTGAGATGCTGTTCTTGGCTTCATGATGCATCTTGGATTTATTCTTTGTCACCACCACCCAAGGACTGAAGTTGGGAGAATTTCTCTTTCAAAGACGATTTGTGGAGCTCACTCTTCTTCTGTATGGCTGCACTCCATTATCAAATCTGGCACACACAGCTGAAGGATACGATAAAATGTCCCAAGTGTGATGAAACTCAAGGTGGCCCCCAATGTCCCCCATGACCACCCACACACATGCTGCCCGTACTTGGCCTTGCTCCCTCCTCTCTTTTGTCTTTTCTTCATTTCTTCCTTTATCAAACATTTATGACATGGGATTGCCATACCCAAAGCCTGGACTAAGCTTGTCTCCCACAAGATGAAAAGGTTGCACATCTCCTCAAAGATGCTTCAGAAAGGAGAACAAAACAGGTGCAGAACTCTAATAGAAAGCAGGAAAGAATCAGTGTCATATGAAGCCTAGTTCAAATCAAAACCACTTGGGTGGGAGAGGACTTATTGAAACGGCAGATTCCTAGGCCCTGCCCAGGTTGACTGAATCAAAACGTCAGAGATGGGTATTGGGATCTACATTTTAAGCAAGACCCTTGTGTAATTTTTTTGCCTGTGGTTGCACAGCACATAGTTTGAGAAAAGATCTGTCAATATTTAGAAACAAGCACTCATATAAATAGGGAGCTACTCTGGCAGCTGGTGTAGAATGCATTAAATAGAAGAGGGGTGCCGGACTGCTGGAGGAGGTGAAGAAGGTAGGAGCCCTTGCAATAATCCAAGTGTGAGGTCATGAGCGGGGAGCAGGGAATGCAAAAGAGTGGGACAGATATAAGAGATATGCAGAGAGAAGGGGCTGAAACTCCCCTCTCAATTCAGGTCTCATGGAAGCAGAGCCTGAGACAGGGATGTGGTGCCCATGGCTTGAGGGAGGGCTCAGGAGAAAGAGAGGGAGAGAGGCAGAAGAGGGCCAGGGAAATACCTGAGAAGGGATGTTAGCCTCAGCCTGGCCCCTAGGGTGCATGAGCTGTGCCATAGGCTGATCCTACTTGGAGACACGGGTACCATCGTAGCATGTTGGTTATGCCAGCCAACATGCACAGCAGCTGGGGTGTGGGACAGTGACCAGTGAAAGGACTCACGCAGGGCACCAGCAGTGTCTACCACCAGGGCTTTCAGACCTACCCACAGGCCCAGTTATGAGCCAAGATACACTCCCCAAGAGGGTGCTAATGCTGGCTGAGCGAGGCACTATCGGTGTTAGAAGGAGAAAAGGAATCAACCTCCGGAGAAGACGCTGCTTTTTCCGAGAACTGATGGTTTTGTTTCGATGGTTTTTCTTTGGTGTTTTTTCCTAAGCAAAGTATACTGGAAAATTCCACGAGAGACTTGAAAGGGACTGGAGAAGGAAGAAGAGAGAGGTGACCAATGCAATGTTTTAGACATGATTGGGAAGATAAAGGTGTCATTAACAGAAATGGAACACACACATCTTTTTTCTGTTTCTCAGATGCTCCCTAAAGCCATATCTGGCCTGTTAAGGCCCTTCTCCCAGGGACCCAATCCCTGGTGCATCAATTCACACTTCCCACCCAACAGCCTCATCAAAATCCATCACAATAGAATGCTGACCCAACCCCCATTACTTCCCATTACAAATCTTAAAATATATACAATTCAACCTCTTCATTTCTATACAGGAACTTCCAGATCTTAAATCTCATCTTCTTTGGATAAAGGTGAGCTATTTGTTGATATTTGTACAAACCTGTGCTTAGCAGAAAATTTCTAAACAATTTCTAAAGAATCATTCAAATACAATGCCAGACTCAGGAAGAGAGATTCATTTCACCAGGAGTGGATTTTCTACTTTCTTATAAACACCAACAATGTCTCCATCAACCATCCAGCCACACTCGTCCAGGCGCGTCCCCTTTTGGTTTGGAACTGGTCAAGTGAGCAATGTGAAGGCAGGACAGGTTGTTTCAGGTGACGGAAGGCCATGCATGCAGCCTGGCATAGGCAGGTGGGCTCTGATCTTTCTCCCTGTTGGGCCCATGATGGACACAAGAACAGCATAGCTGCTCATGTACCTGGTTTCCACCCAGGTAACAAATAATGTTTCATAGACAGGCTTTCTCTGGGAACTCCTCTTGCGCATTGCCCACTTATAAAACATGATCCTTTTGTTCAGTTGGTTTAGATTGGTCGGTGGTTGGTGGTCAACAAGAAAGGCATCAGCCCATCATCATCTAACTAGTCCTGGAGGGTTTTAATTAAAGTTATTAATTACTACCCACTATTATAAACAACATCAGTATTACCTGAATAAATACTGCCTTTATAACCCTTGGTTTCCATTTTATAGTTTTTATTGTAAGTTTTTCAAACCCTTCCTACATGGACTCAACTTATAAGAGCTATGATCAATGAAAAACAACCAACACATATGAATAAAGACAAATAAATCATCCAGAACCCAGCTGTCACTTGTCTTCGCCTCTGTCCTATGCCAGCTTGTTACCAAACCAAGTGGGCTCACCTCCTGGTGAGTAAAATAAGACTCTACACCATTGAGAGTTGTCTCACAGAGTAAACTGTATTTGCAGCAAATAGGAGGCCATGAGGAATCATTTCCAAAGTCACGGTGTCCTCAAACAAAGGGAAGCAGGAACTTTTATTTGGTTGGGGATTGAATATTCAAAAGGGAGAGGCGGGTATTCGCTTGCGCAGGCTCAGTTGGAGAACATGCTTCCACATAATGAGGCCTAAGCTCCTCCTGGAGAGATCTTAGCATTAAAGGTAAGGTAAAGGTCATGGGCATAGCTCTTGTGGTGAGGCTTGGTCAGTTTCAGGATGGTTGGTGGTTACATCTCCCTTGAGTTTCTCAAGGCACCTAATCGGTGACAAGCTGAGTCTCATTTTTTTGTCTTCATTTCCCTGCTAACTAAGCCTCCTCCGCCTGCTGGAGGGAGGCACATACAAATGAATAATCTGAACCTCCCATCTCATCTGTCCTCCCCTTCATGAAAACAGATGCCCTTTAGTCTTCCAACGACTCCTGGTTAAATAACATTACCACCCTTAATGCCTTCCTTCTTCAGACTCCACTTGGGGGACAGCCTGCCACACTCTCATCTGGCAGAAGTGCTGGGGTCCCCGTGTAACCTGTTTGCCTTTCCCTGCAGGCTTATTTTATCCACTACTTGATGAAAACTGTGGCTGATGGGCCTACAGAGAACTGCTTCAGAAAAGGTACAGGATGGCCATCTACGAAGGGCTGCAGAACTTCCGGGCTGAGGGCTAAGGAGCCGTTCCAGCCAGGGAAGCCCAGGCAGCCCCGCCAGGTTCCTCCCGTGCCCTCTCAGGTCTGAGGCTGGCCCCTTGGTTGCTATAGCAACAGAATCAGCACTTCATCCCATCTCTCAAGAGGCTTCAGGATGACTTCTTTTTGGGGTGTGAGGAGTCTGGAAGAGGAAAAGGTCCCGACTGCTGCCCTTTTCTGGAACTGCAAGTAAAGCCCCTTCCCCTTACATCCTTCCAAACAACCCTTACCTCTCCCCAGTGATTTTCCTCCACGAATCAGCCACATGTTCTGTACCTGCAGGTACTTACATCATTTAAGTGTCCCCAGGTGACTGTGTGAGCTCCGATTCATCACACCTCTGCATTCCTTCCTGAGCTCAATTTACTCTGAAAATAGCTCTATTTTTCCACCTGATTTGCCATTTCCATTTTTCTCTCCTACCAGAAGTATAATAAATTCTAATATTCAGCAGATACAGAAGAACCTACGGAAAGAGCAAACTACAACTAATACATTGGCTGATGCAAACGACACACGAGACCCTCAGAAACACACACGTGATATGATAATGATGGCTGCCACTTATTAACAGCTTCCTCTATGCCCGGTGCATCCCAAACTGGCCCCTTGTACTCAATTGTGCCTGCACCCCGAAACAACGTCAGGCAGGCCAGCCACGCCTGTGGCTCTGCAGCCACTTCCACTGAACTTTCGGGAAGGACCTCTCCTTACGCCACGTTTGGCTTGTTCCTGCTGTGCTGTGGGCTCAGGACAAACTTCCCTCAGAAGCTGACCACAGATTAGCCACTGGCCACCAAAGTGACACTGGCCGGCAGGGGTCAGGAGCTGATCCAGAGAGACGTTGGTGACAAAAGGAGGCCAGCTAGATGCTCCCTGTCTATCACTTCACCCCTAAAGCCAGGCGGGGTGTGGGCCACGTTCAAAGGGCTCTCAGTTTCTATCTCCTCTACATTGAAGAGACTTTTCCAGGAGAACTGAGTTGGGCCAAGGGCAGCTCCGGCAGCGTTTCTTGAAGCCCTTTGTTCTCCAGGATCAAATCTATTGATGAGCAGCCACACATGCAAGTGGTCCAGACCATCACATACTTCACAGTTGCCCCAACACCCTCGGATCCTGCCACCGAGGGTGCCGTGAACCTTCCCAGGCAGGGTCCTTGCAGGATCCACACTCTGCGAGTGCCTCCAGAGTGCTGTGACCCCGCACAGCAGCCTCTTCCCAGGAGAGGATCCTCGACTCGTCCTTATTACCCCACACCAGGCTCCCTGCCAGGCTGGCCGGTAGGGCCATGGGCTGTGTGTCCTCCCCAAAGCCTCTGCTGTCCACAGGCAGGCAGGGAGACCCCTGCAAACATGGCACCAGTGGGCCACACATCAAATACAGCAGCCCCACGTAATCTCAGCCTCAAGGTCTTCGCTTTCTCTCACTTGGTAATTCTCCCACCCAAATTCAGCCCCGTTGCCAGATCCTGCAGAGTTGCCCATTTTCACAGGCCACAAAGCCCTTTCCGGGACATTCGTCTTCCTTGGTGCCCCAGGGTGGCTTCAGCTTGGCCTGCCTGCCACGCAGCCCAGCCCTTATCCGGGATCTGAGCTGATTCCGTGGGTCACAGGGGTGAGCGCGAGACTGGCCCGAGCCCAGCAGATTACTCCGCGCTTTGTCACAGCTGAGTGCTCGTGGCAGTTACTCTGATTAACAAATTAGCCCAAAAGTTAGTGGCGGTGTAACGGAACTCAAGGGTTCGCCTTTCGGTGAGTGCAGAGCTGAAAAGCACAACCAAGACTGAAGCAGGTGAAGAAAAGGTTTGTTGCTTGCACAAGCAAGGGAGAACACTGGAGATATTTCCCGAAAGCAGTGTCTCCCGGAGCTAAGCACTGGTGGAGACTTTATACACAAGAGTGCAGAGAATAACAGGTTTGTTACAACTGTGTAACAGCTGTTAATCAGCGGGCAATCAGCGCCTGTTAATCAGCGGGCAATCAGCGCGCAGGTGTAGCAGGTAAGCAGGCCATGACGAGTTCAAGGGAACTTGTGGCGGCTTGCGGCTGGAGCGTTTTGCAGGGGTTTTGCTGAAAGCGTGCAAGTTGCTCTGCAAGATGGCAACATCTGCAAAACTTGGATATTAAGAATATTTCGTTTCTCCTTGTCTGGAAAACATCTGACAGACCATGTTAGTTACGATCAGATTCTCACTAACCCTTTTCTGGCCTGGTGCCCCGGTCACAGTGGGGAAACAACTTTTATTATATCCAAGGTGTCTGTGGGTCAGGGACTTCCACAGGGTAGGGTGGGAACGGCTGGTTTCTGTTTCATGATATCTGGAACATCAGCTAGAAAACTCAGAGGCTCACTCACTATCTGTCTGAGGGTCCATGTTGGCTGTCATCTGGGACTCAGCTCCTCCTCAGACAGGCCTCTCTTTGTCCCCTTTCCCGCTGGCCTAGTTCAGGCTTCCTCCCAGCATGGTAGCTGGGTTCAAGGGCAAGCATCCTGAGAGAGAGAGGGATGGAGGGAGATGGAGAGAGAGAGAGGGCCAGGTGGAAACCATCTCACTTTTCATGACCCGGCTGAGGACACACCTTTGCCCAGATTCCAGGGGAAAGAACACAGATGCACCTCTTCTGGGAGGAGTGCCATTCAAGTATGAGCAGGTGACAAGGGAGATCTACAACAGTGTGGCCACCTGTGACTACACAATCTGCCACAGCAATCGCCAGAGATACGAGGCAGGTGACAATAGTGACGTGTACGTAGTGCCTTCCTGAGCCCAGGCACTGTGGATGTCAGGCTCTGCACAAGCCTCACACACACAGAGCAGCTCTTTGATCTTGACAACAACCAGTGACAGGGGTTCTGCTGCTCCCCCATTTTACAGATGCTGAACTTGAGGCACAGGGAGGTTAATTAACTTGCCCAAGATCACGCAGCTTATAAGCAGCAGAGGGTGGTTTGAACCCAGGCTGCCCAGGTCCAGAGATTTCTGTGCATTTACCCATGTTCTCACAAAATTTGAGGAGCTATCACATCCATCACATACAAAAAAGAAAACAGGAAAATGTAGAATAGATGAATACTTGAAAAGGGACCAGAGAATATGAATCGTGAAAAAAAAATGTAGAAAACAAAGATATGATTGGCAAAATAAGCCAAATAATAAGGCAATAGAAAGGATGAAAAATAAAGTTTTGGGCTTTTTTTCCTAATTCCCAGGGCATAAGCACAAAAAAAAAAAAAAGAGAGAGAGAGAGGGATCAAAATTATGAAAGAAAAGAAAGGGGAGAGAAAGCAGGTGGGAGAAAGTCATACAAAAAATAGAATAACATTTCCAGAGTTGAAGGAAAGCCATTCAGATTGGAAAGGTCCAAGAGTGCACAAGGAACGACTCCAGGGGTAAAGGGCCTTTCAGGCATGAACTGTGTTCTTGAAAGGCTGGTAGACTGGAGGATGTGATTAAAGCACATTATTACTTTGTCAACAGCAAAAGCAACAAAGATAAAAACAATTAGAAACTCCAAGAAAAAAACAAAATCCTATACCACAAGGTCATGGTCCAAACAGGAAGCAAAGTAAAGCAAGTGTGATTTAAGGAGTGCAGGAAAAGTACACTGGAATTTGAATCTGGGACCATCACCCTTGGAGTGGCACAGATGTTCTGAGAGATGGCAGAGTGACTCCTCACATACTGTGCAGGTCTGTAGTGATCAACTGCTACATAATAAAGTAAGCTCTGTTTATTTGCTTTCAATATTTAGATTCAATCTAGACAATGGATAAGAGATGTAATCATTGTTATAGAATAGAAGGCAAATGTAGTCAGCCTTGACACTGTAATTGCAAAAATATTCCTGACTATGTTAGTTAGGATTAGATTTGATGACGTCTAACAAATGAACTCAAAATGAAGCAAACAAAATAGAATTATATTTCTTAGTCACCTAAAAGAAGTCTGTGTGTATGCAATTGAGAGCTCTTGTGGTAACTCCCATGAAATCACAAGGGAGCCAATTCTTTCCACCCTTCACTCCACCATCCCTGGGATATGGCCCACATCTACCTGGTCCAAAAGGGCAGCCAAAGCACCAGCCATCACATCTGCATTTCAGGCAGTAGAATGGAGAAAGAGAAAAGATGATCCAGCCTCCTTTCTTTTAGGAAGTCTCACACAACACTTCAAATTATATCTCATCAACCAGAAGAGTGACATGCCACAGCTAGTTGTGAGAGAAACTAGGAAGTGTGGTCTTCAGGCGTGGTGGCCACATGTTACATCATAAATGAGGATGCTGTTACTACAGGAGGAGGAGAGTGCGGAGTTGACAGCAACTCGCTGACTGTGTACGAAGAGGCGACTTAGGAAGAGCTGGTTGAGAGAACTGCTATTTCACCGGAGAGCGGAGAGAGACGATCTTCTCCATCACTGACGGAATAGGAAGCAGGGGAGTAATTGTTTATTTAAAGCCACAAAGGCAACCACTGGGACTAAACATGATAAAATTGGCTAAGCATCTATCTTGTAAGTGACCTTTCCTTGTATGGAGTCATTGGAGACCGTCTAATGTTGACAAATCAAGCAACTGAATTACAAGCTTATTATTTAGAATTATAGAGGTAACAGCAAAAGAAACAAAAAATAGAAAGAGTGGCAAGTGTTTGTCCCAGGGACATGGATTGGGAGGAGAAGAGGGCAGGACAAGAGGCAGTGGCTTTTCCATGTAAACTCTTGTATACCCTTTAATAACTGGACCATGTGCAAGAACTTGGGCGTAAATGTTTAAATTAAACTAAAGGCAGCCTCTGCCTCCACTCAGGGTGGAGGACAGAAGGTGGACAGAAACGCCTGGCCCTTCGCTGACAGCTGTCCTTCTCCAGGAAGCCGGGCCCTCCCAGGACTACGGGGGATGGGGCTGCGAGGCGTGGAGCCGGGCCAGTTCCCCCTGCCGGGGCCCCATGGCACCCCCAGCAGAGATGGTATCCCCCACTGCCCTGAGCACCTCCAGGGGCCCATGGCCGGAGCAGGAAGACCAACCTGGGAGTGTTCGCCTGCCCTGACCCTCTGATCTCGTGGAGAGGAGCCCAGGGACGTCTGTGAGGGGCAGCGTCTTCTCCGCAACTTCTCCCCGACTGTCGGCACCGAGCTGAGGAGGACTGGCTCCCTGACGGAACTTCACCCCTAAGCTGATCCTTCTACCCACTCATCATTTTTGCCATTTTGTCCCATTTATATTGTTCATCCATCACCTTGAAACCACCCCCGGGCCGAAGCTCAAAATGCCAAACATTTGACCAAACGCTAACAAAGCAGCATCTGAGACAGCACCTCCGCGATTCTAAACGGCGCCAAACAGTACAACTCTGCTGCTTTGGGAGGCAAGAGGACACCTGCTTTCCCAAAAGACTCTAAAACCTCCTCCAAGGGAAGAAGAAACAAAGAAGCCCCTCGCACATCCCCCTGTCCAGACACAAGGGATGTTCTTGGACTTCGCAACCTTCTCAAACGTTTGATCTAGGAACGGAGGGCTTCTGTTTGCGATGAGAAAATCCTCAGTCTTGGAGCCGATGAGCTAACTGCAGATGCCCCCTCAGATGTGTCTCTGTGTCTCCGCCATGGAGAACAGCTCTTTCCAAAGTCTAGACTACACTCGTGTGGCCGCTGCTTTGAATAGCAACTCAGAAGTGAAGAGCAGGGCGAGCCCAGTCAGCTTCAAAAGCAGGAAACGATGCTCCAGTCAGGTCTGAACTAATGGCCGGGGGAGTGGAAATAATGCTTGATTTAATACAGGAGACATCAGGATTCCAGGCGTGGATCTGGGGGGTCACTTTTATCAGCAGACACGAGGAAGCCTCTACTTCAACTGTCATTCCCGCCAGCCCTCCCGCTGGAGCCTGAGCCTCGGGTGCTCTGTTCTGTAGTCCAAGGTGTGGTCCCCAGACCAGCAGCTTCAGCATGCCCTGGGAATTGGTTAGAAATGCACAGCCTGGCCTCATCCCGTCCCACTGTGGCAGAAACCCTGAGGCTAAGGCTCTGGCATCTGTGAGTTAACAAGCCCTCTAGAAGGTTCTGATGTTCCCTCAAGTCTGGGACCTCTGCCTTTAGTTAGCACTAGATATGTTTGAGTTCATTACTGCCTGTCACTGAAACAGACCTGATAACCAAGGTGCTGACCATTCACGGGACCAGGAGAACCCTCTGGAGATTCCCCAGGAACTCTAATGTGAAGAGCAAGTCCTGTCTTCTCGCTCACTGCTTAGGCTGGTTCTCCCAGCAGCAGACCCCAAGACAATCATTCAAGTGCAAGCCGAGCACTGGGAGCTGATACCAGGACGCACCTGATGGGGCATGGGGACGAGCCAGCCCAGGGTGTGCCAGTGAGCAGGTTGGCACTGTGGGTGACTGGGGCCAGTCCCTGGGGAGCTCCGAGGGACAGTGGAGGGCATGCCTCAGAGATGTCCCGCCCAGGGCTTGGAAGCTGGGGTATTTATCCTCCATCTCCCATCTGTCATTGTTGAGGGCAGCTCTTGGGGGTTGACCCCCGGGTGGCCTGCCATGGGTGAGGCTGGGGTCTGTGGCCAGAGGACCCTCCTGCAGGAAGGAGAGAGTGGAGGGCACCCACCATCTGCTCCATGCAGCTTCCCCAGACTGGCAGGGAGAGAAAAGGTCTTGTAACTCACTTCTGAGCTCCTAAGACTCTGTGGCTCCTTGTTCAACTCCTCCTCATTGATCAAGGGCTCTCGAGTCCCATCTTCCCTGGATGCCTCAGCATCTCCAGTTTGAGAGCTGCCTCTCCAGACACACAGTGCAGCCCTCGAATCAGTTCATCACACAAACACCTCTGCTGACTCTGGGCAAAAGCATGGCCACACAGCCTGCCCTGCCCAGCGCCCAGGTGGGAGAGAACCCTTCCACAGACAACTGAAACTGAGGAGGCAGTGGGAAAGGAATCCTGTAAGGGGGCACAGAGAGCATCCGAGAGTCTTCCTAGAGGGTGTGAAGTGGCATCTCACTGGGGTTTTGATTTGCATTTCCAGAGCAGGCCGTTTTACAAGGTCATCATTCCCTGCAGACCTCTAAGTTATAGGTTTCATGCCCTCAGCTCAAAGGTCAGCTCATTGAGGGCATGCGTCAGGAAACACCTTACTCATGTGGTCAGCTCAGAGCACCCATGGCTTAACCAGGTGCACACAGGCGTCGGTACCCCTCAGATCTGCAGTCGGCCCACCTGATTGGGCATCTGGGTGTGATAACACTGGCACCCCAATGTCACCAAGGGGTGGCCTGTGCAGGACACTGAGTGTGCAGGGTTACTCAGGGGCTCATGTGGACTACTACTTACAAAGCCTGCCTCAGTCAACACCATTGTGCCCACCCACGGGCCTGGGACCTCTCACTTCAGTGGGCTCTGGCTGATTTCCAAATGCCTGAAGGTTTTTTCTAGACTTGTGGAAGAAAAACCTCTTGGCCTCTCTTGCCAGCAGGCCAGAAGGACCAGGAAATGACACCCTCCCAGCAGCCCTCAACTCTCAGGAGTTGGTGTGTGAATACCGTAGCTCCCTCTCCCTCTCTGGTCCTATAGGTGGGATCATTCGGAGGCATGCGTGTTCTATGTTGCTCTTTGCTGAGTTCTGCAGCATGGTTAGGCTCCAGCCACCCACAGTGGGAGCTGGCTGAGTAATCCACTAATATTCTAATTCTGACACCAATTCCAATGTGTGGGTGTTTTTCCCCCACACCAAGCAATTCTCCAACACCAGCTGGGTGTCCTACAATTCAACTCAATCCTGACACTATCTACCTGGAGACAGCAGCAGTTTCCACAAGACTACCCCCACTTCAGATGCCAATCGCAAGTCCAGGTTGTCACCTGTGCTTCTGACCGGCTGGCTATAAACCAAAGTTCCCACGGTCCCCTCCTTGGGTTTGATTAATTTGCTAGAGTGGCTCACAGAACTCAGACACATTTTACTTACTAGATTGCCACTTTATTATAAAAGAATATGACTCAGGAACAGCCAGATGGAAGAGATGCACAGGGCAAGGTATGGGGAAAGGGGCGGGGAGCTCCATGCTCTCTCCAGGGCACCACTCTCCCTGAATCTGCACGTGTTCACGAACCCAGAAGCTTTATGAACCCCGTCCTTTTGAGTTTTTGTGGAGGCTTAATTATGTAGGTACGATTGATTAAATCATTGGCCATTGGTGATTGAACTCAATCTCCAGTCCCTCTCCCCTGCTTGGAGGTCAGAGGTCAAGGGGTGGGACTCAAAGTTCCAACCTCTAATTACATCCTTAGTTCTCCTGGCAACTTGCCCCCATCCTTATGTGCTTCCCAAAAGTCACCTCATTAACATAACAAAAGATACCTTATCTTTCTCATTACTTAGGAAATTCAAAGTGTTTTAGGAGTTCTGTGCCAGGAAGGAGATGGAGACCAAATATATATTTCTTATTATAAATCACAATATCACATCTACTCTCCCTGTCTCAGTTCCCCACTCTCCTACCAGTGCCCCTGCACCTCCCAAATCAACAACTTGCTTGAATACCTGCTCTGGATCCCCTTCTCGGGTAATCCAAATAGACATCCACCATGCACAGGCACTTCATACACGTTAATTCACGGAACCTGCTTAGAAGCACAGAAATAAGATGGTCCTCTGAGAGTTAAAAGCCAGCAAGACACTAATTGGAGCAGACATGCAACATCATCTTAAGAGAAAGGAGGCTCAGGCCACCTGGCTATAATGTCAATGAAGGGATTAAGATATCTACCAGCAGAGCACAGAAACAGAAACGCACACAAAAAAGGGGGGATTCCTGGGGGCAAACGTGGGGGTGCTGGTGGAGGGAGCTCTGCTCAGGGATTCTGGTCTGGTCTCCCTGTGACACTTTCCCTCCTGGGAACAGATCCTTCAGGCCCCGTCAGCTCCATGCCGCTGGCCTGTGGGATCAGGCCAGCCCTGCCCTCCTTGTTCTGGCCCATGCTCAGAGTCACCTGCCCTTGCTGCTGTGGCTCCCACCTCACCTGCCCACACAGAGAGAAGGTGTTCGTCTTGCAAAGGGGAGTGTTCTAGTCCCGGGGAAACTGGTTCTGGCTGTAGATGAACAAACTGACAGCCTTGTGTGTTTTGTGACTCCTTTTCAGAGGTCAGGAAGGAGCCAGTCTCAGGACTGTGGCGAGTTCTTTGAGGGGGTATTACCTTGTAAGGCCTCGTGGGGCCCTGTCTTCAGGGTGCCCTTAGCCACAAGTGGCAAACCCAGTCTATGCGGATGGAAGTACTACCGGCTGGAGGCTCTCTCCTGCAGCCTCAGGGCAGGGCCTCAGCAGACTCCAGGGAAGGGAATGAGAAAGAGTTCTGGTTCCCTTGCTATATAACAGACCACCACGAACCTTAGGGGCTTAACAGGGTGACAATCATTTATTTTGCTCACAAATCTGCAATTCGGGCAGGGCATGGCATGGCAGAGAAGGCTCATTTCTGATCTAAGCCACCCCAGCCCAGGCAGCCCAACTCAGGCCTGGAGGGTCCATTTCCAAGGCAGCCCAGTCGCAGGCCTGCTGGCTGTCGGGGGTAGCTCAGCTGGTTCCTCTCCACACGGCCTATTCCCACGGCCTGGGCTACAAACGGCCAGGGAGCCCAGCAGAGGCTGTGTCGCTAAGTTACGTAAGCAGCGTCGTCTCTCTTTCGAACTCGTCAGTGGAGGGCTGCCTCACTTGGTCACATAGGCTGCCTGAGCCGACAGAGGGGACCTAATGCCATCTCCTGATGGGGGTGGCAAGGCAAGGCTCTGGACGAGCACATGGAACCAAAATATTTTTGTGGCCATTTATGGAGAATACAATCTGCCACAATAAGGAAGGAGAAACCACTGGGCACCAAGGCAGCCACTCCCGTAGCTCCTGAGTGTGAGTGTGTGCGTGCATCTGTCTGATTCTAGCTCTCCTTCTCCTTCTCTCCTGTCACACGGCTTTTCGCCTCTGCTTCATTATCTCCTTTCTGTGCTCACGGCCACATTTTAGCTCTTAAGCTTACGGGCCTCAGTTCTTCCCAGAACTCCTTCTCAGAATCTCCCCAAAAGTCAGGTCCTCAAGTGATCTCCCAGAAACGTAGCCTCAGCTCGCTCTGGTCCAGCTCGGATGATTCTTTTCAGGCAAGAGGAAAAACCAACACACGGTTGGTTTTGGTGGCGACACATTAGAAGCACAACAGCCCAGCACCCGTAGATCGCCTGGCTCCAAGTCACGCAGCCTCTCCTGCAAACAAATGCTGTTAGATCCTGCACCGAGAACTATGTTGACAATGGGTAAAAGCTCAGTCCTGCGTCTACAGACGTAAAGACCTGTAAGTCAGGCCTGCCTTCAGAGCTGCCAGAGGCTCGGCGTGTATGCCCAGATGTGCCCTTCCTCCTTGTACAGACTCCACACAGCAAATGGGGCCCCTGGCTCCACCGCTGCTTAAGCCAGGCTCATCTTCCAGAAGGTACCCATGTGATTTGTTGACAAATCCTACCAACTTGTCAGTACTCTCGTCCCGAGTTTGAAAGCCAGTTGGAGGAATTGCTGGCAAATAAGGAAGTTGCTGTCAATACAAAATGTCAAAGCATATCAACGTTGTCTGGATGCCTACTTTGTGTTTGCCCCTGTGGTAAGCACTCACCATGCATCCTTTCATTCACTCCTCACACCAACCCAAGGAGATGGAGATTATTACTGTCCCCGTCCTACAGACGAGGTGGATGTCATTACCGTCCCCGTCCTACAGATAAGGTGGATGTCATTACCGTCCCCGTCCTACAGAGGAGGTGGATATTATTACTGTCCCCATCCTACAGAGGAGATGGATATTATTACTGTCCCCAGAGGAGGCAGCTGGGCCTCAGGGAGGTTAACTCACTTGCCACAATCACTCTGCTAGCGCACTAAGCCACAGTAATTAAGTTATAAGTACCTTTATGTTTATGCCCAATTTTAAATGGTATTAAAAAAAAAAAGGAATTTACTAGCTCTTGAAACTGGAAAGTACAAACTTCAGAGCAGATTTGGTTCCCAACACAGCCACCAAAGGCCTAATTTCTCCCCATCTCTCCTGTCTGCAACATTGTTCAGGGGCTATTCCTCAGGGTGGCAAGACAGCAGCAGCTGCACTGTGCACACACCATGTGTCCAGAAGGAGAAAGAGAAAAGCATTTTCCCCAAATCCCCTAGCAAACACCTTCTCCAGGCTCAATGGCCCTGACTGGGCCTCCCACCCCCCTAGAACTGTGCTTAGGGCATACAGTGCCAGTGTTGCACCCCTTAGAACCAGGGATGTCTCTAAACCACACAAACTCAATGACGGCAGGGGGAATGAAAACCAGGCTTGCTTCCAAGAATGGGGGATGACTATTAGAGAGGAGTCATCACAACTAGAATGTTATGGAGCAATGATTTGAACCCAGGCCTGTCTGTTCAATCAAACAGTATCTATTGAGCCCTTGCTGTGGGTCAGGCACCATTTTAGATATTGGACACAAACCTGAAATGTCCCTGCCCTCACACCCTCCTCCTATTACCAAACACAGGTTCATTTATCCATTGCACAGGAGGGCCAAAAACTGGAAACGCCAGGCTTATGGCAAGGAAAGAGGTTTATTATCGAAAGGCAGCCAGACGAGGAGATGGGAGTTAGAACTCAGATCCACCTCCTGGAAGGGAAAAAGGTAGGGATTTTTATCCAGGGTTTTACATAGGGGAGGGAGAGCATGTGCAGGGGTTTTAGGTAAGGGAAGGAGAGCATGTACTAGAGTTTTAGGTAGGGGAAGGGGAGCATGTGGCCTTGCTGGTTGCCACCTTCCCACCAGCCTGTGTTTAGCCTTAAAAAGTGAATTTCTTGGGGCTGGCCCGGTGGTGCAGCAGTTAAGTGCACACGCTCCACTGCGGTGGCCCAGGGTTCACAGGTTCGGATCCCGGGAACACACCGACGCACCACTTGCTAAGCCATGCTGTGGCGGCGTCCCATATAAAGTAGAGGAGGATGGGCACGGATGTTAGCCCAGGGCCAGTCTTCCTCAAGAAAAAAGGGGAGGATTGGCATCGGATGTTAGCTCAGAGCTAGTCCTCCCCACAAAAAAAAAAAAAAGAAAAAACTGAATTTCTTTTCCCTTGACTGTCTGGACTTTTCTGGTTAGTTTTTATCTTCAGCCTGAGTTCAGCCTTGTGAGGCTGAATCTTGATGTCTGGGCCTTGACTTCCTGGGAAAGACAGCTCACCCATATACTAAGGAGGAACAGAAAGACCTGGTTAGTTTTAACAACAGCTGATTATGCTGAATATGCACAGCTGCAGTTAGCAAAGCTTATCTCAAACTTTTTACTCTAGTGAAGATGTTTTTAACTTCTTCCTTCTTGTTTTCACTGCTGCTGGCTCTGCAGCCTCTCAGGGCTAAAGCCTTGTGTTTTTATAAGACCTTGGAGCTGGACAAATGTTCTCCTAACCAGCTTTTCTAGGTTTGTGACTCTGTAATCTGTGGCTCTGTGAGTCCAGGCTGCTCATTTAATTTCTCTCTCTTGGCCTCCTTGCCTATAAAATCAGGAATAATAGCACCTCCCTCAAAGTTATGAGACTGAAATGAAAAGGGCTTATGTGGGAAATATAAGGAAACTTAAAGCAGCACAACCTCCAGCCTGGTGGGCATCCAGTAAGTCAACTCTCATTTTCATCCCATTAATGCTGTGATTTGGATTTTTGTACATTAAATTCTTTTTTTGTTGTTTTTGAGGAAGATCAGCCCTGAGTTAACATCCATGCTAATCCTCCTCTTTTTGCTGAGGAAGACCGGCTCTGAGCTAACATCTATTGCCAATCCTCCTCCTTTTTTTTTTTTTCCTCCCCAAAGCCCCAGTAGATAGTTGTATGTCACTGTTGCACATCCTGCTAGTTGTTATATATGGGACGGCCTCAGCATGGCCGGAGAGGCGGTGCGTCAGTGCGTGCCCGGGATCGGAACCCGGGCCGCCAGAAGCGAAGCACGCGCACTTAACCGCTAAGCCACGGGGCCAGCCCTGTACATTAAATTTTAATTTCACTGTCTCAGGCTTTACAAAGACATTTTAGTGTGAACACTGCTCCAAAAATGCTAGTTCACCCTCTCAGTTTCCAACTCATTTTTTCATACCCAAATTTTTCACCTACTTGATTTAAGTAGGGGGGTCACCTATATTAAAGAGCCCACCTAGTCTCTAAATTTGTCCTGAAATCTTAGGAATGCAAGCAAAGGCACGCCAGAGAGGAGCCAAGAAGGTATGAGTTGAATGTAGGCACACTCTAAAGATGCCACAACATCAGTAAACTTCCCCAAGCCCACAGGGCTCCCACAGTTTTGTAAAGAATATTCAGCCTCTTAGACTAGTGGTTGGAGCTGAGAATCCTGTGTCTGAAGAAATCAAATTTTTAAATTTCTGCTGTAAACTGTCCCACAACCGTTCCAAGTCCCACAACCCTGTAAACTCTAAGTTTCCCAATTTCTACGGTAACTGGTTCCATTCTATTGAACTTGTCGTTTTAAACAAAAACAGTAAAAAATCAGCCCAGGTTCCAGATTAGCTGAAATACAGCTGGTTTCAGCGATGGAGAAAAGAAAGAATCCCAATACCAACCAAGCTGTCAGCCAGAGCTCAGGCCAGGCGGTCTTCCTCGGAGCCCCTCAATTCACAAGGCACAAGATGGTAAATTGCCATCGTTTCCCTTTTTGGCCCACTTCTGTCACTTCTTATCCACATCCTCAACTCTTCTCTTTTAGTTGAGCTTGCCACTGAAAATTGGTTTTCCTCTCTGTGTCCTTCAGGATGTCAACTCCAGCGGGCTTAAACTACAAAGCAGACTGGGCAGCTCAGGCGCTTGATCTGGTCGCGTTCAATGGGGGCTCGGCCGGCTCCACCCTCTCCGTGGAGTTAACGCTCCTGGCGCCACCGCGGGACATCCTGGCGCCCCACATGCTGTCTGCTGCTGCTGCTGGCTTCCCGTGACTGCAGCAGGTCGTGAAGTCTCACTAGTCCTTAAACGGGAATCACCCCAACTGCAGATGGGCGGGGAACGTGGGCCAGGACCCTCAGCGCATCCGCCCACCGTTCCCATCCCCTCCCGCCCAGTGGCCTCCCCTCAGCTGCGGGGAGGCGGGACCTAGAAGGGTTCGTCCATCAGAGACCCCGCCTAAACAGTTGGGCTGGATCCTGTGACCCGGTTGGACCAATGAAAACTCGAGCGCGGATTGGCCGTGGTCTTCTGGGAAGGCACCTCCTCCGGAAACCACCGGCTCCTTTGAGCCACACCTGGGCGGAGTCAGCCTCCTGGGCCGCCGTCCCACTGGCTGGCACAGCTGCCCGTCACGGGGAGGGCGGAGTGCGTGGGGCCAGGCGCTCGCGTGGGCGCGGAGCGCGGCGGCGCGCGGGAATCGCGCGGGCCGGGCGCCCAGTCCCGGGCAGCCTCCCTGGAGCAAGGCGAGGCGGGGAGGCGGGAAGGGCGGCTCTCCCCGGCCTCTTCTGAGGCCAGCGGCGGGGGAGAGCGCGCAGCCTCGGCCGGCCGGCCCGCGACCTTCAGAGACGGCCCGCGCGAGGCGACTGACTGCGGCCGCCCACCGGACCCGGGACCCCGCCCCTGCCCCCGCCGGCCGAGCTCCCCGCCCCGCGGCCCCCAGGTCGCCGCCGCGCAGGTAGGCGCCCTGCCGCCGGGATCCGAGGCCTGGGGGTCGGCCGGGGACGCCGGGCCCTCCCCGCGCGTCCCCCGCGTGCGGCGAGCCGGGCGTCCTTTCCGCGTGGCGGCGGGGCCAGCGCCGGGCCGCGGAGTCGCTCTGCGGTGGGAGTCGCGGCGGGGGGGGCGGGGCGGGGGCCTGCGGGGCCGCCCCGCCGGTAGCGGGCCGCCTCTGCCCGGGTCTGGCGCCGGCGCGCCGCCGCGGCCTCCTCCGCGCGCCCGCCTCGCAGCGCCGGCGGCGTCGTGAGTTGACGGACGGGCGCGGCGCTGTGGGCGCCGGGCCGGGGGCCGGTCCGCTCGTCCTCCGGCGCGGCGTGCGCGGGCGGGAAGACCGCTTGGGCGGGACGAAAGCGGGCGCCCGGAGCAGGGGCGGAGAGGCTGGAGGGCCAGAGGAGTGGCGGGGTGCGGAGTGGTGCGGGCCTCGGGGGGGGGAGTTCCGGCAAGACGGACGGGGGCCCGCGGAAGGCAGTGTTCCAGCCAGCGGTCTTGGGACTGTGCCCTCGTGTCTTACGGGCTTGATTTCAGAAGTGCAGGGACTGAGAAAAGAAGCGGGTGAAAAGACAGCACAGTCTTGACATTTGCGAAGGCCACCACGTTCTTATAAATGATCCGTCGGGAGTATCCCGACCGTGGAGACCTGGACCAGGCCTTCTCACGTGTGAAATTGTGTCTGTCCTCGTTAGTGAAGTTGTCCTAGGAACACCCTCTCATCCGCTCGCGGGACCGTCCAGTGAGGAGTGTGGGTAAGGCACTTAGCAAACACCCGGCTCAGAGTAGGTGTTGGGTGAGGCTTGACTTGAGGTCCAGGGAGGGAGTGGAAGGACGAGCGTCTGGCCTGTAACTGCTCATTTCTGGGACCGAGCCCCCCCCTAGATTTACAGTTCTTTACTGGAGTCAGAGGCCTCCACATTTCTCAGCTCTCAAGAGTACCTTGTGGAAGCTTTTATCTATTTCATAAAACTGATATTAAAAAGAAAAGTTTTTTTGAAATGAAAAAATTATTCAGTATTTAAGTCTGTAAATCTGAAGACATCCACTGTTTTAGTAATATTGCCCTCTGTTGGATTTTTTTTTACTCATACAAGAAAGACCAGAAAACTATAACTGTTGTACCATACCCTGAGAAAAGCAAATAATAATATTTCTTTAGACTTTTGGACTTTTTTTTTTTTTTAAGGAAATGTGACATTTCAGTTACAGTTTAAGTTCTTTTTTGCCACCCCACCCCCCACAGCTTCTTCAGTTCTAACTTGTCTTTCCACTGTGGCTCACAGGACTGACTTACCTGGTGGGTGTTTGTGCTCACAGAAGCTAGGTGTCCTCCCTTCTCATTCCCAGTCAGCCAGCAGGTTTGCTTGTTAGAGCTTGTCCAGAGGGCTGTGGCCACCATGTGGTCCTGTCCTCCTGGCATTGGTTCTCTTGCCCTCTTAAGAAACCTGCCGACTCTTCGCCCTCCCATCTCCTGTTGGGAGAGCTCACCATAGGCTTTTCCAGACTGTCACCAGCTGAAAGCATATGCTGTCTGATTGGTCTTTCTTGGGCCACTGATCCCTTTAACATGGTCCACTGTCTTTATGCAGGATAAACTTTTCCTCACTTTCCAGGGGCAGTGACGTGCGTTCACACTTCCAGGAAAAAGTGGCCTTCCACAGTCAAATATATCATAGTTTATAAAATGACATTCTCAAAATTCATAGTAATAGCTGCCATTTTCTGAACATGCAGGTATCAGGGTTTTTAACCAAGCACTTGGTGCACACTGTTTGTTTAATTCTCATATTACAATTATGCCACAAGTGGTGATATTCCCATTTTAAAATGAGCAAACTGAGGCTTAGAGTAGCTGTTGGCAACAATTTGAGCCTAGAGTTATCTCTACAGTATGTGATTGTTTTGCCACCAATAGAAAAAGAGGTTTGTTCCATTGTCAGGGCAGAACAGACTGTGTCATTCACACAGGCTCTCTCCAACCTTCTTGCCCACAGCCCCAGCCCCCCTCAGGCGCAGGGAGCCCCTGGGCGGAGCCTCCTTCAGCAGAGCGGAGATGGCCTCAGTGGACTTCAAGACTTACGTGGATCAGGCCTGCAGAGCCGCTGAGGAGTTCGTCAACGTCTACTACACCACCATGGATAAGCGCCGCCGTCTGCTGTCCCGCCTCTACATGGGCACGGCTACCCTGGTGTGGAATGGAAATGCCGTGTCAGGACAAGAGTCCTTGAGTGAGTTTTTTGAAATGTTGCCCTCCAGTGAGTTCCAAATCAACGTGGTAGACTGCCAGCCTGTCCATGATGAAGCCACCCCCAGCCAGACTACAGTCCTCGTCGTGATCTGTGGAACAGTGAAGTTTGAGGGCAACAAACAACGGGACTTCAACCAGAACTTCATCCTGACGGCCCAGGCCTCGCCCAGTAATGCGGTGTGGAAGATAGCTAGTGACTGCTTCCGGTTCCAGGACTGGGCCAGCTAGTGGGGGCAGGACAGGCCTCTGCCTCAGCCCCAGCTCTGTAGGGAAATGCAGATCGCACAATGTGGGGACACAAGTCCTCTCTGTGGTTGCAGGCTACACCGCCAGGCTGTGCTCTGTGTTTGCTCGAGCCCCAGGAGCCTTTCTGAGCATATACTTGTTTGTCATAGTTGCCTTTTCAAAGTAGTAAAATTTTCTATTTTTCTATTTGCACAGTAGAGACCCTGGTTCTGGAAATTCTGACAAATAAAAACTAATATCAATGTTGTGTATTTTCCCTTGCCTGATATGTTTGACTAGGTTTTGAGGAGGGAGGAGGAGAAGGAGAGTTAAAGGCAGGAAGCTTAGTAGAAAGCACTTGCAGAGGTGTGAGGCCAGGACCAAGCACCCACCCCAGTCACAGTGTGCACACAGGTGTACTGAGCCAGGGTTTTTAGCGCTCTGCACACTGGAATCCCTTGGGACACTTTGAAAATGACCTTTGCCTAGGCCACACAGCCCACACCACTACACCCGAATCTCTGAGGGTAGGGGCTAGGCATTGGCATTTTTCAAAAGCACCCTAGATGTCTTAACACGTCATTCACTTTGGAGTACATCCGAATCACCTAATGGAGGTGGCTGGGCCCTGCCTTAGAACCTTAGCTGAGGGTGGAATGAGAATAGGTGAAATATTAGCTAATGACTGCTTATAAATGAAGCAGCCATATTAATGACTCTTGTAAAGAAAGTGAAGAACTGAGGCTGAGGGTAGGGGAGGCATCAGAATTAAAAGCTAGTTTTATTGAAGCTGAAGACCAACTCTAATTGCATTTCCCCAGTGTCAAAAAAGAGAGGGGCTGGCCTGGTGGCATAGTGGTTAAGTTCCCAGGCTCCGCTTCGGCGGCCCAGGGTTTGCAGGTTTGGATCCCGGGCACGGAGCTACGTACTGCTCATCAAGCCATGCTGTGGTGGCGTCCCATACACAAAAAATGGAGGAAGATGGGCACGGATGTTAGCTCACCTCTTTTTGCGGAGGAAGATTGGCAACAGATGTTAGCTCATGGCCACTCTCAAAAAAAAAAAAAAAAAGTAGAAGGTTCCATCATCCTTTGACCAGTAGATGAGATCTCGTGGCCACGTGGCTTCCTCAGTTAAATTTTCTTTGACAAGAGTGTGCTAGGTTTGGATTAGAGTTGTGGGGTAGGATTTGGAATGAGAAGGAAGAGGATACTCATGGGTTTGATGGCTCAGATGGCAGTTTCCTCTAATGCTCCTCCCTCCTCTAGTTACCGAAGCCCAGTGTTTAGTGGGACAAAGTACGCACCTAAAAGACGACTTCCCAGCTAGGTTTATAGCTGGGTTCCACATGACTAAGGCCTGGCCAAGGAAGTGGAAGCAGAAGGGTGGGGCTTGTGGGAATCTGCTCCAATAGACCGTTCCTTCCTCTACCTGCTGCCTGGAAAGCGGCTGTGATGGCTGGACCACTGGTTCTGGCTCAGTCTTGGGCCATGAGGACAACTCAGCTATACCCTAGAGGTGGTATTGTATTGAACTCAAAGGAGCCTGAGTCCCTGGTAATGTGGAACCACCAAAATGGTCCCAGTTTGCTTACCCCTAGACATCTTTATTTAAATGAGAGAAATCCTTCCTTTAAGCTATTACTGGTTCAGGGCACATGTCACCTTCCATATCCCAAGGAGGAAACCTAATCCCAAGGAGGAAAAAGATTTGCAGCAGGGGCAGACAGTGGGTGTGTTGTGGGGGATGGCCCTGCCATGGCACCCTGGGAAACCAGAGGAGGCCCAGGTGAGTTCCTTGCCCTCCAGGGTGTCAGAATCTAATCGGAGGCGAGACATTGAAACAGTAAATTAAGTAAATTCCATTTCAAAGCCACGTATAAAGAGTGGTCCAACCAGTCATGTAGATGTGTGCATAGCAAGTCGAGACGAGTTCAGCTGAGATGGTGGTAAAATAGGCGTGAGACACAAAAGTGACATTCAAACCAAGATGCAGAATTGTCTGAGGCCCTTGAGCGTGGTCCCACAGAGAGGGAGTGCGGTAAGAGGATTAGTGCAGAGACTGATTTGGAGGGAGATGCTCCTGGGCTTCAAATCTCAAAGCCCCCTCCTTCCTCACCTCAGGCCTGGGTAGAGGGCGCACGTCCCCTTGGGCCCTCACAGAGCTTGGAGTCTGTGAATCACTTTGGCCTGAGAAGCTTCACGATAACAGCTGTGGGTGTCCCGGTGGGACAGTAGGTTTGGGAAATAAAAAGTACAGACAGCATTCTGAAGGGCAGACCTCTACTGGCCTCCCAGTATCCATTCTCCCCTCCTTCAGGAACAAGAGAAAGTGGGTTTTTAGCTGGGAAAGCAGTCAGATGAAAGACCAGCCTTCCCGAGACCACCTAGTTAGGGTGGCCTTGCGACTCAATGCCCAGTGAAGTGTATGAGGAAGGGCTGTGACACACTTGGGGGAAGTCTCCTTGAAAGACTGAGGCAGCCAGTCTTTCTTTCCTCCTCCCCTTCTCTCCTCTCTTCCAACCTTCCTCCATCCTGCTGTTTGGAAAGCAGGTATGAGGGTTGATATTCTAGCAGCTCTATTGGGCCCTGAGGCCCATTTGGCCACATGTGAGGGATAGAGGAATTGAAAGGAGGCCCTGGGGTCCCTATCCACCTCATGGAGCCCCTCACCAGCTTTGGGTGATCCCCCTCTGACTTCTCTCAGGGGAGCAGGGAGTACACTTCCATCCTACAGAAGCCACTGTAGTTTCACAGCCAAACGTAATCATCAGTGACAAACTGGAGAAAAGTATGTGCAAAAAAGGACAGGCATAGTATTTCTTTACTATATAAAGAACTCTTACAAATCAGTAAGGAAAACAATCAATAAGAATCAGATGAAAAAAACAACAGCGCCAGAAAAGAACAGGCAAATCAAAAATACATATGGAAGAAAGGAAGGAAGTGGGGAAGAAAGGAAGGAAATGATGCATAAAGTAACAATTTATTGTAATGGACTTAGCTAAGGTCTGCAGTGGACACTGTGGTGGTGTCCCCACATCCATCGCCCCCCACACTGTGTAGCAGCCACTTAAGTGATGGCGAGGTACCATCCTCCACCCCATCAGACTGGTAACAGCCAGGAAACCCCAAACGCCCCAGTGTTTGTCAGGATGGGAACTGAGGGTGCAGACTGCCTCATAAGGGAGACAGAAGAAGGTGGAGCGAATGGGGGTCGGAGCATACTGGGGAGAGGTTTCCTTGGAGAAAGCTGCCCCCGCTCCAAGGCCCCTCACAGGGAAGAGTGTGAGCTGCCATCTCCCTTGCCTCTAGCCCAGACAGAAGGGGCTTCGACAGGACCTGCTGAGCTCGACAGGAGGCGCCTCGAGTCTACGAGACACAGTGTGAGGGGACATGAAGCCCAGGGCTGTGCTGTGCACCTGGGATGGCTGGGCGAGGGAGCGCTGCTGCCCGGCTGAGAAGGATCTCAGTCCCCTCTGACGAGCAGCAAAGTGGCCTGAACCCTGGACGGGAACTGGACAGAGGGCCAGCAGGACTGAGGGACAGGGCAGGAGGAGGGACAGTGCCGCTGGGGGAACCCTTAACTCAGATGCAAGCCCGTTTCCCCGGCTGAGACTCTGGCCGAGCAGGGAGCCCGGCCTGGGGGCGTCTCAGGCACCGAGTGATTGAGCTCCTGGCAGAGACCAAGAGGACGGTGGAAGTGGTCCTCAGGGTTCCTCTGAGTCACTAGGGGAGCAAGAGCCCCCCAGAATAGGCGGTCCTTCTCCAAGGCAGAAAGACTTCAGCAATGCTGAGGGGCCTCAGAAAACCCACTCAACTGCCCCAGGAGAGAAAAAAATCACCAGTTCAGAGAGAGAAAACTCCTCCTACCAGAACACTCACCTCCAAAGACTCATGGTTGAGAAACTCAGGGGAGATGCAGGTGGGTGCAGGGCACCAGAGGGCGCCTCTGTCCCCTCCAAGATGGCGGCCTGCCCGGCTGAGGGAGAGACAAGACACAGAGACTTCTAACATGTGAGGCTTTGGGGGGATTGAAGTGAGTGCAGGACTGTTTCATCTCGGAGCGAGCACAAGGTGTCATGAAGGTGATAGAGTGCCCCCAGTGAAGGGGCATGGAGGGCACCCCGTCCCGCTGTCAGACAGCATTGGCTCTGTGGGTCTCAGCCAGGTGGACTGACCACCCCAGTTTGCCCAGGATTGAGGGGGTTCCTGGATGTAAGCCTTCACTGCAAAGATCAAGGAAGTTCCAGAGAAACTGGGACTAGGTGGTTACCCTGCTCTCAGCCCAATTTATGCTGCAGACCAGTAAACTCTAAACCGCACTGTGGTCTCTGGAAATAGGGAAGCAGGGAGTGGGGAGAGGCTGTAGCCATTAATACTGAGAACAGGAGCGCATCAAGCTGTCTGACAGGCCCCAGCGGGTGGACATGTTTCACCAGCCACCAGGGATGCCTGAGCACTTGAAGTGTGGCTCCTGTGACTGAGAAACTGGGTTTTCATTTTACTTTAATTAATTAAAATCTGAAGAGCCACATGTGGTCGGTCCCTGTTGTAATGGATGGCACAGCACAGGGAAAGCCCTGGTCCAGCGGAAAACCGGAAATAAGGAAGTCTCGCCACTGCCGGGACCTGAGTGTCCAGAAGGAATAGGCAGCGCCTTCTTAGCAGGATTGTGTCTCAGAACCAGACAGGTTTCCACAGTGACTGTCCAGCACAGGACATGAAATGCAGATGCTCCACTTCTGTCTCCTAAGGAGAGAATGTCTCCTGCCCATCAGGGCTTCACTGAGGCAAAGCTGGAAAGACCTTGCTCCTTGACTTCCCAAGACCATTAGGAGACTTACCTGCTTCCTCCTTGAAATGTGGCATAAGAGGGGCTTGAAACTGCTCTGGGGAAAACCGCCCTCAAGTAAATGTAGACGTACTTTAGATCTAGATGTGAAGAATCTCACATCCTGTTGCGCCACCCTTGGTTAGAGCCAAGGCCCTGCTCCCTGCCTGCACTCTGCAGCCAGCCTGCTCGGGGCTTTACAGTTACTGCTTGGTTGTCATCTCGCAGTTCAGAGAGGAAGGTGAGCCAGGTGCCCAGTCGGCTTATTTTCACTGACTAGCATGAGGTGTATAAGTGATCCAATGCCCAGAACATTCTGCCTTCTCAGAGAATCAAGTGGGAGCAGAAAGGACAGAGCTTTCACCTGAATCTCCTGCATTAGCCTGAAGATGAGCTCTTTCACTTTCTTTCTAAGAAATGGGTGCACGTGTGTGAGTGTGTCTGAACTCCCGCACATGCAGGCCCAGCCAAGGCAACTGGGCCTCCCGTCCCACCAGGAAGGTGTCCCTTCCCCCAAACACTCCTCCAACCACCCCCAATCCCAAACACACAAATCTGGCAACATTTCTATTGCGTTTTTATTTTTCAGAATTTCAGAACTAGGGCCAGTTATAAAAAAAAATAGGTGGTTACAAGGGAACCATAACAAACAGCAAATTCCTCAGCAGATGGGCGGCTAATATTCAGTGTGTGAACTTCAGCACAGCATAGGGCTGCAGCAGCCAGTCCACCACAAGGAAAACGTGGCCTCCACATTACAGACCACACAGAAGGCATTCCCACCCTTAATGCCCTCCCCCACCCCAGACCAGGAGCAACCACGAGAAACTTCCTATCCATGTGGTTGGACCAAGTGAGAAGTTTCAAAACAAAGGTCTGGTGGAAGTTGCATGGTGGGCAGCAGCTTTCAAACTTCACTGTCCCATAGATTACGACAAGGACCATCATCTGGCTGTCCGTTTCTGGCTGCTTCACAGGCTGGCAGTGGACTGTGCTGACATGGAATGAGCTGGAAGCCATTGAGCTGAAAAGCTCACCCAGGGCCTTCTGCCCAGAGACTGGGCTTCCATCCCACATCAGTGTGGCCTCTTCCATGTACAGCAGGACAGCTGGTCCCTCTTCTCATCCACACTGGGGTAGTAATCATTGACAAGCTCCGTGTCAGCCTTGCACAGCTCCTCGTGGCACTTCTTGGAACTGTACAAAGAAGAGATCATCATCTTAGGCGCTGGACAAGGCAGCCTGGGAAAAGCTTCTGTCTCAGGCCATCAGGAGCTGCAAGCCAGGGAAAGAGCTTGAGAATGGCAGTCTTCAAAGACTGACCCCTATTTCTAGATGCACTCTAGAAACCTTCTAGAGCAGCGGTTCTCTAGACCATCACCTGGGCACTTGCTAGGGATGCAGATTCTCTACCAACCAAACAAGCTGTCCTTGATGATTCTGATGCTTGCCAAGGCTGGAGGACCGCTGCTTTAGTGGAAGATCCCTCCTTTTCTCTTGCTGGGAGACTGAACTGTTGGCAGAGTATGAAGGTTAAAAAACGGGCATTGCAGAGACAGGAACTGCTCAGATTTCAGCTGCTGCTCCACAGCCTCAGTTTCCTCACCTGTACCGCGGGGTAGGATTATACCTGGCGCAAGCGCGTGCAGTGTTCTTAGGACAGAGCCTGCCATGCGGGTCATGATCAACAGAAGTGAGCAGGCCCGGTGTGACCTTCTGAGCTGGGAGCAGACCACATTCAGAAGCTTCTTGATTTCCTGGCATTCCCTGAATATCTGAATCTGAATTAAAATGGTCCACCAGGGCCCCCTCAGCTTTGCTCACTGTCCATTTCACACCCTACCCCCAATTTCTCTTCTGCCAGCATGCTCTCAGTCACTCTCCTCCTCTCCCCCTCCCCATCCTCCAGGCCCCAGCACCTGTCCCTCCCACCCCTGCCCTGTCTGGGCCTCACCACTCCTCTCAGACCTGCCCACCCCTCTGCCCAGCCACTGTGGCCATCATCAAACCAAACCAAAGCCACAGAGAGAAACCAGACCTTGCTGTGCTGGCCTCCCGGCAGCTGTGTGACCTGAGCTGACCTGCTCCGGGACGTGGCAGTGGCCATCTTTCCTCTCCTCCCCGCATCAGGCTTGTGGACTTGGGCAAGAATAAAAAAGAACCCACATGAGGGGTTATTTACCATCTCAGCACAATTAATTTTTTAAACTTTAGTTTTAGAATCATTTAAAATTTACAAAAAGTTGCAAAAATAAGAAAAACTAGTAACCTCTTCACCTAGGTTTGCCTTACAATTATTTTTCTAAACCAGATTTATAAATTCGTGTTCCTTTTCATCTGTTTCTATAGGCTGCCGATATAAGCGTTATCGACAGCGTTGCTTGCCGGTTCCACTGCTGGGATAAAGGCAATGGGTGGAGGAGGGGGGAGAAGACACATACAATTCAAACTTGTACTCTCAATTTCGTGAAAAACTTGGCCTGATTGTCCTGTAATCTCAGGAATGATGGAGGTGGGGAAGACCGAATGTGGGTCCATTTCCCGCCCCTCCCTGGCTCCCATCCGCTTCCTCCAACCCTCCCCCGGTAGGGCAAGATCTCTGCCCCGGGAAAGGCTGCCAGGCAAGAGGCTCTGGTGGGTCTGGCCTGAAGGCTGGACCTTGGAGGCAGCGCACCAGGCGGGATGCGAGAGCGCGAAGTGCCTCCTCCAGGTGGGAATCCCCGCCCGCAGAGAGGAGCCCTGGCCCAATTCCTGTGCCGCGGCCGCTGGGTGCTCTGTCTGGGGGCGTCCCAGAATGGCAGGAGGAACGGGCCGGGTGCACGTGTTGGTCCAGCCTTCTGGGTGGCCGGGTCGTGGCCAGGGCCGAGCCTCCCGCCTCGCCCCGCGATGCCTACTGCACTCCCGGCTAGGTTGTGGGTGGGCACCAGCGCGCGCCCTCCCCCGGCCCCCACTGGCCGCCCTGCCCCCGTGGGGATCTGACTTGGACCCGGAGGGGGCCGGGCGTCCACGCCGCGTTACCCCCCGCCCCTCCCATGCCGCGCCTTTGCACTGGCCTGTCCCTATGCCTGGAGATCTTTGCCCAGGTGTCCCCAGGCTGCGCTGGCACCTCCTTAAATGTTTGCTCACAGCTCACCTCCTCAAGGTCGCCTCCCTGAGCCCTACCCTATCCAGGACGACGAGCCTCGGGCTGCCCTGCCCCCGACTGCGCAGGCATCACTTTCCAGCCTGTTATATACTTGCCTTTACTCGTCGTGCCGTGGCCGCTCCAGGCCAGAACCTGACCCCGCGGGGCAAAGACGTATAGCGTGCTTTGTTCACGAGGCAGGGGCCCGACACACGGGGAGTCCTGGGCGCGGGAACCCTGCCCGACAGACGCCAGGCCCCCAGGCCGCGCCCGCCGCGCGCCCAGCGCCGCGTTCCTCCGTGGACGCCCCACGCCCCGCCAGCGGCCACCGGGCGGTGTCCACCGAGGGCAGGCTGCCGCCGGGGCACAGCCGACGGCCCGGCACGGCGGGGCGCAGCCCGGACCGTCCCTGCTCCCCGAGAGGCCCGAGGTACCCGTGGGGCCTGCGCTCCTCCTTCTCCTCCGTCTGAGGAGAGAACAGACCCGAGGACCAGGCGCCGACAGAACCCAGTCTGCAGGGGACTGGAGGCACACCCCACGGTCGATTTTTAAGGTTTTGCCCTGTGGACCCAATTTCCTGCCCGAGGTCTGCCTCGAAGCGCCGGGAGGGGTCAAGCGAGCCCGCTCGTGACCAGCGGTTTGTCCCCAAAAGTCCAGCCTGCAGGACCGCAGGACCCTTAAGAGCTTCCAGCCACGCAGTTCTTCTTGGGGCAGAGAGCCCGCCCAGGCCCGGGGTGGGGGTGGGGAGGCAAGAGGAGACAGCGATGGGTCCCCTGGGAATCCCAGAGGCCGGCTGCGTGCCAGTCCAGATTTTCGTCCTTGTCTCTATTATTCCTGAAATTAAAGATAACCAGGCAAAGTATTAATTAATATTACCCTCACTGTTAAGCGTAAACTTAATGTTTGCAGCACTTTTCCAACAAAACAGCATAGCAATATTTCAAAATATCTTGTGTCTTCACTAAAGTAAAATACAGCTCACAGCAGAATGAAGATTTGTGAATTTGGCTAAGATGACGGTGTCGATGCATTGTGCTAGTCTTTGGAAATACACATGTTCGTAAAACAAGATCTCTGTGTGCTAGTGGTTTATTGTCCAAAGTGGGGGAGCCACAGGTCAAGACGGCTGGAAGAGGACAGCATAGGTTTCTGCAGGGTTCTGTGTGAGGTAACTACGGCTTCAATAATGTGGGTAACAAACATTCCCCAAACCTCAGCAGCATACAGCAGAAGCTTTTGTCTAGTTCAGGTGACATAAGGCTGAGGCTTGGCTGATCTCATTTGAGTTTGCAGGTTGGGGCTCTTCTCGCCTGAGCTGAGCTGGTTCACCTTAGCTGGCAAATCTCTGCTACACATGCCCTCATCTTCCTCCTGGGATCAGTGGGCTTTGCCATGGTAGTCTAATGGCGATGGCAGAGGTGCAGACTGCAAGTAGGTACGGGCTTGGCCTCTTGAGGACAAGGCTTGGAACTGGCACATTGTCACTCCTACACATTGCATTGGCCCAATCAAGTCACATGGCTGAGTTCAGGGTCAACGGATATGGAAATAGACGCTGCCTCTTATGGGAGAACCTGAAAACACATGGGAAAAAGGGTGGGCACATGTGGGGTGAGGAACCGAGGCCATCGATCATAAATACAATCTACCCAACCCCTAAAGCACTGGGGGCAAGATGGGAAGGGTTTCCTTCAGGATCCTGACACTGAAGCTGAGATTTAACAGGGCAACAGGACTAGAGAATCCTAAATTCCCCCCAAATTACTTGAAGATGAGTTTATCCTCTCAGATTAGGAAGAGTCTGGTAGGAGCTACTTTCAGAGTTTGTAGCCGTGGGGTCTTTGGGGAAGTTCAGAGATTAAATGCTGCTTTGGCTGACCTTAAACACCAGCCCCGCCTTCCCCACAACCTTGCCTAATTCGGGCAGTCTCTCCTTTGTAAACGGCAAACTGGAAACTGCAGAAGGTTGCTTTGTCCTCTAGACACAGGGCTGGGTCTGGGTGAGATGAGCTAACTAGGGTGCAAAAGTTAAGGAGGTGCTGCTCTCAGGGCTGTACGTACCCATGCACGAGCACCTGAACAAGCCTGAGAGCCAGCGCCTCCTTTCACTGTGCGCCTTAGGCACCCACTCACCTCACCTTAGTCTCAGCCCAGTTTAGACAGCCAACAGAAACAATCTCATGGCCAGTCAACTTTTCTACTGTCATTTCCACATGATGGGCAGGGGCAAGGTTGGGAGTGGGAGTGGAGGGAAGCTTGTGAAGAAAGAGGTGTTCATAGCATCCTGAAGGATGCCAGTGAATCTGGGAAAATATTTGCTACACAGGACAAAGATAATTTCTTTACCATTTAAAGAGCTTCTATAAATCTCAGGCTTAGCAAAATGGAAAACTTGGAAATGGACTCATGCATGCAGATCACAGAAATACAGATGGCCTATTGATATTGGACAAGATGCTCACCTCAACTTCATTTTAAAAATGCACATTACAAAGGAGGACTATAGTGGATGTTGTGGCAATTTCCCTGGTATCCCATTTGTAACCGATTTTCAGGGGATTGAACCCCTGCTCATCTCTGGGTAAACCTCCTCATGGGTCTCAGGCACTCAGAGTAACGCTATTGCCCTTGAAAGAGTGGTAGGTTCAGAGACCTGGGCCCAGCAAACAGAACTGAAGAGCAGAGGGGAAAAGGAAATTGTGTTCTTGGTGGCTTTGATGCCCTATGGGAGTAATCTGACGCCAAAGCCACCTCCAGGTCTTATGGGAATCAATAAAGCCATTTTACCATCTAAAACAGTTTGATGGGCCTTTCTGCTACTTGCAATCAAAGTTGTCCAACCAATATTAATCACCACTTTTCATTTATCATAGTGACAATGGACCAAACAGTTTTGCTGTACCCAATGTTGGCCAGGGTCCAGGAAAAGGAGCATTCCTGCTCAGTTGTTGGGGGCATTGATTGGTGCAAGCTCTTCTGAGGGCAAGTGACATTTAAAACGCACTCCTCTTATTCCTGTAGTCCCATTTCTATGTATATGTATTTTGCAAATGCAATTGCCCATATACCCAGATCTTCATTCAAGATAATTCATCATAGCAGTCTTTGTAAGATATTAGGGAAAGCACCCACCAATAAGAGATTTAAAAACTCACAATATTTCCACACAATGGACTATCGTGCAGCCTTGAAAACAAGAGGTAGACCTGTCCGTGATATGAATGATATGACACAATCTTTGAGATTTATTGGTCGTCAGAAAAGCAAAGTTCAAACTCTTTGTTGAATATTAACAACAGTTGTCACAGTCAGTGAGAACAACATCCCAAGAACTGTTCAAGGTGCTTTACACTATTTTCAACCTCATTTTACAGATGAAGAAATTGCTTTGTGTTTTTTTTTAAAAGGCTGAGATTGCACATAGGCTTGCTCTGTACACATGGACTTTCTGGGAGGACTGGCAAGAACTGATGGAAGGCTGACCTCAGGGTTTGGATTCGAGGGTTTTAATGTGAGGGCAAGGCATTTGCTGCTGTATGTCCTTAGACTCATTTTTTATGCAGTGTGCACGTCTTGCTTTTTAAATTAAAATTTCATGTAAGAATTAGGAATGTGTTTTCGCAGCCAGAAGTAAAGGGCATTCAAGTTGTGGGCATTCGCAGAGTAGCCTCACTTCTTCCCACAGAACAGCCCAACCTGAGTCTGACCTGAGCAATGGAGAAGTCTCCAGGTAGATGTCCCATTGAAACACTGGGGTCTCACAGAAAAATACACTTTAAAATTTAAAAAGTCACCAACCAACCTTGTGAGAAATAAAGTTCTGATAACTTAACCAAATTTAAGGTAGGTGAAGACGTGCTAAAACTCAAACTCTTGATCGATTCCCAAGCTACCCTAAATATGCTTAATTTGATCTACTGGAATGTAATTTATAGCATTTCAGCGCCTTGGAATTCGGACATTAGAAAAATCACCCACTAGGCGGCGACGTCGTTCCTCGGTAGAGCCCACCCTGCGCCCGGGCTCCGGGTCGCCACGGCCTCGGCCCCGGGGCTGCTGCTCTCCCGGCGATGCGCGGAGGCCGCCCGCGACCCTCAGAGTCCACAGCGCCCCGCCCACGGCTCCAGCGTCTCCGCCCAGCGGGCTGACGGAGGGTGGGCAGCCCGGCCAAAAGGGGGCATCGGAGGACTGCGGGCAGCTCTGCAGGGAAGGGTATGCACCAGAACCCTGGACCCCGCCGGCCCCCACAGAAACATTGCGACACCAAAGCTTTTTCTACCCGCGCACGCTGCACACCTCCTGGTCTCACGCAGGGAGGCTGACGTCATTATCCTGCGACCGCCCAGGACCAATTGTAAGGCTGCCTGACAGCCAATGAGCAGCGAGTGCTGCGGTCCTGCCCTCCCGTAAGGGGCGTGACCCGACTTGCCGGGCGGGCGCAGGGGGCGGGCGCAGGGGGCGGGCGCAGGGGGCGGGCGCAGGGGGCGGGCGCAGGGGGCGGGCGCAGGGGGCGGGCGCAGGGGGCGGGCGCAGGGGGCGGGCGCAGGGGGCGGGCGCAGGGGGCGGGCGCAGGGGGCGGGCGCAGGGGGCGGGCGCGGCAGGCGCTGGTGGTTGGGCCTTGCGGTTGCGCGGTCTTCTGCACACGTTGTTAGTGCAGTTTAGATTTTGATTTCGTTCTTTGCGTCTAGTTCTACAGATTTGTTTTTAAATTAGATCGTTTCCTATGTAAAATAGTCTATTCTTCTTTACTCTTTATAATCGGGTGAGCATTTCCCCAAGCCATTAAACATTTTTTCCAGCTTTATTGAAGTTAATTGACAAATAAAATTGTATACCTTTAAAGTGTACAACGTGATAATTTGATATATATATACATACACATTGTGAAATGATTGCCACAAGCTCCATTAAACATTTTTCAAGTTATTTTAATGATAATGACTGCATAATAAACCAGTGCATGGATATATCATAAAATACTCAGTTGTCTCCTTGTGGGAGAGGAGGTTGTGTCCAAATTTTCACTAATATAGTGCACTGCAGTGAACTCCCTTACATGAAAATTGTTCGCTGCCATTACTCCTTCAGGAGGGCTAAAGGGTAGAGGCAGTTACATGATTATGTGTATATGTATATGTGTATATACATAGCTATTTTTCAACTGCCCGAGACTGCATTTCCCATGCAAACTGCTGCTGCATCAAACAGTATGTTTAACTTCCGGTCAATCTGTTGTATTTGTTGGTTTATCGTTGTTTTTATGGTATTCCATTGTCTCTGCCATGTGTCGTCTTATGTGAATTGTCTATTTGTGTTCTTTGCTGGTTTTGTATTGCATTGCTCCAGTTCTGGTTATTCCTTTTTCCTCCCTCCCTTATCGAATGGAAAAGAAGAAACTGCTCATGAGACAGAAAGCTGCCGCCTGAAGCCTCCGCATGTCCTGCAGCCTCTTACCAGCTGGGCTGCTCTCGGGCTGTGACGCGGCACCCTGCTCACCTGGGGAGCCAGGGAGCGTTTTTGGTCCACAAAGCATCTTAGCTGCTTCAAGTAGTTGCTTTAAGGGACTTGGTCTCAGAGATGAGATGTCAGATATTGAGAGAGATTGTTTTAGATGACATTTGCACAGAGGAATTTGCCTCATTTCTGGAATTTGTCTGCATTGAAAAAATTGACTAGAAAAATTGCACCGAATGAGAGGGGTAGCTGAGAGACATGAGTGCCAGGGTCTGCTGGATATTTGTGAAGAAATGAGGGCAAATGGAAGGCTTGGAGTGGTGTCACTGAAGCATCAGGTGTGTGAGACTGGCAGGTCCCCACGGTCTGTGGGTCAGGGATGGAAAAAGCAGACCGGGGAAGAGAAAACTGTGGGACGCGTGTGCACAGAGCCTCATCAGCAGGGAGCAAGCTCTTGGGTGGGCATCTAGAATGCCCAGATGCAAAAGGCCTGGTGGGATCAGCCTGGAAACTAGAAATGCCTGTGGTCAGATGGAAGGGAGCGGAGGGGTTGGGAGCCGCAGCAGAGATGGTGGGCCAAGCTGCCCTGCCCTGCTAGGGAAGCCCATGTAGTCATGATGCACTCTCCTTGGACCCCAGGGCCTGCAGAACTGTGGGCAGTCCTGCACGGAGACCGCAGACAAGATCAATGTCTTCCTCTGGTCTGGCCATAGCGTGTGCAGGCAGGGTTTCTCCAACCGCCAGAGAAGCGGCGCTCCCCCCAGTGCCCTCTGACAAGAGGATAAAGTGTCCTGTCCTCTGGGAGCATGAAAGGAGGAAAACCTCCAGCCGTCTCCTCCTGTCACAAAGTGTGGTGGACCAGGCACACTGGAACCTATACCAGCGAGAAGTTCCATAAATGTGGATGCTGTTCTTCTGGTTCTGCAGAGTGCTGCCTATAACTCATGTTATGGACCACAGAGTGTGAGTGAGTGTGTGTGTGTGTGTGAGAGAGAGAGAGATACGCACACAGAGAATGAGGTCACATAAGTTATGGGAGGTTTTGTCAGGATTTTTAAGAGTTTAAACTTTGAATCACTTTGACTTACTGTTGGAATTGCTTAGTGAAGAACCAGCCAAAGTGATAAGACATTGAAATGGCAGATGGAAATATTTGTTTAGTCACTAGAGAGCTAAGATTATAATTTAATTTGGAACCTTCATGCTGGACTCATCTGTTTCGAACATTATGGTAGGTAAGTGAATGAATCATTATCTAATGTTGTATTTATTTATAAGAAGTTGAACTTGCACCAGACATTCACTTGAAAATAATAATAAAATATAAAACCCAATTTTAATAAAAACTCTATCAGAATTTTTACATTGTAATATAGATTCATTACAAAAGAAACCTCTTTCATATATAACTAAAATTTAAGTATAATGGACTCATATTTCAAGATGTATTGGTTTGGGGACTTTGGAACAGAAGAATTAATTGAGGCCATAGATTTAATAGGATTTCTCTCCTGAGAGCATATCATAGTGCCAAGAATTGTAGGATAGGATCAGAAAGTGACAGAGTTAAATTAAGGGGAAGGCTAAAGAGAACAGCTCAGGGTCAAGGCGGTTAGAGGACATAGAATGGAGGAGTCTGCCCAGGTGTATTAGCCAGGGTTCTCCACAGAAACAGAACCAATAGGATATATATATAGAGAGAGCAATGTATATGAGAGGAGATTTATTATAGGAATTGGCTCACGTAGGTTATGGAGGCTGAGAAGTCCTACAGTCTTCATGTGCAAGCTGGAGAACCAGGAAAATGGGTGGTATAATGCAGTCCAAGTGCAAAGGCCTCAGAACCAGGAGCTCCGATGTCCAAGGGCAGGAAAAGATTAACATCACAGCTCAAGAAAAGAATTTGCCCTTCCTTTGCCTCTTTGTTTCATTCGGGCCCCCATAGGATTGGATGATGCGGCCCACATTGGGGAGGGCATTTCTCTCTCCTCAGTCTATTGAACCAAATGCTAATCTCTTCCAGAAACAGCCTCACAGATACACCTAGAAATAATATCTTACCAGCTATCTGGGCATCCCTTAGGCCAGTCAAGTTGACAAAAAACTAACCATCACACCTGGGATAAGACCAGAGACTAGAAAAATTGAGAGCAAGAAAAATCTCCGTTCTTAAATGAGGATTTTGTTTTTCTGTGTAATTCATCCGTATTATTTCTATAAAGAAACCCGCTACTTGCTCTTCAGTATTTCTGCTGCTGAATTTATGGATGCCTATGTTCTTTTCTTTACCTGTCGGCCCTCCTCACAAATCTTATGTACAGATCACATATTTCCTTTCATGTTCCTTGGAGAATTTTAATCAATTTCCTCTGGTCTATCTCTGGATAATTTAAAGATCTCTTTGGTTCTGATATTCTGCAATTTCATTACATTGTGTGAGATGTGAATTTATTTTTATTTATCCTTCCCAAATCTCAGAATTTCTTTATTCAATTCTGGAAAATTATCAGCCATTATCTCTTTGAATATTGCTTCTCAGTCTCTTTTTCCTTCTTGAACTCCTATTACAGTCATGTGCCACATAACGACATTTCAGTCAACAACGAATCACATATACCACGGTGGTCCCATAAGATTAGCACCATGTAGCCTAGGTGTGTAGCAGGCTACAACATCTAGGTTTCTGTAAGTGCACTCTATGATGTTCGCACAATGATGAAATCGGCTAATGATGCATTTCTCAGAACACAGCCCTGTCATTAAGCAATGCATGACTGTCTGTTAGACTTTCTTATTCTCTGCTCTTTCTTAACCTCTCTTTCATATTTCCCATCCTACGTCTCTATTGCATTCTTGGCAATTTCCTCGGTTCTATTTCCAATCCAGTAATTCTTCAGCTGTGCCTAAACTACTATCAATGGAGCTTTTAATTTCAGTGAGTATATTTTAATTTTCAGAAGTTTTATTTAGTCCTTTTTCATATCTGCTTGCTCCTTATTCTTTCTAATATGTTTAAGTCCTTCTCTTGTTTTAAATAATATAAACATTTTTATTTTATAAGCTGAGAGTTTTACTGAAGTTCTTAGGGGTCTAACCTGCTGTTTGTTACACTGCTGGCCTCCTCGCTCTCATGCAAGCCTCTTCTTCTTCTGTTTTCCAGTTTTGAATTGTGAGTTCATCTGTGGTAAGCTGGACCCTCTGAAGCCTGAGCTGGGAGTGTGTACCTCCCTCCAGAGCAGTTTTGCATCTGCTTCTACAGGTGTCCCTGGGATGTTTCTGACCAGAGACCAGGTTAATGTGCAAGTTAAGGAGTTCCCAGTTTTCATGGGTAGCATAATTTTGCACCACAACTTGATGTGTCAGGCAGGCCCATAGTTATAAATCCTCAGGGAAAACTTTTACACCCTAAGCTCCGGGTGAGCCCAACAACTTTCTAGATTTTCTGTGCTGGTGGATAAATTTTTTATCCTAATCTGCTTTTTCACTGGGGGTGTGGTTCTTTGTGGGTCTCAGCTTTATGCAGTGATCTCCCTTGTTTCCAGACTGTGTGTGGGTGTGGAAATCCCAACTCCGGGACTATTAAGACCAGACCCACACCCCCTTCCTAGGCCAGCCACAGCTCACTCACTCACAGATTTGCTTTTGGGCCCACTCTTCATTTCTGGACCCTAGAAATTTCCCAAATTTCTTGTAAACTCGGCCATGCATTTGAAAAGATACTTGTTGTATTTAAGCTTTCATTTCTATGTGTTTGTAGCACATTTTCAAGTTATTACATAGTTGGCTCTATTGCTAGAATTCCTCAAATTTTGTTTCTATAATCTCACTTGGGAAAGATCTTTGGATCCTGGCAGGATCAGCAATTTAAAGTGACACATACCTTTTCTTTTGCTTTGCTTGTAGGAGCCAAGTGGGGCTATAATGCAACTGAAGAGACCTGGTTAGTGATTTTAGTGACCCTAATTATTACAATGTGGGAAACAAAAGACCAAGGGAGAACTGGCTGTTTAGCCACATCTGCAGTCAACATTGGGACATGTACACTCCTTGAGCACACGTTCCTTTGGTAGAAGAGAATGAGTGTGTCTTCTGTATCCTAATTTTATTTTCTTTTTACTGAAAAATAAAACACAGATACAGAAAAACCACACAAGGCAAGTGTTAATCTTAGTAAAAGACATTCTTATAACCACCAGTCAGTCAAGAAACAGATCTGTGGCCACTCCAGCAGCCTGCCATGTGCCCATCCCAGATCAACTGCTCTGCACCCAGGATGTCTGTAAATGAGCATGGACTTCTTGCCTATCTCTATGTTCTAGGATTCCCACCAAGGAACTGCCTTGTTTGGACACTAGCTAGCAAGGAGCCTGCACCACTAACCCATTAAAACACTTTCTTTCAGCTTGTCCAACACTGTGGTGAAATAGAGTGCCAGGAACTCTCAGACAGACAAATACTGACAGACTAGATGAGGTGCTTGCCCCAAATCACAGGTTAAGTAGTGGCATTTTTGGCCTAGAATCCATGAGTCTCTCATTAGCCTGCTTCCTTAAGTCCTTCTGTACCCATGTAGTCCCCCGCAGAGGACACAGGATCTGTAATGCAGCCATCACTGACCATCTCGTTCTGATGTTTATCTGGTTTCTTTTAGACACACTGTTCATGTAAATAAGTTTTTATCCACTGCAGTTAACATCTTGTTTTTCTACAGAATACATGAATCTGGACAAGACAAAAACCTCGGCCAGTGTACTGGACGATTGTCTCACTCACCAGCTGATCAGAGGCAAAAGACTACAAAACAGATACTAGACAATGCTTTATAGTCTTTTTCTCTTTGGCCATTAGGAATCTCCAAGCCAAGTCTGTATCCTCTTCTGGACATGATAGGCTCTCAGGGCATCATCTCTATACTTTCTCCCTTCCTCTCCTCTCTTCTTTACATTTAGAAGCATTTTCTGAGTTTACAATCAGTGGAAGAACCCCCCCAAAAAAGAGTGACTGATCATCAAAAACCTAAGAAAAAATATACATAATAGTTAAGACAGTGTGGTACTGACATAAGGACAGTCGTATGGATCAATTGATTGACTAGAGTTGAGAGTCCAGAAGTAAACCCTCACATTACGGTCAGATGGTTTTTGACAAAGAGGCCAAGACAGTTTAATGGGAAATCACAGTCTTTTCAACGAATGATGCTGGGACAACTGGATAATGACATGCAAAAGAATTAAGTGGGACTCCTACCTTACACCATATACAAAAATGAACTCAAAATGGATCAAAGACCTAAATGTAAGAGCTACAACTACAAAACTTTTAGAAGAAAACAGGTGTAAATCATCGTGACCTTGGATTAGGCCCTGGTTTCCAAAAGCAAAAGAAAAAATAGATTGGATTTCATCAAAATTTAAAAATGCTGTGCTTCAAAAGACACCATCAGGAAAATGAAGACAATCCACAGGATGGGAGAAATATTTGCAAATTATATTATCTGATAAGGGACTTTTATCTAGAACATAAAAAGAACTCTTACAACTCAATAATAAAAACACAACTAAAAAAAAAAAATGGGCAAAGGATCTGAATAGAAATTTCTCCAGAGGAGATATACAAATGGCTAACAAGCACTGAGGTAAGCGAGGAAGCAAATCACCTTTTTGTAATGCAAAACGAAATCATAAAATAAAAAATGATTCTGGACCTTCTTTGGGCCACAAGTGAAAATTGTGTTTATTTCAATCTCCTGGAATCATGGGATGCAAATAAAAAGATAGTGTGCCAAAGCAAAGATGCCTATCATTCATTCTTCAAATCTTGACTGAGCACCTACTTTGTGTGGGAAGCTTGCTCCTGCTGGGAGAATACAATTAAAGTCTCCCGATCCAGAAATCTTCTCCACAAAGGTAAGAGAGAAATAAAATACTTTCATTGCTGAGTAAGCATTAAACCAGAATTGGATGCGCATCACAGGCAGCTGGCAAAGGCAGAAAGAAATCTCACCCTTTCCTGTAGCCAACGAGGTACAACCCATTACGTACATATTCTCAACATAAACAGTAACTAGTCCTCCAGTGAGAGGACGTGAAAGCGCTATCGGTCCTAGTTCATCCTAACTCCACCTGGTAATTGGGATGACCATCTAGGTCAGCTATTGGTTATCCAGAGGAAAAACACACCTCTCATATCTTTATGACAAGTCTTAGTGTTGCAACTTGGAGCAAGGCGCCCACTGAAGCGAGGCTCCTACACTCCCAGGAAACGGGGAATTGGGCGCTATCCCCCGGACGTTTACATTTCAGAGAGACGGCGCCCAGGCCCTGAGAAGGACTTTTCTAGGTTCTAGGTCATAAAGCTGACACAAGGCCTAGCTAATCTCCAAAAGGATTTATCTACATTTCAAAGAGAGGATAAAGAATTCATAATGACCAGTTTCTAAATGCTCAAAGAGACAAGAGGAGAGGAAACTATTTCCAGGAGGAAGAGCTGAGCCTCCTCGTTGGAGTCTGTGTCGGTCCAGCACTCCCGGCAGGAGAGCCGAGGGCACCGCCGGCCGCGGGAAGGGGCAGTGCCCTCGCGGAGCCTGGCGGCGGAGGTCGGAACGCACTGAGACCCGGGTCTGAGCCCAGGGGTCCCCTCGGCGGGTGTGACCGGGGCCGTGTCGGGCCAGCACAGCACGGCCCTGAGCCAGAGGACTCGGACCCCAGGGCAGGAACTGTTCCCAAGGCCGCGGTTCCGGGGAGTCCCTGACGACTCGCCAGGCCGTGTGCGCGCCGAGGCCTCCGGACAATGATCCGCGCCGCGGGGACAGGGGGCGTGGTCCGCCCCTCGAGGGCCAGTCGGACCAGGTCCCGGCGCACGCAGAGGCTGTGTCCGCCCAGGCACGCCAGCACGCAGACCGCCGGCGACGGAGGCCAGCAGCCAGGCACCGACCCCAGGTGACCGCGCCCGCCGCTCACGTGACCTCTGGGGCCTGCGCCAGCCCCGCCCGCCGCGCCGCAGAGAGCCGCAGGGTCGCCCTTGCGGCCTTCTGCGCAGGCGCAGAACTTGGCAGGCGGCGGGCGGCACCACCCTGTACGGCCGGACCGACGCGCGGCCCCAACGTACGTCGGATCACGTATCTCGGCCCGAGCGGCTTCCGCAATAGGACGTGCGCGCGCAGGCCCTGCCTCCCTCCCCGCGCGGGGGCGGGGCTTCCGGAGGCGGGGAGGGGCCCGCGGCGGCCAATCGGCGCTGCCCGCGCGGGTGCCACTCCCCGCCCAGCCGGCCTCCTGTCCCGCGGGCCTGGTCCAGCGGATGCGCGGCGGCGCTGGGCCGGCTGGGAGGTGAGTGCGCTGCCCGCGGGCCCTCCCGCCCTCTTCCCAGCCGCCGCCTCCCGGCTGTCCGTGCGCAGGAGCGGCCGGCCGCGCGGGCCCCCCGGAGGGGCGGCGGGCCTCGGGGGTGCAGGAGCCGGGGCGGCCCGGGGCCGCAGGCCAGGCCCGATCACGCGCAAGCCGTGGATGCCGGGCTCGCACTCGGGTCCGCCTGCAGCGGGGCCCCGTGTCTTTCGGAAGTGTGCCGATCAGGGGGCCTCGGGGCCAGTGCGCGGGTGGCCGGGGCGGGGCGGGCGCCGTCGGAGCCGGTGCTGACTCGGGCTCGGGCCGGGCTGGAGCGCTGCAGCCTCCCCGGTGTGGAGGGCCGCTGGGAGCGCCGACGTAGGTTGATGCTCGGGACGGAGGCGACGGCCAGGGTGCCAGCCAGTTACAGTGGGAGATGCAGCTGTCACCTAGGCCGAAGTGTTCCTGTCGCCGTGATCACTGCCTTCTCTCCCTGTGGTCGGGCAGAATGGGAAACCGTGCTCAGAAACTGCTCTGCTGATTGGCTCAGAAATCACCGTCAGGCCGGCTGTGAGTCCGCACGTCTGCCCGAGGGCCGCGTTGGCCGAGGTTGGGGAAGTGCAGGGCTGCTGGTGCGTATGGGCATCAGGAGCCATCTGCGGCCATTTCTCCGGAGGCGGGCCTGGACTCCCTCACCGCCCCGCCCCCACACCACGTATCCTTTACTCAGGCTGGGTCAGTGTTTCTAGTTTACTGTGGAGCCTCCTTCAGGTGACACTGCTCAGGCTTCCTAGATCTCCTTTTACAGCTGAGCTCTCAGAGGGCAGTCTTTTTTCATGTTTTGGGGGCTGGTGGTTGGGGGAAGCCAGTTGTAGCCCTGGGTACGGAAAGAAGTATGGTGGATGGGACGGGAAAAGTCGAGAGAGGTGAGGTTGGGAAGGTGAAGACAAGTTATGCTATAGACATATTGAGTTGAGGTGACATCTGAGAGCTGGCTGAAGGAGGTTAGAAGGAAGGTGGGTACTGTGGAGGGGTGGGTGGAGATTTAGGAACCAGAGCAAACTTGAAGAGGAAGGTAGATTCAAGAGCAGGTTAGCGATGAACCTTGAGGAGAAAGCACATATTCAGGGAGTCTGAGGAGAGAGTAGAGCCAGCAGAGCAGAAGAAATGAGCCAGGATGGTATGGGGTACTGAGGAGGCCAAGGAGAGGAGGCTCGGGGTGGGGCCGGGATGCAGTCTGTGATGCCCACTGCTGTGGGAAGACCCAGGGAGTGGAAGCAGCTCTCTGCATTTGGCAAGGCTGAGGTGGGGGCGTGCTGAGCACTTTCACTGAGTCCAGAGTCCACCAGGCCCAGGCTCCAGGCCCAGCCCAACCACTTACTGTTCCCATGTGGGTTCCTCATCTGTGAAATGGGGATGATAGTAGACCCCAGGCCTGGCGCATAGGAAGCCAGTAACAACTCGCTAACACAGCTGTAAGCACTTGACATGTTTGCATTCTTTGAAGCCTCACAGTGACCTGCTAGCCTTCTGCAGAGGAGCAAACTAAGGTTCAGAGAAGTTAAGTTACTTGTTCAAGGTAACACAGTTTGTGAAAGCTGTGGAACTTGCATTCTTTCAGTAGAGTAACAGTAATTCAAATTATGAGGTAGTTTAGGAGTGTTAGAAATGGCCATGGCTTGTGGTCTACTTTTCCATGGACTTTTCCTCATGGAAAGTATTTATTTATTTGGTTGTTTTCAAAGGCAGACATGATTCTCTAAGGTTTGCTCCCAGATGGTGGAGGCCATGTGTTTTTTTTTATTATTGGATTTCCTGATCAAAGAACTAGATATTATTGTTGCCATAAATTCTGTTAGTTTTGGGATCTGTGTCTGTAAGCAAATTACTGCTTTAATGTATTTCATTAATTAAAACTTTAATCATTTATGTTTATCTGGGGGAAATCTTAGTAACATTCTATTTTTTCATGCACATATTGTGAGGGTGCATCAGGAATTCACTTAAGAAAACTAGAAAGTGAAGTGTGATTTGAATGCTTACATAAGAAAAGTTAGGTTTAGGTTGTTAATCAGTTTGTATTCTCTAAAGATCTGAAATAATCCTCATACTTTTTTTTTTATAATTTTATTTATTTATTTATTTTTTCCCCCAAAGCCCCAGTAGATAGTTGTACGTCATAGCTGCACATCGTTCTAGTTGCTGTATGTGGGACATGGCCTCAGCATGGCCGCAGAAGCAGTGCTTCGGTGCACGCCCGGGGTCCGAACGCGGGCCACGAGCAGCAGAGCGCGCGCACTTAACCGCTAAGCCATGGGGCCAGCCCTGAAATAATCCTCATACTTTTTAATCCTTTTACATCAGTGATTGCTCATGCATGAATAATTCTTGGTTTTGTTTTCAAAGCTGTTTTAGGAAAGAAGAAACATGGAAAGCGGTGCAGTTCTGCTGGAATCTAAATCCTCACCATTTAACCTTCTGCATGAAATGCATCAGCTACGTCTTCTCGGTCACCTGTGTGACGTGACTGTCAGCGTGGAGTACCAGGGCGTCCGAGAAGAATTCATGGCCCATAAGGCGGTGCTGGCAGCCACTAGCAAGTTTTTTAAGGAAATGTTCCTTAATGAGAAGACCGTGGATGGCACTAGGACTAATGTCTACTTAAATGAAGTGCAGGTTGTTGACTTTGCTTCATTTCTTGAGTTTGTCTACACTGCAAAGGTACAGGTGGAAGAAGACCGGGTGCAGCGAATGCTAGAAATGGCTGAAAAGCTAAAATGTTTGGACTTATCGGAAACTTGTTTTCAATTAAAGAAACAGATGTTGGAGTCGGTACTTTTGGAGTTGCAGAATTTCTCGGAGTCTCAGGAGGAGGAAGGGAGCCGTGTCTCCCAAGTCACTGTTGCTCCTGATGCTCAGGCAGGTGCACCCGCTGACAGTCCTCTTGCCAATGGCTGTGCGGATTCCTCAGCTCCCCCAGTGGAGAGAATTAGCAATGGCATGTTGCCAGATATGCCCCTGAGGAAGTCCAAGGACAAACCAGACAAGAAAAAAGATGTAGTTAAGCCTCCCTACCCTAAAGTCAGAAGAGCTAGTGGAAGGCTGGCTGGAAGAAAGGTATTTGTGGAAATCCCTAAAAAGAAATACACAAGAAGACTCCGAGAGCAGCAGAAAAGTGCTGAGGATGATGTGAGGGACTACAGGGGTCCCCAAGACCCCAGCCCAGACACTGTGGGAACAGAGATGGAGCCAATTCCCAAAACCGCGGATTACAATGCTGGGGTGGAGGTGGAGGAGGTGCTGCAGAAAGCAGGGCAGGGGGATGAAGAGGAGGAGGAGGATGAGGAGGGGGAGAAGAAGAAGAGCAACTTTAAGTGCACTATCTGTGAAAAAGCCTTTTTGTATGAGAAGAGCTTCCTGAAGCACATCAGGCACCACCACGGAGTGGCCACGGAGGTGGTCCACCGCTGCGACACCTGCGGCCAGACCTTTGCCAACCGCTGTAACCTGAAGAGCCACCAGCGCCACGTGCACAGCAGCGAGCGCCACTTCCCGTGTGAGCTGTGTGGGAAGAAGTTCAAAAGGAAGAAGGATGTCAAGCGGCATGTGGTGCAGGTGCACGAGGGCGGGGGCGAGCGCCACCAGTGCCAGCAGTGCGGCAAGGGCCTGAGCTCCAAGACGGCCCTGCGGCTGCACGAGCGGACGCACACGGGCCACAAGCCCTATGGCTGCACGGAGTGCGAGGCCAAGTTCTCGCAGCCCTCGGCTCTGAAGACCCACATGAGGTGCGGGCTCTGGGCGGAGGGGTGTCCTGGGAAATATAGACCCTATGAAAATATTTTTTTTCTAGAATGTGGCTTATTTTCTTGAATGCGTGTTGAGAAATTGAGGTGGTTCTAGGATTTGGACCAGTGTGGCTACGTCTCTAGATATTTCACTTGTTAACTTGTTCCCTCCAAAAGTTGGGAGGCTATTTGAGACATCTTTAAATTCTCTGCGTAGAGATGCTGAGAGATTGCTCTTCAACGCTACAAAATCCTGTAGTGTTCCTACAGGCCTCAGGCCCATGAGGACCCTCCCTCCTCCTATCCACATTCACACATGGACGCCTGCACACAGCACCTAGCGTCCCCACCGCAGTGGAGGGCTGCTGTAAACGCCATGCGGCGCAAGTCTCGTCTGCAGGCCAGGGCTCTCCCCTCCCAGAGTAGCCTTTGGTGCTTGGTTCCCGCCGTACTTGAGGAGTTGGGGCTAATTCCCTTTATTTCTCTCCTCCTGACTCTTCATTTAGAACTTGGGCCTGTGACCACCTGGGTTCTACAGTCCCATTAAAGACCTCAGTGAAATGACATTGAGGGCTTTGGGACATCTCTCTGGTCTTGTCTGTTTGTTCTCAGGCTTGGCAAGTGTGTCATTGGTTAGTCTAAACTCCAGAATTAGGACGGTGTTTTCTGTGGGTGACATTAGCATTTATGCTTGAAATCCAGACAAGCAGTCTTCTACTCTATTCTAGATCTGCCTTCACACCTGGGCCAGTTGTTGGGGTTGGGGTGGTAGCATGGTGTTCATCATCTTTTTACTCCCTGCAAGTTTAAAAACTTGGTGTAGGAAGTGCTCAGTAAATCGTGGTTGATGGCTACTTCATGCTAGTTGTGAAATTAAAATGCTTATTCATACTCCTCAGAAACCAGGTTTCTTCAGCATTTTGAGAACAGTTCTTTCTAGACTGGTTATGTTGTATCAGGAAATGATAGTAAAATTTTTGATCATGTGTTGGTACTTTGTCAGCAATAATTCCTAAGGTGTTTGTAGTTGATTATTCTGAACGAGAAAGCTTTACACATAGCACATGGTGCTAGTTAGTGTTTTAAAAAATATGCAAAGGCGTGGTCTTTGCCTGCTCCTGCTGTCCAGCATAAGGCAGATGTGGGTGGTCATTCAGCGTCTCTGGGAAACATGTCCGTTTTTGGCCTTGTGCAGAAACGGATTTGGGGATGGAGACTATGGGCCTCTTCACCTTTCACTCCAGTCATTCTCGTTTGGTCTCTTGGAATAAACTATCTTTGCAGACTAGAGTGGAAATTGTATTGCAAAGTGAGGTTTTAAATACATCCTAAGTTATCATCTGAATGTTGTACTTTCAGAATTCATACAGGGGAAAAACCTTTTGTCTGTGATGAATGTGGTGCAAGATTCACTCAGAACCACATGCTGATTTATCATAAAAGGTGTCACACAGGTAAATACTCATGCTGTTGTGATTGAATGTCTTTCCTAGCTGTAGAAGGAAACTGCAATTTATTTAGAAGTTGGCATCTCCCAAAGTGGTGCAGGTTAGAACCATGATATAGCTTTTCCATCTAGTAAATGAGCAAAAATGAATAAATAAAATATGCCCACTGCCTCCAGGGCTGGTGTGCTTGTGGCGATGGCCTCTGCACACTGAGCAGTGGGAACTGGCATGTGCGACTTACGTATCAAGAGGTATGAAACAGGCCCTACTGTTTTAGTCCCAAATTCCATTTCCAGGAATCGGTCTAAAGAAATTGTTCAGAATATGGAAAAGGCTATATGCTATTATCCCTCTTCTTGCTTTTTCTAATAACAAAGCATTGGAAACAACCTGATTGTCCAACCAAAGGAAGTGGTTCAGTAAACTGGTAAATCCACCTCCTCCTGGCTAATGACCTGGCTATTCCTAGTAAGGGCTCTGAACAGTATGAAAAACACCTGTGCTTGGATATAGACTTGAAAAACACACAATTAAGCATAGTTAATCCCAACTATATTGAAAACCTGCACATAAAAGACTAGAAGAAAATAAATTACGTGATGTGTTAAGGTGGTGGAATTGTCTCGTTTCTGTTATCCAAAATTTGGGGGATTTTTTTATGTGAGGGGGAAAATTTAAGTTGGCTTTCTTTGAGTTTAGAACCCTGTTGTATATGGTACAGAAGCATACAGAATCTAACTGTTGAATGTAGTTATCATACTAACCCAGTTCCTTCTTATTTGCTTGCATTTGTAAATTTTTACTTCTAAGCACTATCATATGAGCCTCAAGTTCAAATGCAGGCAAGACAGAGATGAGGCATTTAATGACATGAATTACTAGACTAAAAGGAGCTGAATTGGTGTCTAACAGATGCTTGGGGGTGGAAGTGAGGTTAGGTCACACTGAAAGATTGTTAGAATTGGTCATTTGGTGAAAATATTAATATAGTCAGATTTTACTAAAGCTAGTATTTTTATTTTGATGTTGGTGAAATCAGGGGCACACCTAATAATCAGATGAGTTTGATTTGTGGGATTAAAGGACTCAAACTACGTAATGTGAAATAGTATTGAAACATTTTTTTCTTGTCTTGTAAGCCAATCCAGGTGACGGGGCTTTGCTATTCTGGAATAGTCATGCACATATATCCAATGTGAACCTCCTTTCAAGAGGGACTTTCATTCCGATAAAGACCCACAGAAGTACTTTGAAAAAATCCAACAATTCCTCCAAACAAGTTGTAAAATTATTTTGTTTGGAATGACTAAATTTTCAAATTGTGAGCTGCTGAATGATCTTTAATTCTAGTCTAGTGGAATCTTTCTTGAGATTTCAAGGATATTTTACAACAGCTTTCAGCAAGTAGTAAGCATCTTACATGAATAGATGTTTTATGCTAATTTTTACTAGGAAATGTAACACACTGCCCGTCAAAAGCACTTTTGAGTTCATATGGGTTTTAAGAGTGTGGACCCACTATTCTGGTGTGTTCTAGTGCCTGTATCATTTCTAACTTTTTGTTTCATCTTTTCACGTAGGTGAAAGACCTTTTATGTGTGAAACATGTGGCAAGAGTTTTGCTTCTAAGGAGTATTTAAAACATCACAATAGAATCCATACTGGATCCAAACCCTTTAAATGTGAAGTTTGTTTTAGGACTTTTGCCCAGCGGAATTCACTTTACCAGCATATTAAAGTCCACACAGGTATGGCTGGAATGTTGCCAAAGAAGGGAGTTCAACGTGGCAAGAAAAATTTCCCAACGGTTTTTGATTTACTAGAAAATTACGTGGAATTTAGCTTTAGGAAAGACCTTCGGCCAAACTGTGTGTGTCATAATAGCATTTTTAAATTTTTGAGTTTCTGGCTCTAAGAAACTGAAAAGGTTTGAATGTTTGAATATGGATGTGGATATGTGAACATTTTAACATTTTCCCATTAGAATTAGGCATAATGATTTGTACATATTAGGTGTATTAGGTACATATTAGACTATTATACACAGATGCATGCACATTCAGTTATTATGCGACTTGGGATTTTATATTCCATTACTGTGGAAAATAGGTAAAATTTCTATAGGTGTAATACCAGCTGCCTGCATGGGTGTTGGCCCTTTTTTGGTGTACAGCATAAACTCCTGGTATTATAATGATAGTAGATTCGTGCCTGTCAGTTGACCCTTGAATCGTTCCCAACATAGCCTTCCTTATGGTGGAAAGCTGATGCTTTCCAGTGGTTTACAAACAGCATTATTCCAGAGTGTAATCAAAATAAGGTACAGTAGGCTAAAGAGACCAACCAGTAGTTTTCTCTTCTTCTTGTCTCAGGGGAACGTCCCTATTGTTGCGACCAATGTGGTAAGCAGTTCACCCAGCTCAATGCTCTACAGCGCCACCATCGGATCCACACGGGAGAGAAGCCGTTCATGTGTAACGCATGTGGACGGACGTTTACTGACAAGTCCACTCTCCGGCGGCATACCTCCGTAAGCAATAGTCTGGCTTCTTTAAGAATGACAAACTGCTGGTCCTTAGGTACGCACAATCCTACACAGTCAGAAACACCTGTCACCATTCCATAAGATGGTTATAGAAGATGACAGGTCTTTCCTCAGCTTTTCTCTGCAGTGAGTACACTCACAGTGTGAAGTGAAGGACCAGGTCTCAAAGCGCAGGAAGGTGCAACCTGTGATAAATACTTTCTAACGGTGATGGTGGTAAAAACATATTTGACCATTAGTGAAAGGGCATTTTGCTGCAGTAGAAACTAAATTTGTTGAAGAGAGGCTAGTGTTTTTTTTTTTTTTTTTGTGAGGAAGATCAGCCCCGAGCTAACATCTATTGCAAATCCTCCTCCTTTTTTTTTCCCCTTTTTCTCCCCAAAGCCCCAGTAGATAGTTGTATGTCATAGTTGCACATCCTTCTAGTTGCTGTTATGTGGGATGCCGCCTCAGCATAGCTGGACAAGCGGTGCGTTGGTGCGTGCCCGGGATCCGAACCCAGGCTGCCAGTAGCACAGCGCACACACTTAACCGCTAAGCCACGAGGCCGGCCCCAAGACTATTGTTTTATTTTTTTTGGTGAGGAAGATCAGCCCTGAGCTAACATCCATGCTAATCCTCCTCTTTTTGCTGAGGAAGACCAGCCCTGAGCTAACATCTATTGTCAATCCTCCTCCTTTTTTTTTTTTCCCCAAAACCCCAGTAGATAGTTGTATGTCATAGTTGCACATCCTTCTAGTTGCTGTATGTGGGGACGCGGCCTCAGCACGGCCGGAGAAGTGGTGCGTCGGTGCGCGCCCAGGATCTGAACCCGGGCGGCCAGTAGCGGAGTGCGCACTTAACCGCTAAGCCACAGGGCCATCCCCCGAGACTATTGTTTTAAAAGACGTACTTGTTAATAAGTAGCTGTGAATTGGGAGATTTACAGATACTTGTTTAGAAACACATTAAGTGACTGTTGTTTTGTGTTTGATTTGTAGATACATGATAAGAATACTCCATGGAAGTCTTTCCTTGTTATTGTAGATGGCTCACCCAAGAATGATGAAGGGCACAAGACTGAACAGCCTGATGAAGAATATGCATCATCCAAACTTTCAGATAAATTGCTGTCTTTTGCAGAAAATGGCCATTTTCACAACCTGGCAACAGTCCAAGACAGCGTATCTACCGTGCACGAGAACAGCTCTGCAGACACGGCCTGCAAGTCAGATGATTCCATGGTGTCCCAGGATGCTCTGCTGGCCACCACCATCAGTGAGCTTAGCGAGCTGACTCCACAGACAGACTCAATGCCCACACAACTTCACTCTTTGACCAACATGGAATAAGAGCTTGAAGTTACCTGCCAAGCAGGTCTCATCCTGTCTCTTTGCGTGTGATAGCTGTACACGAGATAATGTCAGGGGCTAAGAAAAAGACTGTCTATGGGCAAAGAAGTGGGCAAGAACAGCTTCAGCAGGTTTCTCTGAATTTCTGCTAACTTGCACGTCTTTATCAAAGTGTTTTTAAAGCTTTCCCTTAAAAATCCTGATCTGCATGATCTCAGCTACACTTTATCAACAAACAAGGCAGTTAATGTAACCTCACTTACTTGTGGTGTAGTTGTATGCGTTAATCATTCTAACGCTTGATTATCTTGATGTTTATGAAGTTTGGACAACTGCTTCATCTTAGTACACAGCATTGATCCAGCTCATGCAATTGCTTTTAATGGTCTCCCTGGTGTCTCAGCCTGCCTTATACTTCCATGTGGGTTTATTTCTCTGATACTTTTAAGGTATTTTTCTACAAAGCTGAAATAAAATTGGGGCCATGTATTTTCGGCTGTTTCTTTCCTGTTGAATTGAAGCAAATCAGATCTGCTCTGGGGACCCTTGAATGGGACTGAAGAAATGGATTATTGCATTCATTCCCTTCTACCCCCCGGTTTGTAGGCGCTAAAAAAAGAATGAGAAATTGAACACTTGTGAAATAGCTTAGTATAATCTCTACTCACAGCACATATGCAGCAAGGAAATTTGCCACAAAATAACTTTGGAAATGAAACGTTTGGTTTCATTCCTAAAAATCTGATTAGGTAAAAGCTGTCCTACCAAAGATTACAGCAGCAAACAGTGTGGTTTTTGCAAAGAGGTGTGAAAAATTAAGCAAGAGGCTTTAGAATACTTGAATCATCGTGTAGTCCTTTTATTCATGAGTAGCAATGAGGTGATTGTGGCAAATCTCAGAACACAGAGTATTAATATTTTTGCTAGGTTTTTCTGACTTAATTTCTGTAATTTTCAGAAGTGCAGAATTTCTCATTTCCACATCAAGAGCCTGACACAGACAAGTAATCGCCAGACATTTGTTTCCTTGGGAGCACGTGAGAATACAGCTGAGGGGACCGAAAGCTTTAGCACTCACCTGTGATGATGCCGCCTTAAGAGTGCGTTATGAGGAACCGATGACTTTGTCTTAAATGCTCCTTTGTCTGTCTCATGCTGGCCTTTTGCTCAAAATGAATTTGCAGTGGAAAGATAATTCTGCTGTCTTTCCTAATCTGACTCTTGGTTCCAGTGGCTTGGGTATGTTGCCGCATGCAAAGTGCTTTGGCTCACGTGTAACCCTAAACACATTAATTTAAAAAGAGAACCTTGAAGGAGGAGAATTCTTTTGTTCACTAGTTGCTTTTTTCCCGTGTTTTAATTTATTAATTAAACTTGCTGTGAAAACACTTTTGTTTTCTAAGAGAAAGGTACTTTCTCTGTGAGTTCCAGGATGAAGATACAGCTGCACTATGCCAGAAACTAATGAGGGAAGGAGACTTTCTTCATAAATGCTTATTTTGTTCTAACTTGTGACATGGTCAAGTGAATACTCAAGCCACTCTAAGGTGTCTCAGGTGCTGATAACACGTTTCACACTTGCTCTTGAAGGTAGCAGTACTGAATTACTTCAGATTCAATTATGACAACATATCCTAGTTGTGTTTACAGAACAAAACAGTGACTGTCAGACAGCCATTTTATTTTCCGTGAGAGAATGAACCTGCCCAGCTGATGTACTGTTTCAAGGAATAAAGTCATCCCAATGAGAAGGAATTTAAATAATAGATTATTTTGTTACCTACTGGAAGAATTTTTGTCTTGAATTTCTTTTAGAAATTCTACAAAAAATCATTTAATGTGTTAATAAATGTTTGCTTTGTAAAAATAGTTTTGCAAGTGTATTTCCATTATTAGAATTTAGGCTTTATAGAAATAAGGTTCTTAATTGAAACAAGTATAATTTCCTTAATTTCATGGATAATGAAATTTAAAATCAGGGTCTATAGTCCTAGGATTAATCTATTAAACTATGTGGATTGCACTGCACATTTATTCAGAAGTGAGAGGCCTGGTGATGAGTAACACTGACCTCTGCTTACGCAGAATAACCTGTGCAGCTGGAATGTGGAAGTGGACTGGTTCCTTCAATGTAATGTTAAAGTCTGCATCACAAAGACTTCTCCAACTATATCCATTTCTGTGTCCACTTCCTGGGGGTTACGGTCAGGCTGCCCCTGAGAACAGAGAAATCCAAACACCCTGCAAAGACTCATCACAGAGGGATTTGTGGGCATCTCCCTCTATTTCTCTTAATCCATGTACAGCCTCGTTGAGTGACAGCAAGGCTACCCTGAGTATGTCAGTCCCCAATCCAGGATTAGGGAAGTACCCTCAGTGGTGGCCCTGCTGTGCATCAGGAAAGGCCACTGAGGAGGTGATTAGTGCCTTCCAACCATTTCTGGGAAATACTCTCAGCCCAAACTCCAAAGCACTCGCTGCCTTGGGTTTTACCAAAATTTGTTGTACAGAGTAAAAATCCAGGGGCCATATGGCAGGGGAAGCCTTTTATTAAAAGCGATTTTAACAGAAATGTGGTTTTACATAGGTAGTTTAATTTAATTCCAACCTGTTAAATTTTATACCTTGCCACACCAGGGACATTTTTTGAGACCAAATGAGTGCTGTCTCCTTAACTAAAGGATGGTGTTCACATCACTTGAAGTAACAATGTTATCTCGGGGGGAGGGGGGGCATACCCATGCAGAGGGTCATTTGTTCACATGTACCAAGATGGGCAGATAGAACTGAGCAGGCTACAAACATGGGTCAGAGGGCCATCTGTCATGCCACCCTAGCCAAGCCCCAGAAACCACCCACTTAACCTTTGCCAATCTGTACAGAGACTCTTACCAAGGCTGGCAAAACCAGGTTTTTAAACCACCATGGTGGCTTCTGTTAGGAAATAATGATTCTGAAAAGAGACATTTGAATGATAAACTAACCTTAACTGGTCAACAACTTCTCAGAATTCCCAAATTGGGATGGCCTGTTCTACCATTCTTTTTTTTTTTGGTGAGCTAACCTCTGATGCCAACCTTCCTCTCTTGGCTGAGGAAGATTGGCCCTGGGCTCATATCCGTGCCCATCTTCCTGTACTTTATATGGGACTCCGCCACAGCATGGCTTGACAAGCGGTGCGTCAGTGAGCGCCTGGGATCTGAACCCACAAACCCTGGGCCGCTGAAGCGGAGTGTGCACACTTAACCGCTGTGCCACCGGGCCGGCCCCTCTACCATTCATTTTTTAAAATCTGCTTTGAATTACCTTTAAGTTGCTGTGAATATACTTACGGACCTGAACACTGTTCTCTGATGGGATGAACCAGCCTGGACTTCCCCCACACAGCCTCTTCTTCCTCCCCCCGAATCTGAGGCCCAAGTGGCCAGTGGGCTCCACCCTCCCCAGGGGCACGCGCCATCCCTGAACAGACATCTGAAAGTTAAATAATGCCCTCACTGCCAACAGAGTTGAGTTACTTCAGGGTTCCTCGCCCCGCAACTCTCACAACAGTCTTCTAGGAACCACTCCTCCCACAACTTTCCAGGTGACTGTAGACTAAAGATGCAAGCAAGATTCCTTAATGGGGCATCAGGAAGAGATGAGAGTGAGGCTTCAGAGATTGTGTGCAAACTTGCAGTCGATAGGCTGTAATCACGGATTCCTTCATAAACCCTCTGCCTGCAAAACGGTTACAGTGTCCTGAATTTCCACCAAGTAATGGAGGGTGTAACATAGTCAAACTCATGCTTAGATGGATATTCAAAGAGCCTAGAGAATGTTACTGTCCATTGCCTCAAACTTAATGGGAACAACTTCAAGGAAAGGAAGCTACTCTTGGTCTGTGTAAATTTAGCTAGGAAAGACCCATCAAAATATTACTCATAATTTCCACTTTATTTACTGTACAGGTTCACATAAAACATACATACTCTTTCTGCTAAGGCAGATTTATCATCACATGGTTAGTTTTCATAACATAATCCTCTGCCCGAGAGCATATGAGAGGAAAACACCACAGTGTCCCACTCAGAACTTCACAGGCAGGAACCTGCTCCTGATCACAGCTCACATAGCAGGTAGGTGGGTCACACGCAGCATGCTGTGCTGCCAAATCCCCCGAAGAAAGCCACAAAGGTTTGCATTTGGACATTTTAAATGCACGGTATCAGAGGAAACAACAAATGCACACACTTTGGTTACAGAGATGCCATCACACATGGTCATGACTGTGCAAAAACACTGTTTTCAAAGTATTAAATAAAAAAGGAATTCACACAAGCTATAAAAACAATGCCACAAGAAGTAAAGCTTTCCCGTAAGAAATTTTAACTGACTTGGACTATGAACTAACCCCAGATTTGCTAAAATACAAGAACTGTAACATAAAAAGTCATTATGTTTTGTTCATAAACAACATTCTATAAATCCTGAAACCCTAACTCAGGCCTCTGAGACATGGTACTGCTCCACAGAGAGGAGACATTTCAGGGAAGGAAGTCTGGATACCGTTAATGGGACTTTTTTCCTCTCATTTTCCTTTTATTTTCTGGCAGCTCTGCTCTAGCCATTACAATAATTTTTACTCTTTCCATGTGAAAATATTAAAAACAAAAAATTCTTAACTCAGACTCTGAGCCCAGTGTTTATTTCAATACAACAAGCAACTCTTCGACTGACTGATGTAACAAAATGTTGCCAATACTATTTTTAAAAACCATACCTCTTTCTTCAGATGGGTGTTTGTTAGGGGGTCATGATGCAAGCTAAACGGAATTGCCTTAAAAGAAATCATTAGTTTTTATTTTAAGTGGTCAGACCAGAAGGTTCTTTTAACAAGTGGAAACAAACTTTCTAGACTAGTGACAAAGAAGCCTGCTGGCTGGCTAGGAGTTAAATGCTCTCCAGATGGAAGAGATTACACCCAGGGACACAGGCTACAAGCACTCCACACACCTCACTTTCACAAAAGTGCATTTGGTTGTGGACTAGATTAGGTATAGCAACAAGAATCTACTTTTACCGCTCATCTTTTTTTTCATAAGAGATTCCAACAGGAAATGAAGAAGTACCAAACGGGCTCCATTCCAAATTGTACAATAAGTGACAGCCATCTTTCTTTTAAGCATCCCAGACCCTCCGAAGGAAGGAAGGAATTCTTATCAGATTCCAGGGCCCAATGCCAGAGTATCCATGTCTTCTGGCCCATTCCCTTTACCCTCAGACAACACTACGACATCACTGACCTTCCTTCCCACCAGTCCACCTTGTGCAGGTGATCCCACAACTACGGCCAGGGAATCCTCACAGCCACCTGAGGGACAGCCTCCATAATTGGGCCTCAGCTGGCCCTTTTCAACTTCCTTTCCTGCTACTTTCTCCTTCATCCCAGACTGACCTATTCACTGTCTCCAAACCTTCCTTCTCGGTCAGCCCTTGGCCTGGGCACACCCACTCTACTCCTGCCCAACAAAAGCCTACCAATCCCAGCTAAGGGACATCCAAAAATGAAAACATCATTCAAATACTAGTTACTATCTGACAGAACATGGGAAGTTTCATTATCTATCACTAATGACAGCAGCACAATTTAGAAAGAACCACATGCTATGTCTGGCAACAAATACACACCAAACATAAATCATTTAAGCCTAAAAATATGCACAGAGGAGATGCCGACCACATCTAAAGTACAATGTCAGCGTGTAACATAATGGGTAGGGATCAAGTTCATAAATCAATAGAGCACATATCATGTCAACCAAAATAATAGGACAGAGTTCAAACACACAAGCTAAAACAATTCCATTAGCTAAGAGAAAAATCAAGTCCCCTCGGAAGCTAATTGGGGTTGTCCCCCCAACTGGGCATATAGTAAACCTGTGTAACCATACTTACCCTGCCTAACTCATCATGTTCAATAAATGGATAAAGTTAATGGCATACCTTCTCAAACTTCCCCTTAGATAATCTCCAGGCCCTGAGGAAGATTTACATGATGGTGGCACAGAGGGCAGCATCTCAATGTGGGAAAGTGTATGAACGTGAAAGTGAAGAAAAGGGATGTGCCAGTTACAACACCTTTATGTGAACATAACGAAAGGGATTTCCACCCCAACTAAAAGTGAAAACTATCACCAGGAAAAGAAAAAATTCTGTTTCTTACAGATCTTCTGTGTGTGTGTGTGTGTGTGTAAGTACAATCCGTCAAACCCATCTTGACATTCATCCACACACAGAACTAAGCACTGCCAAGAAGCTCCCTTTTCGCACAACGTAAGTGATGCCGGCAGACCCTGGCTGTTCTGAATTTTCACATGCATGTTAGCACACAGAACATAAAAAGCAAAGAGACTAGCCACTAGCACCACCAAAGAATCACAAGATCACACACACACATCAAATTTCTAATGAGGAAAGTCATAAACTCATTCCTAACAACCATCCTAAACACATACATTTAGAGAATACAACCAGATGCAAATTAACAGAGAATATGCAGAGCATTTATCAGAACATTTGGGTGGGGTACTTAAGTACAAGAAAAAGGATATAAGAACATGGCAAAACTAAACATGGGCTCTGCAAATATCAAAATAACGGGAATACAATTCTGCAGTAGTTCTCAGAAAACTCTGGGAACTCTGAAAAGCGTGAAATAGCCCATCACATCCACAATATGCACAGGAGCTTCCCATCTGCCCACATCACAGTGACACAAACAGTGGGAGCTTAAACAACAGACAGATCGTTTCACTCATGTGCACAAAATTAAGCCATTAAATGGGCATTCCATAAAGATCACTTGGCCCTAGGATGAAACTAAAGAGGAGTTTAGCTGCATGCCACAAAGACAAAAACATTTCACTTGAGGTCTCCATCTCCTTCTCCATCCCCTTGGATGGACTTTTTGATACGCAGCAACATGGTAGTAAGCCACTGATCCAAACGAGATATTGAGTCAAACTCCTTCACCTGATTTAAGGGAAGAGGAACAGGAATTATTCCAAGGAAAACCCAAAACAACAGTCCCCCAAGCTGTTTAAACATTTACAGTGATAATCTGCCAACTTTTCACTTAAAATCAATTCATTCCAGTTTATAACTATCTTCATTAAGAATTGTTTATTTTTTCATTATCCTGTGACTATTTTGATGGAGCTAGTGACAAGTTCCTGTGCCTTTTTTTTTTTTTTTGGTGAGAAAGATTGTCCCTGAGCTAACATCTGTGCTAATTTTCCTCTATTTTGTATGTGGGACGCCGCCACAGCACGGCTTGATGAGTGGTGTGTAGGGCCACACCTTGGATCCAAACCTGCGAACCCCAGGCTGCCAAAGCAGAGCGTGCAAACTTAACCACTACGCCACTGGGCCGGCCCCCCTGTGCTTTTTATATTGCTCTGTATGCCAACATGTGATGGCAAAAATTAATAACAGCCTTTATCATTGGAAGAAGAGCACATTTAATGTGACAAAGGAAATGAGACTCTGTATAAGAATAAGAAAGGAACATGGAAAATTGATACTGCTCCAATATTCACTGAACATGACAAAATGAACTTACAGAGATAGGATGTGTGGAAACAGAATTCCTTTAACTTATTTCAATGCGTTACCAAAGAATGACATTTCAATAGAATGAAAATGGTTTGGCAGCAAAAGTTAAATGAGAAAACATTCCTTTCCACCATGGCTTCAAAGCCATGATGAATATATTAATGGAGGATACTGAGAAATTTGCTTGATTCTAAACATAAGATGGCAAAAGATGGGAAAACAAAAAACTGATGAATGTAAAGAAAAAATCTTCCATTTATTTTATGTCAAGAATATAGCAAACTCTCACTGCTTTGTTTTCATATTTTAAATTATATTTAACTGATTTTACTTGACACTTATTTATGTTATTTTCAAAAGAAAACATTCAAACAGCAAATTGTAACAGTATCTGATATTGTCTCTTGAATTTGCCTCAGCTAAATTCAGCATGGCTAACAGAACTGTTTACTTGTAAAGGTTTGTGAGATATAAAAAACATGACCTTTGGAAAATACAACTTAGGTATACTGGAATAATGTTCAAATAAATATTCAGCATTTACACAACAAAAAGGACAAGAAGTTTCTATAATTTAAACCTTCAAAGAATGTACTATATCATAAAGGCATAACTTACTGCTTCAGTGTAAGCTTCACTGTTCTGTTCTTCATGAGCTTCTAGAAGTTTCTGGTAGCATAAATGTGAAAAATTAGTTTGGTGGGCTAAAAAGTTCCATTTATGAATAGATACTTTAACTACAGAAATAGCCTTAGTATCACATTACTGATGTTGCCAAATACTTTACAAAATTAGGGAAATATTCAAATACAAGTCAAGAATTACTCCAAGTCACAGATCCAGTTTCTGCGCTAACATTTCTGCATTTCCTGTTTCAGAACACAAGGCTTATGTCCCTGACTCTAGTGGCATTTGAGACCTATTACGCAAAAGCAACAAAGTACCAGGGGTTCTCAGCAAACTTCACTTTATACCCAATCCCACCTGACAGCAAAGGCTTTATTTTCTTCAAGGTTCTAATATTACTTACTTTCAATAATTTACATTCTCTTGAATCAGTAAATGCTGGAAACATTTCCTCATATTTCTCAAGAGCAAGCTGAGAGAAAAAAAGCCACTTGTTAATGTCTGACTCAACGAAGCGTTGAACATTCTATTGACTTCAGTAAGATTTATCTATATCCTACTTAAATGTATAAGAAGTATGCTGTTAAACTCAACATCAAAATCAACACAGAAAACCTATTTATTTTGAATTTTCTATTTCAGTTAAGAATAAATTTCTAAAACAATTTTTCTAAATTAAACTGCTATAGAGAAGACAATGTGAACCAAATCTAATTCCTAAAACCTCACAGACCAGATATCTGTGTTCATCCATTAAATGTGGAGAAGCTCTTCCTTAACACTGTCCAGATTCCAAACAAATCACAGTTAGACCACTGCTTGAGGCTGGAGGGAAGAACGCTTTTCCTCTCAGATGCTTTCATTCTGCCCTTCCAACTCCAGACACTGACAACACCAAGGCTGCTCAAGTCTCACCTCTTGTCGCTCAGCTTTCACTTCACTTTTCACTTTCTCCCCAATCCTCATTCCAACTGCATTTCTGAGTTTAAAAACAGGATGTTATTCTACTTGTATTATCTCCCACTTAGCCTCTTAATTTCTTTTTTTTTTTTTTCAGGTGAGGAAGATTGGCCCTGAGCTAACATCTGTGCCAATCTCCCTCTATTCTGTATGTGGGATGCCACCACAGCATGGCTTGACGAAAGGTGTGTAGGTCTGCGCCAGGATCTGAACCCGCCAACCCCGGGCCGCCAAAGTGGAGCACGTGAACTTAACCACTATGCCACCAGGCCAGCCCCAGCCCTTAATTTCTTTAAAGCAAAACTACTGAAGGAAACATGGCTACAGGGAACTTTAAGAGACCAGCTTTGGCAGCTGTTACAAGACTACAGGTGAGACACACATCATGGTATTATTATTACTATTATTATAAATGTACCCAGTTTAGTCTTGCTACTAACGAACACGACCCAAACGAAATGATATCAAGAACGACAGTTACCTGAAGCCTGTTCTGATAGGTAAGGTGTATCAGAAAACTACCGCTGAAGGACTCCTTACCTTGGCATTCAACTCATCCACTATGAAGTGACAGAGGGCTGCTTTAAAGAAGTAATCCTTTGCACTATACTTCAACAAAGGATTATCCATGGTGTTGGCCCCAACCTAGGCACAGAAAGCAGTGTTAGATTTAAAAGATTTGCCTTCTTATATTAGGCAAACTGATTCTCATTTGCTGCCCTTTAGAAAATACTTCTTTCTCTTACATTAGCTTAGCATGAAATATATTCCTTTAAGCCAATATCATATACTAGAAAATTTTACTAGACAAGAACCAGTACATAATGCTTAAAGTGCTGATCTGTTAAAAATGACTTGGAAGACTTCTACTTCCAGAAAGATGGAATAGACATACTTTCCTCTACTCCTCCTGCTAGGTACAACTAAAAGCCCCATTTTATAAAAAACAAACATAAGAAGACTGAAAGGTAGAGACAAGAGAGCAGACAAGCTAGGGACTTTGAGACACAAGGGAACACACAGCAGTGAGTTCCCTGGGTTTTTTTTTTCTCTCATATATCTCTGACTTGAAACAGAAAAACCCAGCAACCTATAAATGGCAGTGGGAATAGCAAAAAAAGAGGATAGACAAAAGTCTGCTCTCTCTAGCCAAAGGACTAGGAAAGGGGCAGCCTAGCAAGACAGAAAATGTTTAGATAATAACTCTTCTACTCCAGCCAAACACCACAGGAAAACTGTGGCCCTATCCCCACTCACATCAGAAAAGACTGAAGAAGGAACTGAGACATCCATCCTTTCAAGACTGCAAGGAGGAGCCCAATATTCCTGTCAAGGTGGCTTCAGAGAAGGCCAAGTAGGGAGGCAAGCCTTCACCCCTGTCAGCTAGCAACAAGCCCACCCTCCACCCCCGCCGCTGAGGCAGCGGAGACCACAGGGGGAGCATGGATTCCACCTCTACCCAGCAGGAACAAGGCACCCCTCATCTCCCAGAAGAGGCCTAGTGGAGGGTTAAGACTTTCACCATCACCTGGCAGTAACGAGGACAACCCCAGCGTGGCACTGGTGGAGAGCAAGCAGGGGCTGGAATGGCCACCTCCGCCCAGAATTAAGAAGGGTCTCCCCCTAGATGTCAGTGGAAGCGAAGTGAGGAGCCTGAACTTTGAAATCCATCTAGCAGTAATGAGGTGACACTCCCCTTCCTTAGAGCAGTGTCAAAGAAAACCAGCCGACAGAGTAGAATTCAATAAGACCCAGTCTCACAACATAATACGAAAATGTCCCGTTTTCAATCAAAACTCACTCATCATACCAAAAAAAGAAAAGATCTCCAGCTGAAAGAAAAAAGACCACCAATAGATAGACTGCTCTGAGATGACATAAATGTTAGAATTATCTAACCAAGATTTTAAAAGAGCTCTCATAAAAATGCTTCAATGAGCAATTAAAGAAACACTTGAAACTAAAGAAAAAACAGAAAGCATCAACAAAGAAAAAGAAATTTCCAGCAAAATATCCCAGAAAATATAAAGAGGAAACTAACAGAAATTTCAGAACTGAAAAATACAAAAACCAACATAAAAAGTGGATGGGCTCAACAGCAGAATGGAGAGGACAGAGGAAAGAATCAGGGAAGTGATGATAAAACATTAGAAACTACTCAGTCTGAACAACAGTGAGATGAACTGAAAAAAAAAATGAACAGAGCATCAGGGACCTACGTGACTATAAAATAAGGTCTAACATTCAGGTTGTCTGAGTCCTGGAAGAAGAGGAGAAAAAGAGAGGGGCTGTAAAAGTACTTGAAGAAATAATGGCTGAATAGTTCCCAGATTTGGCAAGTAACATAAACCTACAGATTCTAGAAGTTTAGTGAAACCCAAACAGGATAAAAGCAAAGAAATCCATGCCAAGCCACATAAACTTCTGAAAACTGAAGACAAAAAAATTTTGAAAACGGCCAGAGAAAAACAACACCCTACTTACAGGGGAAAAACAACTTGAATGAGAGCAGACTTCTCATCAGAAACAATGGAGGCCATAAGTGGCACACATTTCAAGTACTAAAAGAAAATAACTATCAACTCAGAACTGTACACCCAGGAAAATATGCTATATGAATGAAGGAGAAATCAAAACACTTCCAGGTGAAGGAAAACTAAGTGAATCTATCACCAGTAGACCTACCCTAAAAGAATGGCAAAAGGATATTCTCTAAATAGAAAGGAAACAATGAAAGAAGGAATCTTTGAACATCAGGAAGGAAGAAAGAACACAGTAAGCAAAATATGGGTGAATACAATGGGCTTTTCTTCTCCTGAGTTTTCTAAATTATGTTTGATGGTTGAAGCAAAAATTATTAACACTGATATGGTTCTAAAAGTAAGTAGAGGAAATATTTAAGACAATTACACATTGAACGAGGAGAGTAAAAGGCCAGAAAGTAAGATAAGATTTCCGTATTTCACTGGAACTGTTAAAATAATGACACCATTAGCCTGTGATAAGTTATGTAAATATAATACCTAGAGCAATCACTAAAAAAACTATTCAAAGAGATATACTCAAACACGCAATAGATAAGTAACTCACTGGAAAGCAGGAAAAAGAAAACAGAGAAATAGAAAATAGAGCATAAACAAGATCAAAAAATAAAATGGTAGACTTAAGCCCCAACATATCAATAATTACATTAAATGCAAATAGTCTAAATACACCAATTAAAAGACAGAGATTGGCAAAGTGGATTAAAAAGCATGACCTAACAATATGCTGTCCATAAGAAACTCAATTCAATTATAATGATATAGGCAGGCAGAAAGAAAAAGGATAGAGAAAGATCTATCATATAAACACTAATCAAGAGAGCAAGACAGGCTATATTAATATCAAATAAAGTAGACTTCAGAGCAAATAAAATTACCAGTGACAGAAGGGAACGTTATGTAATGATAAAAGGGTCAACCCACCAAGAAGACATAGCAATCCTAATCATGCAGTCAGCAAACAACAGAGCTGCAAAATATGTAAAGCAAAGACAGAGAGAAATGAAAGACAGATAATCCACAACTACAGTTAGAGATTTCAACTCCACTATCAACAATGGATAGAAATAGAAAATCAGCAAGCATATAGAAGAACTCAACAACACCATCAACCAGGAGGATCTAATCAACATTTATAGAACATGCCACCTGCAGCAGAACCACAGAACATATGCAAAGACAAAACCATATTCCAGGCCATAAAACAAACCTCAACATATTTATAAGAATTGAAATTACACAGAGTGTGTTCTCCAGCCACAAAAGAATCAAACTAGAAGTCAACAACAGAAAGATAACAGAAAAATCTCCAAACACTTGGAAATTAAACAAAACACTTCTAAATAATCCACAGGTCAAAGAGGAAGTCTCAAGGGAAATCAATAAATGCAATGAAATGAATTAAAATAAAGATAAAACAATATAACAAAATTGTGAGAGACAGTCAAAGCAGTGCTGAGAGGAAAACTGATAGCACTAAAAATGCGTACACACAAAGACGAAAAGCAATAAGCTAATAAGCTTCCACTTCAACTCCCTAGAAAAAGAAGAGCAAAATAAATCCAAAGCAAGTGGAAGGAAGGGATAAAGATAACAGTGGAAATCAAAGAATTTGAAAACAGAAAAACAGAAGAGAAAATCATTGAATTCTACCAAATGTTTAAAGAAGAATTAACACCAATCCTTGACAAACTCTTCCAAAAAATAAAAGAGATGAGAATACTTCCCAACTCATTCTATGAGGCCAGTATTACCTTGCTACCAAAGTCTTTGTCTGCAAAGACATCAGAAGAAAAGAAAATTAAAGATCAATATCCTTTATGAATATAGATGCAAAATCCTCAACAAAATACTAGCAAATTAATTCTGACAACTTACAAAAAGGATTACACACCATGACTATGCAGTAAAGGATTAATTTTGTACAAAGTGAGGTCTGGCCTTTGCCTGTGGCTCCTGGGACGTGATCTCTAAACCCTTGGAGTGTCCTGCTTGAAAGAGTGTTCTTATTTACCTGGGGGCCTTAGGCATTGTGGTTCAGCTCAACCTTTGGAAAGGCTGGAAGGAGTAGAGAATAAGGTCAATCATGTGAGTGGCCAGCCATGTCTAAGCGACTAAGCCCCAGTAAAAACTCTGGACAGCAGGTTCAGGTGAGCTTCCCCTGTTGACAATACTCTATGCATATTTTCACACGTTGTTGTTGGGAGAAGTAAGCACTGTTCACATGACTCCACTGGGGGAGGACAACAGGAAGTTCCACACTTGGAACTCTCCTGGACCTGCCCTATGCACCTCTTCCGTTGGCTGATTTTAATCTGTTCCCTTTTGCTATCATAAACCATAACTGTGAGTATAACAGCTTTCAATGAGTTCTATGAACCCTTCTAGAGAATTATCGAATGTGAAGGTATTCTTGGAGACCCCCAAACTTTGTAATAATCAAGTAGGATTTATCCCAGGAATGTAGTAAGGTTGGTTCAATATATGAAAGTCAGTCAATGGAATATGCCATATTAATAGAATAAAGGACAAAAATCATATGATCATCTCAATAGATGCAAAAAAAGCACTTGACAAAATCCAACAGCTTTTGATGATAAAAACACTCAACAAACTAGGCAGAAAAGGGAACTTTCTCAAACTGATAAAGGACATCTACAAAAAACCTAGAGTTAACATCATACGTAATGGTGAAAGATTGAAAGCTTTCCTTCTAATATGAAAACAAGACAAGGATGTCTGCTCTTGCCACTTCTATTTAACACTGTACTGGAGGTTCTAGCCAGGCCAATTGACAAGAAAATGAAGTAAAACATATCCACATTGGAAAAGAAGAAACAAAACTACCACTATTTACAGATGACAAGATTTTGTATATAGAAAATCCTAAGGAATCAAAAAAAAAAAAATCATTAGAGCTAATATACAAGTTCAGCAAGGTTGTAGTATATAAGACTAGCAATTAACAACCTGAAAAGGAAATTAAGAAAATAATTCCATTTACAATAACATCAAAAAGAAAATACTCAGAAGTATATTTTAACCAAAGAAGTGTAAGACTTGCACGCTGAAACTATAAAACACTGTTGAACTCAATTAAAAAAGACCTAAAATAAATGGAAAGGCATCCTGTGTTCACAGATTGTAAGACAATGTTGTTAAGATGGCAACAATTTCAAATTGGTTTACAGATTCAATGCAATCCCCATCAAAATCCCAGCTGGCTTCTTGGCAGAGACTGACAAGCTGATCCCAAAATTTATATGGAAATGCAAGGGACCCTGAATAACCAAAACAATCTTGAAAAAGAAGAACAAAGTTGGAGGACTCACACTTCCTATAAAGGAACTAATTTCAAATTTGAAAACTTACTACAAAGCTATAGTAATCAAAACAGTGTGATATTGTTACAGAATAGAATAGACAGACATATAGACCAATGGAATAGAACAGAAAGCCCAAAAATAAACCCTTACATATTGGTCAAATAATTTTTTTTTTTTATAATTTTTTTTTTTTCCCTTTTTGTGGGCAAGATCAGCCCTGAGCTAACATCCATACCAATCCTCCTCTTTTTGCTGAGGAAGAGTGGCCCTGAACTAACATCTGTGCCCATCTTCCTCTACTTTATATCGCAAGCCACCACAGCATGGCCTGACAAGCAATGCGTCAGTGCGCACCCGCGATCCGAAGCCGAGTCTCCAGCAGCGGAGCGTGAGCACTTAACCGCTATGCCACGGGGCCGGCCCCTCAAATAATTTTCAACCAGGGTGCCAAGACTATTCAATGGCAAAAGGACAGTGTATTTAACAAATGGTGCTGGGAAAACTGGATATCCATATGCAAAAGAATGAAGTTGGACCTTTACCTAACAGCATATATGAAAATTAACTCAAAATGGATCAAAGACCTAAACCTAAGAGCTAAAACTATAAAACTCTTAAGAACAAAACACAGGGGGAAAGTTTCATGAGCTTGGGTTGGGCAATGATTTCTTGGATGTGACATGAAAAACACAGGCAACAAAAGAAAAAACAGACAAACTGGACTTCATCAAAATTTAAAACTTTATGCATCAAAGGACATGAATAATAGAGTAAAAAGGCAACCCACAGAATGGGAGAAAATATTTGCAAATCACGTATCTGATAAGAGATTAATACCTAGAATATATAAAGAACTTCTAAAACTCAACACCAAAAAACTAACAACCCATTTAAAAAATGGGCAAAGGAATTGAACAGACATTTCTCTAACAAAGATATATAAATGGCCAATAAGCACATGAAAAGATTATCAACACCACTAATCATCAGCAAAATGGAAATGAAAAACACAATGAGATACCACTTCACATTCATTAGGGTGGCTATTATCAAAAAAACGAAAAACAACAAGCATGGGTAAGGATGTGGAGAAAGTGCAACCCTTGTACATTGCTGGTGGGAATGCAAAATGGTGCAGCCACTGTGGAGACGAGCTTGACAGTTCCACAAAAAGTTAAAAATGGACTTGCCACATGACCCAGCAACCTCAGTCCTAGGTATATAACCAAGAGAACTGCAAACATACACCCACAGAAACCTGAACACAGATGTTCACAGCAGCTTATTTATAATAGCCCAAAAGTGGAAAAAACCCAAAAGTCCATCAATTGATAAATAGGATAAACAAATGACAGGCATAAGTCACTTCTCTGCGCTTCGCTTTGCTTCGCAGATACTGCATTTTTCTTACAAGACCCTCCACCAGCAAAAATATTATGACTTGTTAGTCAGTTAGACAGATGAAGGTTAGCATTTTTTAGCAATGAAGTATTTTTTAATTAAGATATGTACATTGTTTTCTTAGACATAATACTATTGCACACTTAATAGACTACAGTATAGTGTAAACATAACTTTTATATGCACTGGGAAACCAAAAAATTCACGTGACTCGCTTTATTGCGGTTGCTTTACTGCGGTGGTCTGGAACTGAACCCACAATATCTCTGAGGTATGCCTGTATGAAATATTACTCAGCTATGAAAAGGAATGAAGTATAAATATATGCTAAAGCATAGATGAACCTTGAAAAAATTAGCTAAATAAAAGAAGCTAGTCACAAAGGGCCACATATTGTATGATTCCATATATATTAAAGACCTAGAATAAGCCAATTCTTTGAGACAGAAAGTAGACGGTGGTTTCCAGGGACTGGGAGGAGAAAGGAATGGGGTTTCTTTTTGGGCTGATGAAAACATTTTAAAATTAGGCAGTAATGATGGTTACACAACTTGGTGAATATAACTAAACACCACCGACTGCACTCCTTAGAAAGATGAATTACACGATGTGTGAGTTATTTCTCAATAAAAAGAAAAATTAACTAAAAACTTTAATTTAAAAAAAGATTCAGAATGACTTCTACTCAAAGTTGAACAGACAGCTCACCTGCTCATAGATCTCAATGGCTTTCTGGTACTGCTCAAGCTGGGCAGCATATGCTGCCACCTTCAGCAGACACTTGTTAGCTGAACTGAAATCAAGGACCAGAGCAGAGTAAATATAACAATCTGATAGAACAACAAAAAGATATCCCAGTACAACTCCATTTGGTCCAATACACTCAGAGAGTACAGTAAAAGTTTGTCTTTTATCATGTATAACAAAACCCATTTAATTATATTAAGAAAACTAATACTTGCCTGTTGGATTCTTCTCCTTTGTAATAATCAGCTGATTGTTCATAATGTGCAATAGCCTGAAAACACACATATATTTTATTCAAGCTACTTGTGTGGAGAGTTGCATTTAAAAACTACATTTGCATAGGTATTTTTTTTCCTATAAATAAACCTACTCCAACAGCAAATCTTACATAACTTGGCCTACTTTATTTATGGAATACAAAAAAGCACGCACCTCCAGAAGCCTAGGAGTAAAATGCTCCCTGTCCATCAAAATCTCTTCTTCCCTTCCCCCATGGCAAATTCCCAGCTGCTCCACTTCCCCAGCCCCCACTGCAGTTAGGGGTAGCCATGTGACCCGTTTTTTCCAGTAGAATGAAACAGACATGCAATGGGCTACTTCCAGTCTTGGCCCATCCATCTGACTTTGCATCCTTCTCCAAGCCTTTTCCCCTTCCCATGAGCTAGAATGGCAATGACCAAGTCTAGAGTGACATTTCACAAGTTGAAGATGGCAGAACTTCTATCTGGTTCCTAAATAACTACAAAGGGCAGAATGTACCCCAACCCCCATGTCCCCACCACTGCCAAACCCAGGACGGCTACACTGGATTGTTATTTTAGAGACATATGAAGCTCTATTGCATTTTAGACCTATGGCTCACTACAGCAGCACAGACTATGCTCACTAACACCTTAACTGTTATCTAGAATAAGGGTGATGCCTTCCATCTAAAATGTGTGGTGCTGAATTAAGAGTCAAGTGGAGAGGAAACGGGTTGCAGGCTGGAAAGCTGGAAGGCCCTTATCACTCTGTGGCATAAGATTTGGTGAAATCAACCATGTGACAATTTGGAAGGCAAAACACGTGCCTAGTGGAGCCGGAAACCCGATGGGAAGAATCTCTATACAGAGCCAGATGATAGTTTGGATTACTGTTTTCAGCAAGGTTTTATGAGAAAGAATCAGCCTGTTTGTAGGCAATTATGAAAGGAAGCAGATCAAGTACAGAAACAGAGCCTCATAAGATGGAAAGGCCAACGGCTTCTATACCCCAAATGGCAACAGAGAAGTCTGAACAATGTTTTAAACCAGTCCGGCAAACTTTTCTGTAACAGGCCAGATAATAAATATTTTAGGCTTTGTGAGCCATATGACCTGTTGCAACTACTTAGCTCTCCTACAGTAGCACAAAAGTGGTCACAGATGATATATAAATGAATGACTGCGGCTGTGTTCCAATAACCTTTATCTATGGACAACGAAATTTCAGTTTCATATAATCTTTATGCGTTATAAAATGCTTTTTTTCCCCCTCAATGATTAAAAAATGTGAAAACCATTCTTAGCTTGAGGGCATACATAAACAAGTGGTGGGTTTGTAGACCTCTGCCTTAAGTTTCAAGATTTTCCCAGTAAGCCCGTAAGAGGGAGGTAGTACAATGCAAGAATCAGATTACAGGTGCTGTCTTCCCACTTGAGACTATCAGTTCCATGACTTCAAGGCAGCCCTAATGAGTTAAAAAAGAGGCCCAGGGACAAGAAAACAACAAACAAAATAAAACAGGCTAGGGAAGTATGTTAGAAAACCACTGTGGTGTGGTTACTGGTCAGGGAGCAGACTGGAAACAAACAGACCTGCCTGTAAAGCCTCAGGCTCCCTGTCCTGCAGGTGGTAGTGACCATGACCAAGAGAGCAGAGCCACCTCTGAAGCCACAGGCTGAAGGGGGCAGGGCCAACATTAGCCTAGTCTGGGCTGTAGAGCACCGCGGACGGTTTGTGAAAAGCAGACGCTTCTCTGTTCGAATGACTATGTTTTGCGTCTATTTGTTTCAGTCATTTAGCCCACCCTGACTACTATGCTCCCCCCAAAATTTTATCAGCATTATTTATAATCGGAGAAATCACAGAAACAATTTAAGTGGTGAAATATAATGGGCTAATGTGCTATGATTAAAATTAATGGAGGGAAAGCTCAATATGGAAAGTCCTTCATGAAATATTAAAATTAAAGAACACTATAGTCTCTTTTAACAAATATACTATACTAGACGCACCCAGAAAACGCCTGGTAGAATATATTCCTTTGGAGCACAAGTCAGAGCTGTCACATACATACATGTGTGCAATTATCTGAGGAATGCACATCTTCCCCTACTAAAATGTTAAGCTCTGTGAAGGCAGGTCACATGGCGGTTTTGCTCACCATTATGTCCCAGAGCCCAGCACAATGCCTGTCATGTAGTAGGTGCTCAGTAAACAGACGCTAGGTGAATGAATGCAAACTGCACTTCACATGAGGGTCCCCTATTAACTACTACCAATATCTTGGTTAATTTGAATGCCCCAGAAAGAAAAGTTAGTCAGTGAATTTATGATTAATCAAAAATAATCTCTGAACTGTCCTCACTCTCCCCAGTATTCAGCACTCTTTCCCACTGCCATAAATGGTAAGGTATGAGAAACGTGACCAAATCTTTCTGCAGAGTATCAGATTATACAAGCTCTCCCCAGAGAGGGAGCATAGCTACTTATCTTCCTAGTTCTTACAGCACCAGAACTCAATGAATAGGGTTGGCTTAAACCATATGTAACTGCTGTTTTGGGGGTTAAAAAAAAAGGTCAAATGTCACTAATTTGGTTTAACCTAACACTTATTAGATAACGGTATCGCTTCATCAAAATGTTATAACTGTAAACTATAGCTAAATTTATCACATAAAAGAAAAACTTAAAGTTTGGTTTTTAATAATGCTAATTAAACTAATAATCAAATTTCATGGTTGTCCCAAGTTCTGTCAGAGACCAAAGTTGAAAGGAAAGCTTATCTACAGCCTTAACAGAGAAGTTTCAGAGAAAACAGGTTGGCCTCAGGTTATCTTTGCATGTCTACACCTAGTCTGAACTTTTAACATGTAGTGAAACTTACCAGGCACAAACAGACACTTACACACTAGAAACTGGCCTGCTGTATCTTACAATTTCAAGGATAGCAACAAACATCAAAAGTAGAACACAGCCACCAATAACAACAGCACAATAACAATAAATCCAGACATGAAAACCAGCCTGATTATCCTATTATTTAAGTAGCGTGCCAAAGGAATTACAATATTCCTCCTTGGGGAACCTGGTTAAGTGTCACGATGCTGGAGAATACACGGATCCTGAAATGAGACAAAGCTCTCTAGGACTACAGTCATCATCAGTGTCTTAAAGCAAATGCAATTTCCAGGGCTCAAGCTTAACAGTTCATTTTGTGGATGAAATAACTTTCAACAGCCTTCCGATGGGATCAATTCTTTTAGAATATATACCCCTAGAGAGGAACTAACACGAACTTGCCACAGACATCTATCCTACATTGTAACAAACAGTATGAAGTCATGTTCTCTAGGGGCTAAAACACAAATGGGTCATAGTTCCTCTGGATATTTTAAAAGACCATTTAAAAAGGACCCAACTATTATTTGGTTCAGTGTTTTACTTCATGAAGTCAAGTAATATGAGTTTAATAAACTTCACGCTTCATGGTTCACTAGCTAAAATCTGTGAATGAATCAGAGAACATAGAGTGGCCAGTATTAACAGGGATGAAATTGATCTGTAATAAATAAGATATAAGATACCTTGGTGTGTCTGATTTTTCTAATTTAAACTTCATACACCACCTACCACAATACAGTGAGTCCAACCAGGGAAATGACGGTGATGATGTTTCTAAACACAAGAGCCCAAACATCAGGGAATATGACAAGTTAACCCTGTGTGTGTGTTGAGCAATATTCTTAAATTGCTTTAAAAGAACACATCATATCAATGAAAGAAGATGCCACCTACTGGCCAACTCGCAGAATGGCAGGAACACCAAGGAAGGGGGGCTTTAGAAGCTGCCATGACAAATCAATTTTTCTAAAAAAGGAGGAAAATAAGAGTGCGCCATAGATTATTTTACCTACCCTGCATTTTAAGGAGACCCATGTGGTGAAGTGGCTGCCCGAGACCATGCCCTGGCAACAGAGATGACACAGTGCTATGGGCTCCCACCTTCAGAGTGCTCTTCTGACCACCATGGACAGGGAGGTGACAAAGTAGACTCAGCTGGCAAGATGCTCTGCACATGAGTGCTGATCTCCCCAAGATGATTCACCTTCAATAAAGATATTGTGCCCACCCAAGACACCCTGACCAAATAAATATCCCAGCCACACCAGACCTGTCTCCCTCCTATTCCTTCATCAATTTTACACCAGGGAACAAAGAAGAGCTCAGATCTGGGCTCATCATCTCCCTGCAGGATCTGCAGATAACCTCTCCAAAAAGAAGGTGCACATGCCACTGTGCTTGGTAGCCCTGATCTAGTCAAGATCAGAGAGAGGGTAGCCTTGGAAAAACACGGCATATTATGATAAAAATGGCCAAATAATGAATTTTATGTAACAAGTCCGCAAATTTTGTGCTGTATAACAAAAAAAGGTGACAAATGAGCAAAAACCTGAAGCACAAGGGGAAGTCAGCCACGTGGACATCTAGGGAGCTCTGCAGGCAGAAGGAACAGTGGTGCAAAGGTCCTGAGGGAGGAGCTCATCTGGCATGTGTGAGGATCAGTAAAGAGGTCAGGGTGGCCACGGCAGGGTACAGCGTGCGGAGAAAGGGGGAGAAGAGTAAGAGGAGAGGTCCGAGAGGCACATGGGTGAGGGGGCAAATTAGTGGGCAGTTGGAGGCCATCTGCAAGACTCTGACTGTGCCTCTGAATAAAGGGGAGGGCCAATGTCAGGTTGCAAGCAGCAGAGAAACAGTCTGATTTACTGCCTACAAGGATCACTAGCTGCTCTGCTACATGGTAGCGGGGCAGGAGTAAAAGCAGAGAGGCCAGTTTGGAAGTTACTGCCGTAATGCAGTGAAAGCTGAGGGACAACAAGGTAGTCAGAAGTGCTAAGACTCAGGAGCTTTGAGGACAGTGCCCACAGAAATTGCTTACAGACTGGACATGGAGAAAGAGAACGCAAAGAGGCCTGTGGTTTGCAGGGGAACACTGGGTTGACAGGCAGGACGAGATCAGAATTCAGGCTCAGACATGCTGGGTTTAAGATGACTGTTGGACGCAAGTGGAGGGGCTGGCAGACAGGGGGATACGGGAATGTGATATTCAGGAGAGGTCTGCACTGCAGACAGATTTGCATGTCACTGGCATACAGATGACACTTAAAGCTGTGATGCTGACTGCGTGCAGAGAGAAGTACCAAGGGGCAAATGCAGAGTGAGAAAAGACAAGGACCCAACCCTGGGGCACCCCACACTAGAGGGGGAGAAGAGGAGGCACCAGCCAAGGAGCTGGGAGAGAGCGCTCAGTGAGGTGGCCACCGAACCAGGTGGGGGCAGTGTTCCAGAAGCCGCTGAGGGAAGAAGTGAAACAAAGAGGAAGAGTGACAACTGTCTGATGCCGCAGCAGGCCCAGGGAGTGCCATGACCATTGAGACAGGATGGGACAGTAATCTCTACAAGCACGCTTAGCGTTCATTAGTCTGACAGTAACTAGCAATGATCTCCTCCACTACTGTCTATCTGTCTGACTCACATCTGTTGTCTTACACAGTACTCAGGAGCAGTTTTACATAAACATCTGTCTCCAGTCTGAGCTAAGGCAGCCTCTGGAGCCTAACAAATGTGTTTTCCTCACACTGAGATACACTCCAGCCCTGCTGGTGATCCCATGACTGAGAAGTCAGCGCGAGACAGGAGAAAACTCAGTGCTGGGGCCAGCTTTACATCAGCTCCACTGGTTCCAACCTGAGTGATCCTAGGCAGTGCAACCCTTCTGAGCCCTAGTTTCCACACGCATAAAGGGGCCGCCAGAGTTGCAAAGCTGAAATGTGGTAAGATCCATGGCATGGCACCAAGGACAAGGCCTAGGCCTGGAAAACTGTAGGTGCTCAATAAGTGTTTCCTCCTTCTTCTTGAAATCGGCAAACAGTTAGCCATTGATGATTAAGCAGCTAGTAACTACGGGGGATTGGATTTGGCCACCTCAAAATATGTCTCTGCCTGAAAGACACTGTGGCCCTCACCCCCACTAACTGACCAAAAGAGTTTGGGATGGGAGGCCTGTCCCCAAAACAGGCCATGACCATAGACATCCCTGGGTATCTGGGAGGGTCCTTGCTAAGCCCATTCTTAGTTCTGGTTACCCTTTGTAAGACACATTTACATTTGTAAAGGAAATCTCCATTTGTAAAAGTATCTTCTTCTGTGTACCAGGAAGAAGGTGGGGAAGGCCTTACCCAGAAACTTATCAGAACGGAAGGCAAGGACTTAAATCTGCATGATAAACTTGCCCATTGTTAACTGAGCTGTTTAGGCAATATGCTATCTGACTCCCACTAGGTTCCTACAGATGACATCTCCCTGGAGCCTGGGTCACCATGATAATGGGTGTTTGAGCTTTTTTTTTCCAGGAATTGGAACCCACTGTCCACTTCAGGCTGGGCTGAGACCACCTTGAGGGCATGATAAGGCCGCCATTCTGTGAACATGCATCCTATGAACAGGCATGAAGCCTGACTCCATTTGTGCAGATCATCAATTACCTCATCTCTCCTCACCTCCAATCACTTCAGATCACCTTGCCCCCTACCCCATAAATATCCCTGAGTCCCTATTTTCAGGGAAGTGGATTTGAGATTCATTCTCCCGTTTCCTCACTTGGCTGCCTTGTGATTAATAAACCCTCTCTCTCTTTGCAATCTTGTCTTCTCGGTGTTTGGCTTTCTGGGCGGCGGGCAAAAACAGACCTGGTGCGGTAACATTTTCTTTTGCTACTGTGGGAGATCAAGATTTGGCCACCCTGCAATCTATCTCTTTACCTTGGTTGTTTTCTCTGAAGGATATTTGACCTCCCCCACTAACTGCCTAAAGAATTTGACATGGTGGCTCCTTCCTAGAACAGATCTATCATGACTGCTATCAAGATAATGTAGGATAGAGGTTACAATAGAAAAGGCACCAACAAGCCCATCTTATCCGGACTTCTGTCTCTCTGGCCACATTCTTTGGATGACCCTGCGAGGCGTTGCCAGACAATCATTCACATTTATAAGGGAAATCTCCATTTGTAAAGGTATCTCCCTCTCTGTTTTGAGAAGAGACCGGGATGAGCTCATTTCTAGAGACTTATCAATGTGGAAGGTGAGGCCTTGGGGCTGCATAATGACCTTACTCTTGTTTACTGTGCTTTAGTGGTAATCTCCTGTAACTGACTCCCCCCACCCCCAAAATCCTCCTTTGTCATTGGCTGAACATGGTATTTAAGACGAGAATTTCTGCTATTGTGTTGAGAAACGCAGTGTCCCTGCTTTCTCCCATGTATACATGTTATTAAACTTGGTATTATTTTCTCCTGCTAACCTGTCTTGTTAATTATTTGGCCAGCCATAAGAACCTTAAGGGAAAGGGAGATTCTCCCTCTCCCCCCCCCCCCCCGCCCCGACAAGTTTTGGCGTAGTCGGCAGGAACCACACTGGCTGGCAAGTTGCCTCCTCTGGCTGGAAGACCTGCCTTCTCCCTGGACTACTGCAGACGATGAGATACGGGAACACCTGACGAAAGCCAGCAAAAAGGTAAGACTTCTTACCACGTCAGCCTCCCGGAATCTCTATCTGCGGGGTCCGGCGGAAGGAAATGGTGACCATTTTTTCTCTTTCTAAATTTAGATTGGCAGGAGAAAATATTTGGGAAACTAGTTTCTTGGGCTTTTAGTGACTCTTGGTTTAAATTTGGTAGAGTACTCTTGGTTTCGATCTTGATCCCTTTTCCTCCCAGAGTAGTCTCTGTCTTGTTCTGTGTCCTGAGAACTTGGCTTTGTGACCAGTGAGAATCTTCTCCTTGGTCTCCACCACACGGAAGGTGCATTTACTGGGGTGCACCTTGGTGGCCAGTCAAGTAGACTGGGGTTCTGAACTGTTTCTTTGTCCGGCTGTGCCAAGCTCTCAGGGGAGTTTGTCATAAAGGGCCCAGTCCATAAGGGCTTTTGTCGTCTTAACCTTCTTTGCTTCTTAGTGCTGGAAAAATCCCACTCCAGTATCGCCTGCCCGGTGTCACAGATTAGCGGGTCTATGACTGGAGGCGTCCCACACTATTGTGGGAGACCGGAGACACCATCCTTACCGCCTGTGCATGTGCAACGAAGGTCTTTACTTGCTCTGAATATCTTTGGGAGTGAATTCTGTGGATGATGGGGGCTACATCATCTGTGGCCTCACCAGGGATGCCTCTTGTGTCCATGGTAAAGATTTATTCTAAGCGTGGAAAGTTACCTTCAGGTCTTTCCTTAAAAAGGCTTATTGATTCGAGTCACTATTGGAATAAATATACAAATGAAGATCCTACTCGTCAATGGCCAGACAATGGATCCTTTGAATTGGAAAAACTTCTAAATTGGGGGAAAAAAAAATTGTTTTGAGAGCTCTCACATAATTGTTTAATTGGTACCTAAGAAAAGGCCAGAAAAAAGGAAGGGAAAAATTTGACTAACCTTAAGACCTTGACTCAGGTTACAATTGAATTGAGAACATGTAAAAGTGTAAGTGTCGATAAGATTATAAAGGTTGGAATGTTTGAGCTAATTTTATATAAAGAGGTTACATCAACTTTGCCTGAGTATGTTTTAAAATGTCTGACTGGGAATGCTTCCCTTGTCCAAAATTAGAAGACCAAGACCTATTGATAAAAATCTTAATGATAACTATGTTTAAAGGTATAAGAGGTGATGAAATTTACATGAAATTTTGTAGAAAAAAACTGATGTTATTTCTATTATGGAACTGGTTAACAAAAATAGTAATTTAAATGATGGCTAATTTTATCTGATGTCTTATGAAGTCTTGTAGGCAATCTAAATAATTATTGGGAATAAGTAACTAAATAGTTGTGAAAAAGATGAATGTTGGGTGAACTTTAAACAATAATTATGTGTTATGGTGGTTACAGCTTCCAAACTCTTTTTGGTGACTTAAAACTTTAGAGTTTTGCTAAATTTTATGATAAAAATTCTCTGAGTAGATCATTTCCAAATAAGATAAGATATTAGACATTAATTGCTAAACTTACGTTTGTCTACTTTTGGCTTTTCATTACAGGAAAACTAAAAGATGTTTTGGGTCTATTGGTAAACATGTGTTTTATTAAAAGATTGTACTATAAAGTAACATATTTCTAGAAGTTATGAAGTGTTCATAAATTTTCCAAGCCACAAGATACTAATGTAAAAGAAAATTTATAATGGTTTACTTAGTTTTTACTTACAAATTAAGGTTTCTAAGGGTTAAAATTTCTAATTAGTATATGTGATTGAAGCTACTAAAAATTAAGAAAAATATGTCTGGGTACAAGGAAAGTAAGATGTATAAAGGTACAAAGAATGGAAATGTTTTGTTTGGTTGATTAAGAAAGATAAATTTGTCCTGAAGTACTGGGAGGGAAAAGAAAGACATGGGACAAATTCTGAATGTAAAAAGAAAGTTATAGAAGGTTTGTGGAAGAGGAATTCTGGAAAAGGAGTTTTTGCATGGTCAAGTTGGCTAAGATTGAAATGAATTTAATTAAGTAAATGAGTTTTAATAGCAGAAGTAAGCTGGTGCAAAATTGAAATTTCTCGTAAAAGGATAATTTGCTTAAACTTGATAAAGAGGTTATAAAAGATTTTTCTTTACCTTTGAGTAAGCCTACCCAAAAAAAAAAAAAAAACTGTTAAAATAATTTCCTACATTCAAAAGACTGAGGTCTCTCTATTAAGGCTTTTTGGACTCTTAATGCTCTGTTTGCTTTGACATTTTATATTTTTGACAAGCTCCCCAAAATTCATATCTTAAATAAAGTCTTTTTTTTTACTTTTTTTCTTTGAGAATTTTCAAAGGGCCCTGAAACTTCTCAAAGAAATTTGCTCTCTTCCTATAAGGAGGAAGACAAAGAAATTTGCTCTCTACCTATAAGGAGGAAGATACTAAACTTATTAGGCTTATTCAGTATGTTAAATTACATAGAAAACATTGTGAGACAAATGATGATAAGCCTGCTTAGGTGGTATTTTATGGGTTAATGTTATTGACATAGGTGTTTTAAAATTGTATAACATTACTGAAATGCTGATCTGTCCTGATTATCAGTCATAATTCTGGTTATTATTATTTTAAAGTGTTGTATGTCACAAAATTAACCAAATTTCTTTGTCAATTGCCATTTTGAGGTCTTGTTGTTTACAGACTTATTTCTTTGCTCTAATGCTTTTGCAAAATGTTTCAACTTCAGAAAAATTCATGGAAAGGACTCTGACATTTACACTAAACTACAGGCTTCTGATAAACTTTCTGATCATAAAACTGAACTTGGTAAAAAATTACCAAAATCTGATGGAGAGACTGATAACTTCATGAAGCTGCTAACAAAAAGATTGGGATCAAGAATGGATTACACACGACTGAATGAACTGATAAGGATGATTATAATTTTTATGATTTTTCATTTGAAGTACTGCTGAATTTTTAATGTTTTGTTTTTTCAGATTTAAGGAAAACTTTTTCTCTTTTCTCCCGAGATAGCTACGACATAACAATTTGGTAAATGATACTTTTGTAAGCAAAATTGAAAAATTTATCTTTTTCTCTCTATCTGATCCCCCGAATTTAGAAACTCTTAGTAAGTGAATATTGTTGTTTTCACGGCAATATAGTTATTTGCATAAGTTCAATAAGAATCTGTTCTCCTTATAACAGGACACAATTGGAAACACTGGTTATATTACCAAGGTTGTGACTGGAACATCATATTTGCGATATAACCATACAACTTTTGAGGAATGAAGATTGGAATAAAGCCACGTGGAAATACTGGCCTGGTACCTTATGTTCCAAGCAGCACTTACCAGGATAAGTAAAGAATGTCACTTATCTGGCAGGTACAAGGAACCTTGAAATACTTTGGGGGAACCTCGGAAGAGAGGAATTCACCCAAATCTGTAGGTATTGCAGGCAAAGTCTGATGACAAAATCCTTGGCTTGGCTTTCCTGGCCTCGAGAGGCTTTTGAAGTTCAATGTGAGACTCCTTACAAAAAGTTCCAGCAAAGCAGATTTAAAAGAGCCTATGTGATCAATTGCTATTCCTGCTGTACTTATGTAAATAATTGGGCCAACTCTATTGGAACTAGACTTATTTTGCAAACTAGTTTTAATTTTGCTATCTTAATAAAAATGAGGGTGATTTTAGAGAGAAAAATTATATTTCAGTAAAAACTATAGTATACATTTGCGGATATTAGATCCTAGTTTTGTTAATTGTCTTTTGAGGTTTTTGTTTTATATCTGTTGACTGGACTGGATCCTGATTTCTTCTAGTCTCCTGAAATATCTGGCTACAGATATCCAAACTAACGTTTTTGATTTTTTCCATCATTTTCATTTAAAATCACTGAGAACTGAACCTGCCCTTTTTCCTGAAGCCTTACAAACTGAAGCTGATGGACTTGATGTAAACTTGAGATGACCTGAAGACGCCATCAGAGACATTTAAACTGCAAAAGATGCTTTGACGCTGACATCTAAAACCTTAACTGGCTGTCCTCTAACTCAGAAACTGCTTTACAACTTGCTCCAACCATTAACCTTGTTTTTCTTTTGTTTACATAGAAATGCTTCTATTAAATACTTGCTTGCTTGCTTCCATAATATAGGTGTAACCTTGAGAGCCCACCTGCATCACCACCTTCCAAAATGAACTTAATTGAACTGATCTATTATCAGGACTAAGAAATGTGTTCAGTGAAAACAATCTACCAACTCAGCTTCTGTACTATGAAACTTCTTTAAGTTTCAAAAGGACTGTGAAACTTGTAGTTTCAAAGGCGGGACTGTGGGAGATCAAGATTTGGCCACCCTGCAATCTATCTCTTTACCTTGGTTGTTTTCTCTGAAGGACATTTGACCTCCCCCACTAACTGCCTAAAGAATTTGACATGGTGGCTCCTTCCTAGAACAGATCTATCATGACTGCTATCAAGATAATGTAGGATAGAGGTTACAATAGAAAAGGCACCAACAAGCCCATCTTATCCGGACTTCTGTCTCTCTGGCCACATTCTTTGGATGACCCTGCGAGGCGCTGCCAGACAATCATTCACATTTATAAGGGAAATCTCCATTTGTAAAGGTATCTCCCTCTCTGTTTTGAGAAGAGACCGGGATGAGCTCATTTCTAGAGACTTATCAATGTGGAAGGTGAGGCCTTGGGGCTGCATAATGACCTTACTCTTGTTTACTGTGCTTTAGTGGTAATCTCCTGTAACTGACTCCCCCCACCCCCAAAATCCTCCTTTGTCATTGGCTGAACATGGTATTTAAGACGAGAATTTCTGCTATTGTGTTGAGAAACGCAGTGTCCCTGCTTTCTCCCATGTATACATGTTATTAAACTTGGTATTATTTTCTCCTGCTAACCTGTCTTGTTAATTATTTGGCCAGCCATAAGAACCTTAAGGAAAAGGGCAGAGGGAGATTCTCCTTCTCTCCCGACAGTTTTGGCGACCACGAAGGGACTCTAACTGGCTGGCAAGTTGCCTCCTCTGGCTGGAAGAACTGCCTTCTCCCTGGACTAATGCAGATGATGAGATACGGGAACGCCTCACGAAAGCCGGCAAAAGGTAAGACTTCTTACCACGTCAGCCTCCCGGAATCTCTATCTGCGGGGTCCGGCGGAAGGAAATGGTGACCATTTTTTCTCTTTCTAAATTTAGATTGGCAGGAGAAAATATTTGGGAAACTAGTTTCTTGGGCTTTTAGTGACTCTTGGTTTAAATTTGGTAGAGTACTCTTGGTTTTGGTCTTGATCCCTTTTCCTCCCAGAGATAGTCTGTTTTTCTCTTTTGTCTGTGTCTTTTGTCATAAGAAAGAAATACCATAGGGTAGGACGCAGGCATAGGCCCTAGAAGCCTGTTGTCCGGGCCGGCCCCACAGACTGGTGAGTTTGCGGGTCTCATCAGACTGGCATCTAGTTAGACAAACTTTGCTGTGGGTTAATATGCACATGAAGTGAAGGCCATTGCCAAGGCATCTTGGAAGCCAAAAAGGCTGCAAATTTGGTGGGCACGGGTCGAGCAGTTAAGAGCCATTAGGGCACTCGCCACTTTCAGAAGACTCCCGTGACAGGATAAGTTGGGTCACAGAATGGGTTAGATGACACAGGTCCCCCCCCAACTGCAAGAAAATGTCCGTGCAATGACGAGGTACTCTGTAAAGCACACAGTCCCCAACCCCGCAGCACCTCCCCCGCTAGGTATTATTCTGGCTCCAAGAGACCTAAGGCATGGCTAAAGCTGTCATTGTGCACATAAGAAAAAACCGGATGAGGTTTTTCCTTCTGTCTTGTTCTGTGTCCTAAGAAAACTTGGCTTTGTGACCAGTGAGCATATTCTCCTTGGTCTCCACCATATGGAAGGTGCATTTACCGGGGTGCCCCTTGGTGGCCAGTTGAGTAGACTGGGGTTCTGAACTGTCTCTTTGTCTGGTTGTGCCAAGCTCTCAGGGGAGTTTGTCATAACGGGCCAAGTCCATAAGGGCTTTTGTCGTCTTAACCTTCGTTGCTTGTTAGTGCTGGAAAAATCCCATTCCAGTATTGCCTGCCCGGTGTCACAGATTAGCGGGTCTGTGACTGGAGGCGTCCCACACTATTGTGGGAGACCGGAGACACCGTTTTCACTACACCATCCTTACTGCCTGTGCAACGAAGGTCTTTACTTTCTCTGAATATCTTTGGGAGTGAATTCTGTGGATCATGGGGGCTACATCATCTGCGCCCTCACGAGGGACGCCTCTTGCGTCCATGGTAGATTTATTCTATGCGTGGAAAGTTACCTCCGGGTCTTTCCTTAAAAAGGCTTATTGGATTGAGTCACTATTGGAATAAATATACAAATGAAGATCCTACTCGTCAATGGCCAGACAATGGATCCTTTGAATTGGAAAAACTTCTATATTTGAAAAATATTTTAGAGAGCTCTCATCCCAAGCAGCTGCCTTATTGGTATTTATGGGAAGATCAAATTGAAAAGAAAACCCAGAAAGATATAACGCCTAGCCTTAGCGAATCTCTTAATAAAATGAAAAAACAAAAGTCGGAGTTAGAACAAAGATCGAAAAGCAAATTTACTGAAAATTCCCTTTCTCCTCCCTCCTACACTCCCTTATATCCCCAACTCCCTGTCCCTGACTCCCCAGAAGATCTTTTGGATCTCTGGGCCCCTGATCCAAATCCTCCCCCTCAAGACTTAGCTCCTCAGCCAGTTCCCTTAGGTCCCAGAACTCCAACTTCTCCGAAGGGCATTCAGCTGCCTGTTTTAACTTCTCTCAGTGTTGAAGACCTACAGGGGGCGCTTAGGCCTGACCTCCAAGCGAGGGGCATACAGGTTACTTGTGTAAATTCTGAAAACCAAGAAGTAAATTTAGTAGAAACACCCAGGAAGGGCAGGAAGGTTTGTTTTGCTGTGTCTTACAACTCCTCTTACTTTCCAGGGCTCTGTAATCAGGCTCTGTCAGCGTCAGACATTCCTATGCAGTGTCCATTGCGGATGTATCCTGGACCTCTGCTGCAGAGAATTCATGTCCCCTGGACAGCAGCTGATCTATTAAATTATAAAACTCTCCTGCCTCCATTGTCAGAAGACCCTACTAAATTTAGAGAAGAATTAGAAAGATTAGTGGCTATTCATAGCCCCACCCACCGAGACCTTGACTGGCTGCTAAGGGGTGTTCTTCTAGCCCATGACTACACTCTAGTTATCAGACAGGCCAGAGGGCCCCTTGGAGAAAACCCCCCTCATAGAAGAAATAGATGGCCAGACCCTCTCCCAGGCCCTCCTGCAGATGACCAAGAAGTGGCACAGCTAGAGGCTGATATTCAAGGTTTAATAGGAGCGATTCTAGAGGCGTTTCCTCCTAAAGTTAATTGGTCAAAAATTCAATTATGCACTCAGAACAAGGGGGAACATCCTAAAGCTTTTGTTGAACGGTTTATTCAGACTTTCCAAAGACACACTGCATTGAATCTGGAAGCCCCAGAACATAGGAATCTCCTAATTTCTGCTTTAGTTGGAAATTTTCTGCCTGATATAAAGAAACAAATTCAAAACAGTGTGGTTGGTTGGGCAGGGCAACCATTAAGTTTAATAATGGAGGCTGCTACATAATTCTTTGAAAATTGTCAGCAAGAAAGCAAAAGGAAAAGAGAATTAAAGACAACTCTTCTTGCTTTGTAAATTAAATCTTTTGGAAAGCAAAAATTCAACCCTGAAAGTAAACTAAAGCCCACTCAGAGGTCTCCCTATTTGCCTTCGGACAACTGTAGGTATTGCAAGAAACCAGGGCATTGGAAAAGGGCATGTCCCGCTCTTCAGAGAAGGGAAAGTTTAAAAAATGTTCCCGCTTGGCCCCAGCACCCCCAAAAGGCTCATTTTTCTCCACCTGAGGGGCATTTCTCCCTCAAATGATGGGGTCAGCCGATCCTCAGTCTCACCCCTGAGCCTACAGTTAAACTTAAAATAGAGGATCGGGAACCGGATTTCTTAATTGACACTGGTGCGACATTCTCTACTATCCATTCAAAGGATATATCTCTACCTGTTACCTCTGATTCTATTCAAGCTGTTGGAGTCTCTGGACAGCCTATTTCACTGACCATATCTAAGCCCACTCCAATATCTTTAGGCCCCCTTAACACTCATTATGCTTTTTTAGTCTCTGACTGTTCACCAAATCTCTTTGGCCGAGATTTGTCATGTAAATTCAATGCCACTATAAATTGTAATGAAAAAGGTGTTTTTATCTCCTTGCCTTCTGACCAAGCCCCAAGTCTCCTACTTTCCATGATGGAAACTCAGTCCTGATTTAAATCCTTCTGAGGAAGATGAGTCTTTAAAGAATGTCCCAATCAGTCTCTGGGCTACACATGCAAATGAGGTAGGATTGCTGCTTAGTGCTGAGCCCATGCATGTTACTTGGAAAAAAAATAAACCGTTTCCATCAGTAGCCCAATACCCGCTCTCCAGAGATGCCGAGCGAGGAACTGAACCCATAATAGACTCCCTTTTGCAACAGGGTGTACTAGTTTTTACTTCCTCGCCCTGTAACACTCCAATCTTGCCAGTAAAAAAGGAAGGCAAATTTGACTCAGACGGGAACCAAATCTATAGATTTGTACAAGACCTCAGAGCCATAAACTCTTTTGTAATTCCTCGGCATCCTGTGGTCCCTAATCCAGCTGTCATCCTGACCTCAATACCTGCTGATGCAGTCTGGTTTACAGTAGTTGACCTCTGCTCAGCTTTCTTTTCAATCCCATTGCACCCTGACTCACTATTTCTTTTCGCATTTACATTTAAAGAGAGACAATTAACACGGACTCGAATACCTCAGGGATATTGTGAGTCCCCCTCAATATTTTCCCAGGTCCTTAAAGTTGCCTTGGATTCTGTAGTCTTTACTCAAGGCTCCACTCTTGTTCAATATGTTGATGACCTTTTACTCTGTAATCCAACTAAGCAGGGAGCTCTTACAGATTCTCTCATTCTCCTGAAAGCCCTAGCTGAACAAGGCCATAAAGCCTATGGGTCTAAACTTCAGTGGGTGCAAACGACTGTTAGCTACTTAGGGCATGAAATATCTCAAGGCATTCAAAAGCTAACCCCCAAACGCCTTGAGTCAATTTTATCCAGCCCTCTCCCCAAAACAAAGAAACAGCTACATAAATTTCTAGGAGCTGCTGGTTACTGCCGCCAATGGATCCCTAATTTTGCAGCCCTTGCTAAACCTCTGTATTCTCTTCTCCCAGATATCGCCCCAGAGCCTATTTCCTGGCCCTCAGAGGCATTAAACTCCTTTGAGGCCTTAAAAATAGCTTTGTCCATGCCTCCGGCTCTTGGCTTACCTAATTTTGACAAGCCTTTTCATCTATACTGTCATGAAAATAATAGAATTGCTGCAGGCATTCTAGGACAATCTTTTGCCTCTCAAATACGTCCTATAGCATATTTCTCATGCCAACTAGACCCTGTGGCATCAGGCATGCCCCCATGCTTACGTGCGGTGGCTGCAGCTGCCACCCTGATTGATAAAGCCAGTACTCTTACATTAGGCTCTCCCATTCACCTCTATGTCCCACATTCTGTGTCAGCTATTTTGCAAGTTTACAGGACACAACACCTCTCTACACTGCGACAGACCACCTATGAGCAGGCTCTTTTAACTAACCCTTCCATCATCTTACATCGTTGCAACGCTTTAAATCCAGCTACTTTACTGCCCCTTCCTGATGATGGAGAGCCCCACTCCATTCCACATGATTGCCTTGCAACTATAGAAATGGTCTCGAAGCCACGAGAGGATCTCTGACATCCCTTTAGACAATCCAGACTTACTTCTGTTTTGTGACGGCTCCTGTAAACGAAATTCCCGGGGAAGCATAATAACTGGTTATGCCATAGTTTCCCCACATGAATCTCTTGAAGCTTATTCTTTGCCCACCATAAGATCAGCCCAAGCTGCTGAACTCATTGCTCTTACTAGGGCCTGCACATTAGCAAAAGGAAGAACTGCCACTATTTACACAGACTCCAAATACACTTTTCGAGTCTGCGATGCTGTTGGCACAGTTTGGAAATCCCGTGGATTCTTAACTTCTACAGGAACTCCTATTGCTAATGGACACTTAATTGCAACCTTATTACAAGCTATTCACTTTCCTTCAAAAATTGCCATTGTTCATTGTTCAGCCCATACTAAGGAGACTGATGTCATATCTTTAAGGAATGACAAGGCTGACAGAGCTGCTAAACATGCAGCTCACTATGGAACCCCTTATCCGTTTTCCACCCAATTTTTAAACCTGCCTTTATCCCTGACTGATGTTATTAACTATCAGACAAATACCCCACAATCTGAAAAAGACAATTGGATACAAAAGGGTGCCAAACAATTATCAGATGGATTATACATTGGACCAAATGGACTTCCAGTAGCTCCATTTCTTTTGACTTTTTGGTTTGCACTTATCTCCCACCAAATGGGACATATGTGCAAACGGGGGATAGTTAAAGAACTAAAAGATAATTGATTTTGCCCTGGCATCCATAAAATTTCTGACCAAATCACCTCCCAGTGCACAACTTGCAAATCTTACCAAGTTTCTGGGAGAAATTGGTGTGCTCCAGGAAGTCCTCCCAGGCCCACGCTGCCCTTTGCGGCACTCCAAATGGATTTTATAGACTTGCCCTCAGCTTTAGGTTACTCTCACTGTTTGGTTATTGTCTGCATGTTTAGTGGATGGACTGAATGCTATCCAACCAGACATGCAGATGCCACAACAGTGGTAAAGAAATTAATAACTGAAGTTATTCCTCGCTTTGGCGTTCCTTTATGGATTGAATCAGACCAAGGAACTCATTTTACAGCAGAGATAAACCACTTGCTTGCAAAAACTCTAGGGTACTCCTTAAAATTTCATACCCCATATTACCCTCAGTCATCAGGGCAAGTGGAATGTAAAAATCTAGACATAAAAAGAACTCTAGGAAAAGTCTGTCAAGAAACGGGACTTAAATGGTCAGAAGCTCTGCCCTTGGCCCTTATGAAGATTCAAAATACTCCAAATAGAAGGCATGGACTGACTCCTTTTGAAATAGTTTTTGGACATCCGATGCCTACTGGCACCTCTAAACCTTCAATTCCTGTATTAAGTGAATATTATGGGCACTTAAGTGAACAATTTGATGCTATGACTAGTTATATACAAAAATTAACTAGTATACTTGAAGCATATCGTCAACAGGTAAAAGAGGCGTGGCCCCCACCTTCTGACAAGCCTTGCCATCCCTTTCGACCAGGAGACCGGCTGTACATCAAGGTCTTTAGAAGAAAACACGCACTGTCACCTCGCTGAGAAGGACCTTATGAAGTCTTACTGACGACCTGCACTGCCATCAAAATAAAGGAAAAATCTTCCTGGATCCATGCAAGCTATGCCAAAATAGACCCAGAACATCGCTCTCAAGACAACTGGGAGATAATCCCCACAGGTGACCTTAAACTAAGGATTTCGAGGGCCAAAACCCAGGCCCCAGAAGCAGCCGACATCATGAAGTAGACAGCTTTTCCCAAGACCACGGATCAAGAAAATCTACTTTGACCCATTTTCTCCCCCTTGCTTTAAAACTCCCTATACATATACACACTCACACACACACACACTATTAGTGGATATATATATATATTTTTAATCATTTATTAGAAAGCTGACTGGAGAGTGCTGGTCTCTATCTGTCCCTCTTCCCCTCTCTAAGTCTCCGCTATGGGCTTTTTTCCGATCTGTGTCTTGCTTTTACTAACCCTCTCCTTTTAAACAAGTCAGGCACAGACCAAACACCCCCTATGCCAGTTTACCAAGCCCTAGCCAGGATTGGGGGACTGGTTTAATGGAGTGTGGGGAAATGTGCTCCGATTTGTTCTTTTCTGCTTGTTCATCCTCATTCTAATCTACGTTCTTTTCTCTCTTTGCAGACTTCTTATCACTCAGATACTAATACGATTTCTCTCTCCACAGTCACCAGCTCAGCTTTTAATATGTGAAACTTCTAGGGAAGTTTCAGAGGAGGGAATTGATAGTGCTGAGGGCAAGTTACCCCAGGAGGCACCACTCTGGTATGCGGATTATTTAGAGCTGAAGACAATAAGGACTCAGAGAATTCAGGAGGAATATTTGAGTTTCCCCTCCCAAACTGCCTAAAGAATTTAAAACAAAAGATCTGTTTCAGGAAGGAGTTATTAGCATGATGGCTGTAAAGATAATGTAGGATAGAGGTTACAATAGAAAAGGCACCAACAAGCCCATCTTATAGGAAGTTCTGTCTCTCTGGCCACATTCTCTGGATGGCCCTGTGAGGAGTTGCCAGACAAACATTTACATTTATAAGGGAAATGTCCATTTGTAAAGGTATCTCCCTCTCTGTATTGGGAAGAGGGGGGATGACCTCATTTCTAGAAACTTATCAATGTGGAAGGTGAGGCCTTAAATCTGCATAATAACCTTACTCTTGTTTACAGTGCTTTAATGGTAATCTCCTGTAACTGACACCCCCACCCCCAACATCCTCTATTTGTCTTTAGTTGAAGATGATATATTTAAGACGAGAATTTCTGCTGTTGTGTTGAGAAACGCAGTGTCCCTGCTTTCTCCCATGTATACATGTTATTAAACTTGGTATTATTTTCTCCTGCTAACCTGTCTTGTTAATTATTTGGCCAGCCATAAGAACCTTAAGGAAAAGGGCAGAGGGAGATTCTCCCTCTCTCCTGACACTAGAAAAGGGAGGGTTTTATCTACCTGCTTCGCATCAAGTTTATGAGGAATCACGTTCACTGCTTTACCTTCTCAATGTCTACAAGTTCAGTCTCATAGATCTCAGCAATTGTAATGTGGTGCTTGGCCGCAATTGTAAACCTTCCCTGGGGAGGAAAAAAAAAAGACAGTCATATTCCTGTTTTATCTATCTAAATGCCAATCAGTTCGGAAACCAAAAAAAAAAAAGTACAACTCTAAGCCATCTCAAAGACTCCACCCCACAGCAGCCGCTCAAGCAAGGCAATGTCTTACCATGTCTGTGTAAATGTCGATGGCTGCATTTAAGCAGTTGATAGCCTCTGAAGCGAAGGCATTTAAGAAAAACAATGAAAAATCCATTCAGTCAAAGAGGGTTCAGGTGAGCCTGTCTTCCTGGCTGTTACTAGAATGTTAAGGAGGCCCCATTAGGGGCAGAGGGTGGGCAGGTTAGTTAGTGAGAAGCAAATACAAATCACCAACAAGTCCAGACCCCTCAGCATGCTCTGTCCGCAGCAGCTGCAGTGCAATTTAGAGAACTGGAGCTGCAGCGGTATGGCTCAGTTACTCTTAACCTGACAGTGAGGACTCCATCCAGGGGAAAGACTGCATTATAAGAAGACAAAACCATGGGGGTGTCATCAACACTGATCAGCTATATCTGCTAAAACATAAACGTAAATACATTCTTCATTGATATCACGTATATACATTAATTTTGGAAGATAGTACTTCACAAGAAAGATCACTCCAATAGACTACGCTTCATACAGCCAAAATCAAAAGCACTTTGAAATCCCTGTTCAGACAACTCTTAAGCAAAGTCAACATTTTGTACAATGTTAAAAGATGCTTTTAACATTTGGTGTAGGAAGGAAGAAAAAAAGCTAATAAATGAATAGTGCTAATAAATTATATTAATTTTCTAAAACATCGAGCCAACAAATTTCTTGTCACAAAATGGTGGTGTTTAAAATGCTAGCACATGGTTGACAGCTCCAAGTTTACTGCTTTTCCTTTAAAAAAGGCAGCAAAGTGAAAAGGCCTGACTGAAGAACTAGAAAAGTAAGTAGATTAACAAAAAGTAAAAGCAATTTTCTCCTAAACTATATAAGAAATGTGGATTCATTGTTACACCTTTAAAAATTCAGAGAAACGGGCTGGCCCCTTGGCATAGCGGTTAAATTCAGCGCATTCTGCTTCAGCAGCCCAGGTTCGCAGGTTGGGACCTACGCCTAGGCATGGACCTATGCCACTTGTCAGCCATGCTGTGGCAGCAACCAACACACAAAATAGAGGAAGATTGGCACAGATGTTAGCTTAGGGCTAATCTTCCTCAAGCAAAAAAAAAAGAGGAAGACTGGCAACGGATGTTAGCTCAGGGTGAATTCTCCTCAGCAAAAAAAACACAAAAAACAAAAAACAGAGAAACAAAAAAATAAGCTATCCACAACCCCACTCAAACCCGCTGTTAGTATTTTGACGTACTTTTCCTTCCACTGTTTTCTGGATGCAATTCTGTGTGCAAAAACTTTTTCATGAATTTGAGGTCTCAATTCTCATGTGGTTCTTTAGTTACCATGTGAGCATTTACCAGGTCATTGAAGATTCTCTGAAACCAGGGATTTTAATGTTTGCATAATGGATTATAATTTTGCCATTCTACTCTTACTGCTCATTTAGGCTGTGTCCTGTTTTTCACATTTGGAAATAAACTGTGATTAGCCCTTGAAATATCTATTTCTGTATGATATATTCATAAAAGTTGAGATTTCTGTGTTAAAATGGACTGCTAAAAAGAAAAAGGGAGACTCCATAGCTACCAGTGCCATGTGTGGAAGGGAAGAAGAAATTCATGCTTTTAATCATTAAGTGTACAGTCCTCTAACTAAGAAAGAAATACTATTTGCAAAATTTTAACATTTTAAATACCCAAGTTCATTCTTTCCTCAAAACCAATTCTTTGAAAAACATGTTTTAAAAATTCAGATAAATACTGTCTGAATAAGTTGTTTTTAACTATTCGATATTACAATCTCCCATTAACTGGATCTTACAACACACCAGGTACTCAGGTACTTAGGAGTAAGGGAACATTAGCTTCTTTTAATGAGCAATATACACATTCATAAAATTAAGAGAGAAGAAGTCTTAGATAAAATTAAAGCCAATTTCCAAAAAATTCTCCAAAATGCAACATAAATGGAGTTTAAGAAAATAGTGTTGACCACTAAACAGCCAGGATAAATTTAATATATTTTCTTCTCATAAAAGCTCCAATTGATTAAAGAAAAATCCCTAAAGTTACCAAAATCTCTGTTATTCCAAAGTGCAAAAATTTATTTTTACCAGGACTCAAAGGTCCAGCAGTGTCACCTGTGGAAAAGGTCACCAACATCAGCCCTACTGTCCTAGTTATGCAGAGACGGAGGCGTGCCTTACCTTGAGGGTCTGCCTTTTTGTAAGCATTCCCAGCATCCACAAAGCTGGTAGCAGAATCATGTTTGCTCTGAAGCTGCATATGGAGCTTGGCTGCCTGACAAAACGCATTTCCTGCAGCTGAAGAAGATAAATTACTAAAATTAAACACAGAGGAACAAGTATTCCCACAGAATGACCCATGCTCTAAGTGCTGGACCTACTCCTAGGAAAGTTCCAGTTCACTGAAAAGAAGCATTCTAGTCAGAAGCACAGTAAATGTGATCAAGGGCATCTTAGATGTATATAAAAACAACCAGAATCAAGTCAAACAGTGATAAAAGCTTCTCTCAGCTCCAGGAGACCTGGCCTCCATTCAACAGCCAAAGGCAAGTCCCGGGCTGTTCCATTCTGTTCCCCAGCATACACTAAACACTGACTGGGGGCTTCAAGGTACAAATGTTTAAAGAAAGTAAAACACTGAGGTCAAGGATATTTATTTGCTTGTCTTTCTATCTTACAGTGTCCACTGAACTTAGTTGTCATTGTTGAAGAAATTGCTAATGAAGGCTTCATGGACAAAGTAAATTTCTCAAAGAGTGAAAATTAGGCCCATACGAAGTTTTTTCTTAAGTTCATAACAAAATCTGATTGAAATTTATATGAGGTTTAACCTGTCTTTATTTCACTTCGTGTGAACACTCGCACACTGCCCCACAGAACTACAGATGGGTTTGGTTACGGGGTGCTGCCCAGGTCTCTGCTGGGACACAGCACAACATGCAAGTTTACGCACTAAATTTTTTCAGAAAAGGTTTTGGATCAAGGACTGTGGATTCTGGAGTAGCAGGAAAGAATGAGGGAAGAAATCCCTAGCAGAGGAGTCACATGAACAGGGAACAAATGCTTGAAGGCAAGAAAGGGCTAGAACTGGAGGCGAGTGACAAGCCTGTGCTGCCTGTAGGAGGAGGAATGAACGTGCTGGGGCAATGGAATTGAAGGCTGAAGACGCGCCAGGCCCGTCAGGGAGGCTTTAAATGTCAACACGAGAAACGAGGATGAGGATGAATCCACTTCATCGCGAGGTTCTCACTTCAGAGAACACCATGGCAGTCCTCCGAAAAATGAGCCCCCCAGACCGGGGAGCATGGAGGCCTCTGGAGACGCAGCTCAGTAAGGTCTGGAATAGGGAAGTTAGTACCAACAGGAATGGAGGGGAAAGAATTTGCTCCACTAGGAAAAGCACGATTAAGGATATCACAAAACCTTTCGTACTTAAAAAAAATTTGTCATAAACATTCAGAAAAGTACAGAAAATAGTGATAGACACCTAAGTACCCACTGCTGGTATTAAACATTTACTTTAAATTTCTTTTTAAGATATAAAGCACTCAATTCCACTAAAGCTTCAGCTGCCATCCCTTGTCCCAACCCCTCTCCAGAGGTAACCCATAATTCCCATTCAGGTTTCTGGGTTTATCTGAGGAAAAACAGACAGGACAAACTCCCGAGCCAGCCTGCCCAGATTCAATTCTTGTTCTGTGCAAGATAAAAACAGTGCTCAGGCAGTTTTGATAATATTTAACCACCAGCATGGCACAGGCACTGACCAACCAGAGAGGACACTGGCCCCCAGCTGGAGCTGGGACTGGAGAACCCCTGCCTGCCAGGCTTTAACCGTTACATTGGTGAACCATGAGGTTGGGAGTCCCAGAGGAGGGGCCAAGGCCGCTGCCAGGGTAGTGGACAGGCACCCAGGGTACTTGGGGCAGCAGCTAACTTCCAAGTGGCAGTTCAGGAATGTACCAGCTGAATCACGGTTCTGATGGGCTCTGCCTCAGAAGAGTGTAGTAATAACTTGGACCTCCCAAGTAAAGTACTTAGAATAGCCTGGCTCTAGTTACGCATGTTAGCCATTCTCATCATTACATGCAAATCTATCCTTAGATCATACCTGTGGTTTGGCATGTTTAAATGTCATCCCTCTTCCACCAGTATTTCATTTTACATAGTTTATCTGTGTTGACTATCCCAGAAGCAATCATGGTACATCCATTCCTCACTGAGTGTAATACCACAACATCCAGGCTCTCTCGGGCTAGCTCCATTTCCCCAGACAATATTAAGAGCTTTAACGTGGCAATTTCGTGATTCCGCCTTCCAAAACTAACTGCTGGCTTATTTTCTCACTCTGAGCACTCATTCCAGTCACTGCTAACAAATGCCAGCTCAATCTCGGAAGCATCTTTAAAGGAGCGTATTTTAAATTAGAGTCACACCACTTATCAGGCTCAATTTCCTCGACGGTAAAATTGGTCTAATATCTGCCAGGATGATCTCTCAAAAGCTGAATACCATGTGAATTAGCTTAATCTTTATAAAACAACTTTTAAAACTATAAAGAGATGCAGTGGTGGTATCATCACCATCATTGCAACAAGGAAGTAATTTTAAAGAACCTAGTATTTATTCACTCACTACACAAATATCATGAGCATCTACTGTGTTGCAGACACTAGTCGAGGAGCTGCAAGTATAGAAGAAAAGAAACACAAAAACATCCCGGCCTTCTAAGGTTTACATTCTAGTGAGGGACAGCACATAATAAAAAACACATAAACAATATAAATGAATAAATGTATTTCATCTACTTTTGCTAGATGGTGATAAAGACATTGGAGAAAAGGGAAAGGGGTTTCCAGGAAGGAGAAGATTGCTATCTTTAAAAGGGTTGACCAGGGAAGACCTCACACAGAAGATAACCTCTGAAGAAGGGCCTGAAAGGAGCAGGGAACTAACCATGCTCTATTAGGAGAAGAGAGTGCCAGAGAGACGGAAGAGCACGTGCACAGGCTCTAAGCAGGGAGCTGGGTGAACCAAGGGAGTGGGCAGGACATGAGGTTAGAGACCGGAAGGGATTGGGGAGATCAGGTAGGTCCTGGAAGGCCACTGTCAAGGACTTGAGCTCTTATTTGAAATGACATGATCTGACTTATGTTTTAACAGGATTACTTTGGTTTCTTCATTAAAACAAACTAGAAAAGTACAGAAGCATGGAGATGTCAGTCCAGGCAAGAGATGATTGGGGTGGGGGGTACATACAGAGCCTCCTCGGTTATACAAATATTAATGGCCCCTCCAAAATGGAATTTCCAAAGGTTAGAACATCTGGTCACCAGATAAAATAGATAAGTGGTCTTTTTAGATAAGATCACTTTTTACCTATGATTACCAGAACTGAACAAAAGATGGGAATGCTGAGACAATACTCTTTTCTCCTCCATTTTTTTCAATACAAGTCAGGTAAGTGCATTTTAAAAACATAACATATCCTTTTTACCTAAAATTCAACCTATAAAAAGACTTTTGGAGCCAGAAAGCACCTTTCAGATTCATCTAGTTGAACAGCATTTTCTTCATTGAAATGATTTTAAAGTGTCAGCCTTAAAACCAAATGGGTTAATCAACACATTGTACACCTTAAACTTACACAATGTTATGTGTCAGTTATATCCCAATGAGGCTGGGGAAAAAAAAAAGCAATGAGGAAAAGGCCCCGTAGCGGGCAAGGGCCCAGCTTTAGATCATGCAGCAGGTGCAGGCCCGGCTAGAGACCCATCCCTGCGCTGGTTGCAAGTCCTCTCCATTTTCATACAGAAATACCCTCTCACTGAGCCATGATAAGCCTCTTTTTCCAGGGGAAAGGGATGAATTTGTTTCTCAAATCAGTGTTAGAAAGAGCCATCCCCTCTCAGACCAATAAAAAGAATAATTCTGTTGATTTTTTCATGTGTAATTTCACTGAGTAGAAAGTATTACTTTGAAAAATGACGACAAATCTTGTGGGGTTTATATAAATAACACCCCCCCATCACATTTCTCAATGGAACCACAATCAGTTATCACAGAGCTGTTCTCAGAGTAAGGAATGGTTAGATATTCTCAACCAATGTTTAGGTAAAGAAAAGCAGGCATTTCTATTTACCCCACTTGTTTTCAATGAGTTTTACTATGATTTTCATTCCTTATGGTACTGGATTTATTTGAGCACATTAAGAAGAAGCAAAGATTATTCTTCCTAATTTCAAGTAATTTTAACTCTTTTTAATTACCACATACCTACTGTATTAAGTGGTTTATAGAAACTAAAACAGAAATGGTCTCTATGTTTAAACTTTAGTCAGGATTTCAAGTTTTGTTCATTTAGATGAAGGTCCTTTTCTCCCAGCCCACAGTGACCACACCAGTTATTCAGCACTGATACCTGTCTCAGAGCCAGAAGTCTTTTTCTAAGGGAAATGCAGACAGTCATTTCCTCCTTCAAAATGATATTATTTACCTGAAAAGCAAACAAACAAAAACTTTATACATACCACTCCAATTTTTAGCCATCTTGAACATATTTGCAGCTCTGGTATACATTTCACAAGCCTCTTCTATTCTCGTGTTTCCTCTAAGAAAAATTTTAAAACGAGGTTAAGTTTTACCATAATAACCATCCATGTCCCTAATCCTCCCGCCCTCAAATCACAGACATTTAATAGGCACTTACTATGTGCCAGGTAAGCGTAACAGAATCTTAACAGCTGCTCAAAGGAAATGATATTATCTCGGATTTCCAGATGAGGCATATGAAAGTAAGGTCACATGGCAAGGATGCCACATAACTGAGACTCAAATACAGATCTGGCTGACCCCACAGCCTACACCCTTAACTATAGTCTTTTCCACACATGAAAACTGAAGTTTTATGTCAGTCTGAGAAATCAGAAGTACATTTTTCAAAGGAGATTAAATTGTGAAGGATAAAGACATCTTTACCTTGTTAATTTCCAAGAGTTTAGCAATATGTTTATTCAGACTTAAAAATAAAAACAAAACCTGAAGCCAGAGCATAGGAGAAAGCACTACGCTGTTCTACAGTTGTATTATCTGTTGGCTCTGGCAGGGGACAAGCCCTTCTCCAGTGTGGAAGGGGCCTCAAGGTCCAGCTCCTCACCCCAGGTGGAAATGCATTTTTCAACATCCTGAGAGATGTTGCCTGAATACATACTGTTCTGGAAAGTTCTTCACCAGGTAGGTGATTCCACTGATGGACAGCTTTAGCTGCTTAGAAATTTCTTCTCACATAAAGGCAAAAATAATCCTCTGTAACTTCCACCAGAGTTTTTAAATTCAACCTTGTTTTTACTAAGCTAAGGCCTCTCTATGAACAATATTTCTCTATCTTGTCTATCTACATCATAAACATAAAATAACCAAAGAACCAGCACAAAGTAGACTGTGCAGTACACATAATGAAGAACTCAGAGCAGAGTATGGACATAAGGACTAAGAGACAGGAGAGGTCAAGCCTGACCCTCGAAGAGTGGGCACGATATGAATATGCCGGGAACTCACACAGCCTCCAAGCTTGAGCAGAGGGGCATGCACAGCTTTGAGTCCCAGCGCAGCAGGCCTGGGCATACTTTTAGGCCCAGGTGTGACTCTCGCATTAGGCAGTTAACTACTAATTGACCCTTGGCTAGTTCTTTTTTTTTTTTTTTTTTGTGAGGAAGATCAGCCCTGAGCTAACATCCATGCTAATCCTCCTCTTTTTTTTTTTTTGCTGAGGAAGACTGGCTCTGAGCTAACATCTATTGCCAATCCTCCTCCTTTTTTTTTCCCCCCAAAGCCCCAGTAGATAGTTGTACGTCATAGTTGCACATCCTTCTAGTTGCCATATGTGGGACGCGGCCTCAGCATGGCCCGGGAAGCAGTGCGTCGGTGCGCGCCCAGGATCTGAACCCGGGCCGCCAGTAGCGGAGTGCGCGCACTTAACCACTAAGCCATGGGGCTGGCCGTAGGCTAGTTCTTTAACTTGTTTGGGCCTCCGTTTTTGCATGTGTAAACTGAGGATAATATGACCTATATTTCTGGGTTATTATGAAGATCAAAAGAAAAAATCCATACACAGTTTGCAGTGCAGGGCTTAACCCAGATTAGGGACTCAATCAGGATGGTTATTATAATTATGTATTGAAGGCATAAAAACTTTTGGGAATATTTGTACATCTGATAAGGGACCTGTCTGATAAGGGGCTTGTATCTAGAACATATAAAGAACTCCTACAACTCAATAATAAAAAGACTAATGACTCAATTAAAAAGTGGGCAAAGGATCTGAACAGACATTTCTCCAAAGAAAATATACAAATAGCCAATAAGCACACGAAAAGATACTCAACACCACTAGGCATCAGGGAAATACAAATCAAAACCACAAATGAGATACCACTTCACTCCCACTAGGACGGCTAGAATCAAAAGACATAATAACTAGTGTCAGGAAAGATGTATAACCCAGATGTATAATCCTCCTACACTGCTGGTACAAATGTGAAATGGCACAGCCGCTTTGGAAAACAGTTTGGCAGTTGCTCAAAGAGTTAAACATAGAGTTACCACATGACCCAGCAATTCCCCTCCTAGGTACACACTCAAGAGAAATGAAAACACTATGTCCACACAAAAACTTGTATACAAATGTTCACAGTAGCATTATTCATAATTGTCAAACAGAGGAAACAACCTAAATGCCCATCAACTGATGAATAAATATGGTATACACATACAATGGAATATTATTGGACAATAAAAAGGAATGAAGTACTGATAGATACTACGACATGGATGAGCCTTGAAAACATGTTAAGTAAAAGCAGCCAGTCACAAACGAGCACATACTATATGATTCCATTTATGTGAAAGGTCTAGAATAGGCAACTTTATAGACAGAAGACAGATTAGTGGTTGCCTAGAGCTGGGAGTATTAGAGAAAAATGGAGACAGAGGGAGGGTATAGTTTCTTTTTGGGGTGATGAAAATGTTCTAAAATTTATTGTTGTGATGGCTGGAAGCTCTGTGAATATGCTAAAAATTACTGAATTGGACACTTTAAATGGGTGAATTGTGTGGTATGTGAATTATATCTCAAGAAAGCTATATCTCCTTCCCCTCAAAAAACAACTGTGGGGGCTATGTCACACAGTGAATGACAGGATGGCAACAAATCACATCAACGATAGTGTCAGAATAGCCACAGCCTTCTCTCATACCTTCATGTCCCTTTTTCACAACTTCAAATTTATATATTTAAAAAAAAAAAAAAAATTAGCTAATTTCCCCAATGGAAAATTCCTAACATGAGAAAGTTTTCAATCTTAGTCATAGCTCCTTAGAGCTAACAAAGGTTTGCCACTTTCTTGTGTCTTCTTTTTCTTAAGTATACCAGGAATCTTGAACTGTAATTATAGTGCAATCATTCTTATTAAAGGTTTCCAAATAAAACTAGCTTAATTAAAATGTACTCTATCCTATTATTTTCAGAGACAGATTCAGCTAGGAATAATAGAACGCCTACATTACGCTAGGTTTTATGCTGGATACTTCCACATACAACAACCATGAAAGACTGTCTCCATTTCACAGCATCTGGTGGTCAACGGTTTATCCTAGGTCAACCAGCCAAGGTCAGTGGCAGAGCTGACATCTGACTTCAAGTTCAGTGATCTTTATATAAAAATAATGAATGAACCCTGCTAGACTCAAGACCCTCCCCTCTACTAAAAGAGAATCACCAGAAGTATTTTCATTTTAAAAGCACTAGAGAAACTCACTTTTCATAAACAGAACATAACTTTAACAATTCACGAAAAAATGTACTTTTGACATTACTCCAAATGCATACTGTGTTATATATTGTGACAGTTAATTTTTATAAGTTTTAAGGACAAATATTCAGAATTCATGTTCAAATAATTCAACTGATTGTTATCCAGAGCCCCCATAGTGAAGCAGAAGATCTTTGAAAACAGAAACAAGTTTCTGTGAGGGAATCTACATTATAAAGTGATACAATGTAAGTACATGACACTAAATTGAGCCAAATTATTTTGGGGAATTATGGTATCCTCACCTTGAAGAACAAAACACTTTCTTTACCATGAAAGAAAACTGTCTAAGAATCACCAACCTGCATAAGAACCACCACCATCACCACCACCACTTCTGCACCCCAACCCCCGCCACAACCACCACCACCACAAACTCCCCCTCCACCACGCAGCCCCAGCTGACCCCACCACCCCCAGCAATTCTAGGGGCAAGGCCAACACTCCCGTTTTCTTGGCCATGCTTATTCAGGAAACATTCACTGAGATCAATACGTGCTAGAAAACACTAAGTAAAGAAAGTTTTTGCCCACGAGGAGATCAGAATGCTGAGGAAAGAATATTAAACTTCAGGGTTGGAAAAAATGTGAGAGTGTCCAATCCGTACCATGTTCCATTGAGGAAACCTGGTCAGAGCCACAACATGTCCCATCAGGAGCAGGTGAACAGCAGAGCTGTGCCCTTGAGCCTGGTCTGCAAGTCCCTGCCTCTCTTCACTATCCCATCCTGCCTATTCCCATTTAGGTGCCTGGGGGGTGGGGGGGTGGAGGGGGGAATCAACCCAAGAGAATTATAGCCCATTTTTTTCAATGAGCTCAGATGACTTAGACAAGTCACTGATCTTTTACAAACTAATTAATCCTTGGGGCGGGCCCCATGGCTGAGTGGTTCAAGTTCTGTGGCTCTGCTTTGGTGGCCCGGGGTTCACTGGTTCACATCCTGGGCGCAGACCTATATGACTTGTCAAGCAATGCTGTGATGGTGACCCACAGACCAAACAGAAGAAGACTGGCACAGATGTTAGCTCAGGGACAATCTTCCTCAAGTAAAAAAAGAAAAAAAAAGAGGAAGACTGGCAATGGATGTTAGCTTAGGGCAAGTCTTTCTCAGCCAAAGAACGAAAACAGAAAACAAAACTAATTAATCCTCAAATAATCAGAAGTCTTGCTTTTAAAATTGTTGATGGGAGTGAGACAGGCACCGGCCTAATGAAATAGGGTTGTCTGCAAGGCCCCTGGCCTAGCAAGATAAGGCCCCTAATCAATCGGCAAGCTAAGAGAATCAGAGAGAGACCACCAAGATCCACCTTCCACAGCCTCCGGACTTTCCTGGGCTTATGCACGCACCCTAGCACCCAGGAGTTGGCTGAAGGTGACCTTAGCCCCATTACTGTAGTAAAAATCACACCCAGGGGTGGAGAGCTAGCATGCTAATGATACGTGCAACACATGTGGCGGCATGTCAAACAGCACAAGCGCAAGCACAACCCCACCTCTACACACCATGACAAGGCACTCCTCCCCAGCCTTTGCCTAATAAAAGCCCCACAGTCCGGCTCCCTAACAAGATGGTCACCTGCCCCTTTCCTTTCCGCACCGTCTCCCTTGTGCCTCCCTTGTACACAAGCTAATAAACTTTTACTTTTCTACTCCCATCTCTCTTTGCCATCTCTCTTGATTTCTATCCCGGGGGACAACAAGAACCCAATGCGCTGGTAACAGGAGGAGGGAGTCTTTAAAGTAGATTTTGTGAGGACTAACAGTGCACACACACATCACGAGATGTTCCTGAAAGAAAAGGTGACGACTGCAGAGAAAGAAAGCTGCTTCTAAAATCACAACACAGTAGAGTAGAAATATCATAAAAAGCGACAGTGACAGTGCTGTGATGATGTGAAAGCAGAACTAGAGACAAAACTCAGCTCTATCATCAGAATACCCTGAAGGGATGTCAAACTATGTCAAAGGACTGAACACAGGGATGGCTCATTTTAGTAGTGCCCAGGACCCTCAGGGGAAAACCCCATCAACTACTCGAGCTCCTTCTCATTATTTACACTTTAGCCACTAGACTGATGCTCTGAGGAGAGGGACCAGCACAGGGCCTGGCACACAGGCCTCAATAACAATGCTGATTGCTCAGTGTCTGGACAGAAGAAACTATCCACATTATGGTTTTTAAAAAGTTTTCACATGTGTCACTCAAAGCAAGCAAATACATTTAGAAAGCGTCCAGAAAAGGAACGAAAATTTCAAAATCTGTTTAAAATACCTCTACCATTAAAGGAAACATTGTTTCTCTACTCATAACACTTCTGACACCAAATATGTGGATTTTCCACACCAAGATATTCTCCAATTCCCTGTGGTCACCAGCTAGGCATCCTACAATTAAATTCAATTCTGACACTAACTACCCACAATTACCGCAGACGCCACAGGTTATCGGCTCAGTCCCACAAGACTGCCCCCACTTCAGATGCCAATCACATCTAGTGAGTTCCCGTGATACTCACATATCTAACTTGGCTACAATCAGGGGTTCCCACCAGCCCCTCCTCAGATTCAATAATTTGCTAGAACAGCTCATAGAACTCAGGGAAACAATTTACTTACGGTTACCGGTTTATGATAAAGGATACAACTCAGGAACAGCCAAATGGAAGAGATGCACAGGACAAGGTATGGAAGAAGGGGCACAGAACTTCCATGCTCTCTCTGGGCACACCACCTCCCGGCATCTCTCTGTGTTCAACAACCTGGAAGCTCTCTGAATCCCATCGATTAGGGGTTTTATGGAGGTTCATTACGTAGGCATGATTAATTAAATCATTGGCCATTGGTGATTAACTCAACCTCCAGCCCCTCTCCGCTCTTGGGAGGTTCGGGGACCGGGCTGAGTTCCAACACTCTAACACAAGGTTGATTCCTCTGACAACCAGCCCCTATCCTGAAGTCATCAAGGGACCCAGGAAGAGTCACCCCATGAGCATAAACTCAAGTATGCTTATTATATTATTATAAAGAAGCTGGTTATGAATAACAGAAGAAGCTTCTCTCAACCTTAGCGCTCAGGATTACAAGGGTTTTAGGAGTTTTGTCCCAGGAACTGGGGATGAAGAACAAATATATATTCATTATATCACAACATCACAGTCATATGGAACTGTTTGATCCCCAATATCATTTTTTTACCCTCCATACGCAACTAGTTTTCATCTGATACTTCATTTTTGTAATCTCCAGAGTCTAAAATCTTGAAATTTTTCTAGATAAACTTACCCTTTCAAGATTATTTTATTTCTAGGTTTAATATACCTATAAACACTCCAACTTCTTTCATGTGATGCAGGAAGCAGAGATATCTGCAGCAGGGGAGATACAGAGGCCCCAGAGAGAGACTCTTCAGAGAGCTAATTTGAATTCTTACACCAAATGCCTGTAACCACTAGATTGAGGTCCTTCGTTTTTTCACAAACCAGTAGCAGGAAGCGTAGTGGCAATGATGCAGGCTTTGGAGTCAAACTACCTGCAAACGTTGATTAGCTGCATGCTCCCAGGACAGAGCAGGCCACTCCTCCAAGCCTGAGGGAAATCCCACCAGAGCAGCCTGCAGACTGAACAGGGGGAATGCAGTCTCAGTGCTCTCTGTCTTGGACCCTAGCATTCACTTTTCTAAGAACTTCTCGTTTTATTTCTGCTTATTTAAGAAAAAAAATAGTCATAGATTCTCAGACACAGGAAACAATTGGAGACATTTAAGGAATGCCTGACAAAAGTATCTGTGTTTAAGCATAATTTCCTGAAATGAAGTTTATGAGAACAGGTAGAGCAAAGAAAGCTAGCTGGACTTTATTTTAATAATTGTTCCAGTGCCTCAACTTGATATGGGGAGTCACCTTGCTTATAGGGGGGAGATATTTATAGATAGGAACTATTAATAAAACAAACCAAAATACTTAAATACAACTAAAGCTAAGAGTACTAATTATTGGATAAACTCAGAAATGACTCACACATGACTTGCCAAGGTAAGTTTTTATATTTAATTTGAAGTTTAAAAAAAATTCAATCTTTAAATTGAATTTCAATCTTTAAAAAATACTGACGAGACTTGTGATCCCCATAGAATAATGGTAGCTGCCTAAATACAAACTTGTCCACACATCCTCCAAAACCATAGAGATCAACAAGCAGCAGATACAACCCCCAGTAATCCATGCTGACAGCAAAACTAGAAGACAGAACTCAACAACACTCTATTTAAATATAACTAGAGAAATAAAAACCCCAAACTAGCAGAGCCGGTGACACAGCCCCCGCCAGAAATGAGGAGGGGATGCCTGGACACAAGAGGGGGTGCGGCAGGGTCCTAACAGCAGCAGCTCACGTGGAGCAATACCTTAGCAAGGAAGGGCCACAGAGGGCCCGAGCATCAGAAGTGGAGAGGTGGAAGGGGGGCTTGGCCAGAGGTGGCAGTCTCCAGAAGACACTGCTTCTCGGGGAGGAGGAGGCCTGGTAGTGAAAGGAAAGAAAGCAAGTGGTAGAAATAAACTAAGAGTCTTACTGAAACAAAGAAGTATCACAGAACTGGAAGTCATATCAAGCTCCTATCCACCCCTCCATGACACTATTCGTCACAGAAACTGCACTTAATAGTACAGATGTGGGGATGCTGAGTCTCGAGTTGAAAAAGAATTTTCAGATACCAGCCGCTCCTTCGTGCACCTTTCTTTTGGGTTCAGCATGGGGACAGGACCCATGGGCAGTAAAGAGCTGTGGTGCAAGAGTCTGTGCGGGGCCGTTATATACGATTTTAGCTATTTTACTACTCTATAGAAATGTCAAAGGAAAAAGTATCAGGTGATCTGGTTAGCCTTAAAGATTAGGGCATGGGGGTGGATGAATGAGATGTGTCCTTGCATTCCAAGGTACGATACGCCTCAAGGAACACATGGGCAGGAGATTCAACTCATTGATCACTTCCTGAGGTAAATTCCTTCGCTCCCAGCCAGAGGCGATTGAGTAAGTAGGGGCATTCGAGAGACCATCTCATGGAAACTGTGTAATGAGTCACAAACAAGATTTTGACCATGTCAGTACCAACAGAAGAGAGCATTAAAACTAATAAACCTGTGAAGCCACCCAAACCCTTTGTGAGTGAAACTGGGAACTCTTTCCCTGGTCTAACAGGTGAATCTAGCAAGCAAGCTGCATAGGCTTAAAGTCAGTACAGAAATCCATACTGTACTGTAAAACAGCCTTGCAGGCCTCAAAAGCCTGTGTTAGAATGACCTTGCAACTCCATACCTCATGACTGAAGACGCCAGCTGGAGAGATCCACAACAGGAAAGATAAAGGGTACGTTGCTCCCACATTTCCCAGCTGCATTTCTTAGAGATTGAAGGAAAAAGTAACGACTCTGGTCCTTGCCTCCCTCCAAACGTAGAGAACACCGACATTCCAAGCCTTGTTTGACATACAACCAAAAAGCTCTTGTTCATGTTCTCTTTAACGTTTATGGCTATTAGATGTGTAAGCCCTTTCCTGCACCGACACTACTTAGTTACAAAGTATATAAACCGCACTCAGATCTGTAGACCTCGGAGCAGTTCCTCAAAACACTCGGTAGTCGAGTTCCTCACTTTGATTATCAAATAAACTCCTTCAATCAACCTTTACCCAGACTCTTTATTTCAGTTGATACCCTCACCTCCCATCATAGAAACACATGCTCACGAAACTCTAAATTAAACAGAAAAAGGCAAACAGCATCCATACAAAACTACTATATAAGAGGAATAAAAATTTTGTAGCTGACAAAAATATGCTTCCCAAAACAACCAGAAGGCAGAGGAAAACAATCCCATATAATCTAAATATTATTAAACAAACATTTACAGATATGAAACTGTCACCAACTAGGCACCTGGAGAAACTCAAGGGTGCACTTGGAAACAATGAACTGTTTCTCCACCTTAATTTTTTTCCTTTTGTATGTTAAGGAGATGTAACCACCAACATCCTGAAACTGACCAAGCCTCACCACAAGAGCTATGCCCATGACCTTTACCTTACCTTTAATGCTAAGATCTCTCCAGGAAGAGCTTAGGCCTCATTATGTGGAAGCATGTTCTCCAACTGAGCCTGTGCAAGCGAATACCCGCCTCTCCCTTTTGAATATTCATTCCCCATCTGAAATAAAAGTTCCTGCTTCCCTTTGTTCCAGGACATCATGACTTGGGAAATGACTCCTCATGGCCTCCTATTTGCTGCAAATACACTTTACTTTGTGAGACAACTTCCACTGGTGTAGAGTCTTATTTAACTCACCAGGAGGTGAGCCCACTTGGTTCAGTAACAAAACTACACCATAAGTTAGAAATTCAAAACTCAGAATGGAAGAGCATGCAGGGAGCTAGAATATGCCACCTCAAAACATGCCATTTTGACATAAGGATTATTTTGAGCTGGAGGCAAATGAGAATCAACAGATGCAGAAAGACACATTCTCAGTGCTCCCTCTATCTGATTAAAAGCAGAAACTTCTGAGAAATGAGGACGGCCATTAATCTGCTCTCCTGGGGAAGTTTTATGGTTATGAAGAAGACCGAAAGTTGGCACAGAGATGGACCTGCACAAACAAACCTTCTTCCATTTGTTTCCCACAGTTTGCTGCCTTTGGAAGCCTAAAACTTTTTGTCTTGACACTTCTCTACAAATGTACTGTTTTTGTTAAGATGCTATATAAGCCCAAGTCCTAACCACCCCTTTGAGATAACGCATCACTGCAAGTGTTTAATAAACTGTTTTTCTCTTGTTAATCTGTCTTTTGTTGGTCTAACTTGTAGGACCCCAACTACCGAGGAGAATCTCGGACAGTAGAGGAAAAAGGTTAAGTTTTTCCTCCCCTACATGCACAAAAAATAAAGCAATGAACTCTTGTTTCAAATTCGAGGAGGAAAGAAAAAGACAAAATCACCTCAGAAATGAAATCTTAGCTGTAACATATGTAACGGGAGAACAGATTCTACTGATACTGAGGAGAAAAATGAAAAAAGTCAAGAGGGTGAAAATGAAATAGAGGAGGGAAAAGGATCAGAGAAAATGTGATATAGAAGATGGGCAAAGAACCAATATCCATGTAATTGGAGTCTCTAAAGAAGAGAGGAAAAAAAGCCATTGAAACAATATTTAAAACAACAATCTCCAAAAATTTTATGGAAACAATGCTGGAGGAGGTCATTGAGAGGACATGACCACCAGCTGACCTGTGAGCCCCATGCAGGTAACTGGAGGCTCCTCATTCCTTCCTGCCCTTGGAATGTGCGTTCCACTTGCCTTCCCCGTGCTAGAGGCTGCCCAAGGACACAGCCTTGAGATAGTAAGGTGTAGTTGAGACCACATGGATAGTCTAAGTGACTGGACTCAGTCTGGCAGGCGCGTGTGGAGATCTACTCGTCTTGTGGCCGCCCAAGACAAGCCTCATAAATAAGCGCCCTTGCTTATTAAAACTGCCACCTACCAGTCTGGAGTGGTTTGCCTCTTTCTTTGGTTTCTCCTGCCCTCAGTGTACGGGGACTAGTTTCAGATTACACCGGGTAAACTCTCCAGGTTGCAAACTTAACAAATAGAAAATCTGAATCTAAATACTGAAAGGACCTATCATGTACTGGGAAAACTGACCCAGAATGGTCTACTGTGAACACAGCCTAGTCAGATGATCAGATTTTATAAATAAAGAAAACCTCTAGGCTTATAGGCAAAAAGGTAAAGTCACTTACAAAATGAAGAAAATCAAGTAAGCATCAGACTTCAACAGCAACATACAAAGCAAGAGAAAAGAGGAACAACGTTTTTCAAGAAACTCAAGGGGAAAAAAAATGTGAGCCAAGGATTATTTAGCCAGCCAAGCCATCCATTATCCACCATTGATAGAAACAAAAACTCAAGGAACACAGCACTAACTTCCAACTAAGAGATGACTAGGGAACATCAGTAAAAAGACTAGTGGTGGTAGCACTGAATATGTTTTATTATAGATCCAAGACTAAAAATGTAGAGATGAGGGTAGAAAAATGATGCAAAAATGTTTTTTATGACAAAGTACAAATTACTTAACCTCCTCCTCCCCCCCTCCCCCCCCCACACACCTTGGAGAAAGGGGGAAGTAGAACATGCTCACTGACTAACACACAGGTAATGAGTGTTTTCCAGAACAGACAAAATACTAGGTGCCTAAGTAAAGAAAAAGAACTAAGCACATTAAAAAAGATTCATAGTATAATGGTAACCAGTAGAACAAAAATATAAAATTTCCAAAATAAAAAGCAAAGAGATCACGTGAAGAAAAATTGCAAATAAAATGTAACATACATAATATAAATACATAATAAATATATAACAAAGATGATAGAATTAAAAACCAATCATATACCAGTCATACCAATAATATAAATGAGCTGAAGATTTTTAGATTTGCTCACAAAACAAAGCCCAACTCTGTGCTCAATACAAGAAATTGAGAGAGACAACTAAAATAAAGCTTTTCTGAAAGGCTTAAGATAGAGAGATGGTCAAAAGTATACCAAACATATCAACCAGCTTTTGTTAGGTTTGCTGCGGCCAAAAACACCCCAAAACTCCCCAAAGACTCCTCTCTTGCTCACTTTACCTGTTATATATAGCAGGCTGGTTGTGACTCTGCTGGTTCTTTCTCCATGGTCATCCTTCTCTATTCTGGAACGCAGCCCCAATCTGGGACGCACTCCTCTTATGATCAAGAGAAAAACACCACGGCAGAAGCACAGGATGGTCCCTGCAGCTCAGATAGAGCCCGCACTGCTTCCACTCACACTCCTCAGTCAAAGTCAATCATAAGCAAAGACGGACTCAATGGGGAGGGGAAGTACACTCTCCCAGAGCTGGGCAGCACAGGTCACACGGCAACTGGCAGAATGTATAATCCTCTTACATAATACAGTCCTACAGCAGACAAACGCAAATAATAAGAAAGCAGGGACTGCTACTCTGGCATCAGACAAGGCAGAATTTGGGCTCAAAAGTATCAAATAAGGTAAAGAAATTCACTTCATAATGCTAATGATACAATTCATAATGAAATTATATTAGTTGTGAATATCTATGTACCAAAACACAGTAGCCATCTTTATAGAACAGAAACTACAAGACATGCAAAAAGACAGAAATACACTTATAGAAGGAGACATTAATATACCTCTTTTAGTCCAAAGCAGGTCAAGTGGACAAAAAATAAACACAGACATGAAAGACCTAGACAATATAATCAATAACTAGATCTTAGGGATCTCTATTAAGTCATACACTCTGATAAGAGAAAATCCAACTTCTTCTCAAGGGCACATGGACCATTCATGGACACCAATCATATATTAGGTGGCAAAGAAGACATCAAGTAAGTTCCCTGATTATAATGAAGTAAAACTAGAAATTAATAGTAACATACAAAAAAGGCCCTTCCACCTGGAACAACACCCTCAAACAACTCTTAGGTCAAAGAGGAAGCCAACTAAAATAAAAACACTATATATCAGGATCTATGGGATATAATTAAAACATTAATACAATTTTAAAGGCAAATTCATCCATGAATACTTGGATCCATATAAATAAAACAATGCAAATAGTAAATTAAATACCACCCCCCACTACCCCCAAGAAAGCCAGAGGGAAAAACAAAAGAAAGCAAAAAAGGTAAAAGCAGAAATTAATAAGGCAGAAAACTAGTAGAACTAATAAGTCAAAACACTAGTTGTTTGGAGAAAAAGAATCAAAAGAATCAAGAAAAGGGAAAAGCACAAATACAAAAGAAGTCACAAGAGGGAAATAACTACTTAAATAAAGAACTTTTAAAAGTCATAAAAGACTACTTTGCACAATTCTGCAAATAAACACTTGGATGAAATGAATAATTTCCTAGGAAAATGCAATTTACCAAAACTGACCTCAGCAGAGAAAGTGTAAACATTACAAATTCAGAGAAAAAAAGGGAAAGTTATCAAAGAAATACCCACCAAAAATCCTGAGATAGTTTCATATAAAAGGATTTTACTTAAACCTTCAAAGACCAGGGCACAAGAAAAAAGAAAAACTTGCAAATTCTTTTCATGAGGCACCTTTAACATCAATACTTCAATCTGATGAAGACTATACACAAAAGAATTATAAATAAAAGAATCTGAAATAAAATATTTAAAAACAGAATCTGATAGCCAATTAAAAAATAATACATTATAAATCCAAAAGAGTTATTCATGGAATGCAAGGACAGTTCAATATCAAGACATCCATTAATTAACATATGAATAACTAAGGAGAAAAATCATGTTTATCTCCACAGATATTGAAAAGACCTTCAAAATACAACTCTTCATTCAATCTCTAATGAAAACACCCATTAAAACAGAAATTGACAGATGCTTCCTTACCTTGAAAAAATACTTTAATTCAAGAAAATATTGATCCATTAATTTGTTAGATTTTAATCAAATTACCATTACTTATAATAAGCTCCATTTAAATACAGAAATGGTTAACATTCTGAAATTCTACTTCCCAAGTTTCCTTACTGAACTCTAAGTACCAATCACTGAAAATTCTTTGCAGGTACAAAAGCTTTGCTGATTTTACCACCTAATCAAATGAACACCAAGTGAAAGCATAAGGACAGAGTATGAAGTCTCCTATCCCTAGAATGATCCTGTGTCCTGGTTGCATGGACACTCTTGGTTTATACCCATTTTCTTGGCATGTCAAAAATATCCCAGTTTGGACAATATATTCATGGCCACTCTATAACTTACAGAAATAGGGAAATATTTGAGAAAATTTGAAAGTAGAATTAGAGGTTTAAATATGTTATTTACATATAAAAGGTAATATTCAGAGATTGAGAATTAGGTAAAGGAGAAAATGCAAGGCCATATAAGCTTCACCATTTTTAGCAGAATTGATAGATACTGTCTAAAATTAATAAATCAGGAAGGGTTACCGAACCGTGTTCCTTTTTGCCCATCACCTGGAAAGCCAAACACTGAGACGACGGGATTGCAGCAGACAGAGAGTTTTAAGCACAAGGCAGCCAAGTGAGGTAACGGAAGAACGAGTCTCAAATCCGTCTCCTCAAAAAATGGGGACTCAGGGATATTTATGGAGTAGGGGACAAGGTGGTCTGAAATGTGGAGATAGATGATTGGAGGTGAGGAGAGGTGAAGTAATTGATGATCTGTGCAAGCGTAGTCAAACTTTATGCCTCTTCATAGGACGCATGTTCACAAAATGGTGGCATTAGCATAATCTGGAGTGGAATTTTTAGCCTCTTGACATCAAAAGGTCACTTATCGGGCATCTGTGAGGGCCTAGTTGATGAGTGGGTGGTCTCAACAGACCTGAACTGGACAAGGGGGTCCTAATTCCTGAAAAAGACCCATTACCATGGTGACCCAGGCACCAGGGAGATGTTATCTGTAGGAACCTAGTGGGAGTCAGCATATTGCCTAAGCAGCACAGCTAACAATGGGCAGGTGAACAACTACAAGCTATAATCAGTAACTGCAAAAAAGAAAAACGACTTTAGTTAATAGCTACCGAATCATCAATGGCTGTTTACTGGTTTCAGAAGTAGAAGTATTCTAAAATTATTTAGAATTATGGTGGTAACCATCAGAAGAATTAGGATGAAAGTTAGAAACAGTTACTTCTGGGGAAGATTTAGGACAGGCAAGACTGAGGGAAAATTGCACTTTTCAAGTGAAACCCTTCTGTACTCCTTGCATTTTTCTACCCTGTGTAGCTGCTACGTTTATAATAAACACATATTTAAGTAAAACACAGAAGAAAGTGACATGAACTCCCCTTCACTTTGTTGCCTTTGCTCTTGAAAACTAAACAAAAGAGGAAAAAAAAATCAGCATTTGTATTAGCATGCATCAGCTCATTCTCTCCACCAATATTCACTAAGTGCCTAGTGCCTGCCACGCGCTGGGTGAAGTGCTGGACCACAGCCATAAAATCAGACCGGCTCCCAGGAGCTTACATTCTAAACCTACACACCACCACTGGGCGCTCCCTACCTCTTCTAAACAACTCTGCACCTCACAGGGCTCACAAGAATGAGAGCATATATGGTGAACAATGCAAAAATGCAATCAGAAAAAGGCCAATCTGGTAATAGTTTATCATTTGATACATAAACTGTAACTTGATACTAAAATTAGAAAACCAAATGATTATAATTAACAGTAATATAGCTGCGTAGCTTAATAAGCATTCTGACACCTCATTCAATCCTTACAACTCTGAAAAGCAGATTCTGTCCCCCTGCCTGTTTGAAAGCTGAAAACACAGAAGCTCCAAGTATGATTTACTTGGCCAGGGTCACCAAACTAGTAAATGAGAGAACTAGAGCCTGTATTTAGTCTTCCTATATATAATAATATATATTATTATAGTTCATTATATACGAAATAATTATCCAATATATAGGTTCCTTTATTTCTTAATTATATAATATATACATGAAATACAGTCAGTACATACATTTTCCTTATACTATAATACCGGTCTCTAAGTAAATTTGAGCCTAATGATTTTTTTAAAGTTCAATCTGCATTTGAGTATCTATCGTAACTGAGGAAGACCTAAATGCTTTATAAACGCTATTAGGTGTCCCCACCATATTTTGGCAAAACTTAAACACAATCTTCATTGAAACAAAACTGAGTGAAGAATACTGATAATTAATGGCCTACAATGCTTAAGAAATAGTCCCAATTTTCACAAATAGCTAAGAAATTATAGATTCACAATTATTTCAAGATAACCCAATACAGCCTTTCATTAAATTTACTTTGACCCTGCCAGATTTATGGTTCTTCTATAAGCTTTGAGATTGGGGAACATTCAAAAGCAAGAGACGATAGCATTAACCATCCAGAACATCTTCCCACTGTCATTCTTAAGCTGCCACTCTCTTTGATGTGCACTGTGCAGGTTATCCCCAATCTGGTCTCCTAGTAACAAGATGGAGAGGATAGTGAGAGAGGCTTTCACAATTCACAACTATCTTACTGTCAGACCCAGGCCAGTTTAAGACAATATAGCAGTTCATTAAGATTCTAAATTAGAATTTGAAATTAACTACAAAATTTGATAGCTCATCGCTGGAAACAAATGAAATGAAAACCTATTCTTTTTGTGGCAGTTTTACTCTACTATGCTAAGCCCTTTAGAAAGAGGAAGTTTTAATTTAATTCCACAACTACAAAAACACAACACTGTCTAACAGTGGTTCTCGTGATGCTTTGGTCCCTCAGCAGCTCTTTTCCAGCAGGGGGGATTCCGGGAAGGAACACTGACATCTTGCAGACAAGCATGAGACCTGTGCCTTACACACAGAAGAAATACATGACTGACCCTTTCTCAGAAATATACAATGCATATTTTCATCTAATTTTACTGAAAGCAACACAAAAGGAAGAGCTACAGAAGAGTAGTGAGAATACAGTATTGCCACAAAACCAGTGTTGGATGGTGGATAAACACTGAGTGAAGGAGATGAATAGGTTTTAATCTGCAGTTAGGATGCTGAGAATGAGTCTGTGATCTGAAATATCTGCAATATGCTGAGCAGCTTTTAATGGCTGCCACAGCCTCAAAACAGCATCACCTGTCCTCTTGAAAGCACTAACTGGTCAGCTCTTATCAATATATGGGCTCAGATGATACTTGGTATGTATGTTACTTTGTTAATTCAGGAGTCTGACTCAAAGAGGGTCTACCATGGTTTAAATAAAGGATAAAAAGTAGACGATTAGCAAGGAAAATTCTATAGCTAAGGAAATGGGGGCAGGGGAGAGTAACATGCATTCCAGCCTAGAAGGGTGATGACAGGTGCAAGTGACGCCAGATATAATATAGGATTCTAAACATCTAAAATTGATACAGAATCTATCTTCCCATTGTAACTGACAGAGAAACTAGGCTTGGTTTTTGGCTTCAAATAATTATATAACACCATTAAAACTCACAGAACTCTGAGTATTCTTCTTCCCCAAGCTTTGCTGGACCCAAGTATTACTGAAAATAACACAGTCCTCCATAACACTTCATGGTACCAGGCTCTTTCGGATATTTTATTTCATTAAAAGACCAATGATCCAGTTCAAAAGGTCTTTGGCTCTGAAATCCTGGAAAAGTCAATCTATCTGGCTCTCTGCTTCCTTGATAAATAACTGAGGCTGACAATTTGGCTGAATATACTAATTAATATTTCATAATCACCAGCTCCAACAGTACTAAACACTTCACAAGCATAAACTCACTGAACCCTCACTATGAGAAGTACTGTTATTACTCCCATTTTATAGCAGAGGGAACTGAGGCGCAGAGAGGCTAAGTAACTTGCCCCAGGTCCCAAAGCTAGGATAATAAAATGACCTGCTATACCAAGGTCTGACCTAGGATGCAATAACTTTGCCCAAACTGAGTGTGAATGGTGAAGATGCAAGTCTTCTTATATGGCCTGTCAATGAAATAGGTGATCAATAGTCAAGGAGAAAAGAGACGCTTCTTTCAAAACAAAAAGGCTTTTCAAAATCCTTTTAGAATTATTGGCTCAAGATTTGGCCTAATTTCACAAAACCAACAACGCAACACCTCTTCACAAAAAGGAATGTTCCCCTGAAACAAGCATCAAGGACTGTAATGCCTTCCTCCTCTGTCTCTTCCAGGGAAGCACATCCTGGCTTGAAATACGCTGTGACATTAAGATCACCTCCTGGCTTGAGGTACCATAACACTCAATTTAATCTGAATAAATTTAAATGTTTTGTGAATCGGAGAAATAATCTATTTTTAAGGATAGCATCAAGATTAGGCAGCGTTCCTTATGTAGTCATTACTTTGAAAAGGAAAGAAACTTAAAATTCACTGCTATATTCCAAACCACACATCACATGAGAAGTACGGAAACCAGCTGGGATAAATGCCTTCTGAGAGGTTCTTGAGGACAAGGACTCTTACGTTTATGCATCTTTGCATCCCGTACTACTGTGCACTGCATGAAACCTGCATTTAAGCATTTCCAGCAGATGCATCAACAACTGTAAAGTATTATAACCAAAACAACGAACGTGGCAAAACAAGCAGATTCCACGTTGAATTTGCACAGAAATAAAACTGTGTCTAATCATGGTATGGTTAAGTATGGGCCACCGGTGCTTCTCAAGAACGAGAACACGCTCTTGGTGTCGACAGAGGATCTTTTGCTTTCAAAAGGAAAAACAAAAACCACTACGAAATTTCTGTCTCTCATCCTAAACAGCTGAATCATTCATTCAACCGTCCATAATTCTTCCAACAACTGCCACTGCAGGCTCTGCTTCTGGGGAAGTCCGAATTTAAGACCTTCCCTAGAGAGCAGGGAAAAATTATAGAAAATTAACGGGATTCCCCCAAGGACGCTGCCTTCAACAGGCGCCGCCTCATCCATAACCAAACAGGAGGCCCTGGCCACGACACCAGTCTCCGGTGAAGGAAAAATACTATGCCGAGAAGACGCATTCGTTCACCCACGACAATTCACCAAATGCCCACTCGGCGCAAGGCACACGGCCCCTGACCGCTGGAACGGGGACGCCGCGGCCACTTGCCCCTCCGCGGGGACGCGCCCAGACGCCCCTCCGGCGCCCGCGGGGCCGCCTCACGCCCCCCGACACCGGGCCCCGAGCAACGCGTCCAGCCGCCGCCAGAGGAACACCCCGGCCGGGCACGGCGGTGAGGGCCCGCGCACCCCCGGCTGCCGCGGGCCCGCGAGGCCGGGGACCCCCGCACCGAGGGGGACAGCGCCGGGCCGAGGAGCTGGGGGGGAGCTCTGGGGCCCTGGAGGGTGCGTGGGGCTGAGGGCCCCTGGGGCGTTCTGCGGGATCCGGGGGACCCCAAGGGAGGCGCGGGGGGCAGCCAGCCAGGGAGGGGCCCGGGACAGAGACCCTCAGGGCACGCGCGGTCTGGCGCTCACCCAAACAGCCCTCGGAGGAAGGAGTGGGAGGCCTTGACTCGCTTCTCAGCCTCCGCCATCAGCTGCACCGCCTCACGCTCCTTCCCCGCGTTGTCCATGTTGCCCGCCGCCGCCGCCGCCACCAAAACCTCCTCAGGCGGCTTGGACGCGGCGTCCAACGCTTCCCTCGCCTCTCGCAGCGGCGGGGAGCGCAGGCGCGGCGCGCGGCCTGACGGGATTTGTAGTCCCGGGTCTGGAGGCGGGGAGCGCAGACGCGGCCGCGCGGCCTGACGGGATTTGTGGTCCCGGGTCTGGCGGCAGCGAAGCTCGCCGGTCGACTACAGTTGCCAGCTCGCCACAGAGCTGGGCGTGGTGGGAACCGAGCGTGGAGACCGCGGGCGCCCGGGCAGTGTGACCCTCTGTAGGGGTCCTAGGCCAAGGTAAATTTTAATCGTTTAGGTATGCGGGAAATGGAAAATGACCCCTGGCTTCCAGTAATCATCAACTCAAATACGCAGCATCACGTTGGTTCAAAAATCCCTGCTCGTCAGGATTGACACATGGCAATGGGATGGATGAGGAAGCGGATAACAGATTGGAACGCTCAACCTATGCCCCAGCTCTGCAAAGGAGCTAAAGCAGCCTCCGAAAGCAATTTTATTAACCTTGTGATGCCCACGCACTCACCAGCAACAGCTCGCAGAAACAGCCATTTTTATCTCCCGAGCAAGACGTTTAAGAATATATCATTTTCCCTAGTATGAATTCAGAGTTAGTTTTCAGTCTCCCCATATTGTACCTTTCTGTCTCTCCTCTCTTCTTTGGTTGTTAATGAGTTGCATTAATGACCAATCTACTCTTTTTATTGACTGAATTCTTTTCAATGGATGTGAGCCATTGAGCTCTCTTATCCTTTATATAATGGTGACCATAGAGAGTGCATCTCCTGGGATGCAATTCCTGCCTGCCAGGAAGACGTCTAATTTTCTAGGAGAAGTATCCATAGATAGATGCTCTCGGGTTCTAAGGATTTCCAGGCCTGTCCCAGAGGGAGTTATTTTTTAATACAAACTCTAGACCATTTACATTGGCAATACTAAAGCAGAGGTGGTGAAGCAAATATGAAAATCACTGCCAAATGAGAACTTGTGACAATTTCAAACTATTAATAAATACACTGTGGGCTCTGGCACACAAAATATATCTAAGAAAATGAATCCTGTCTTTAGACAGCAAGGGAAGAGGGCCAGCTCCTAGAAAGAAAGGTAACTAAAGCACGTGTCACAGAGTCCACGCATTGCAGGCACTCTAGAGAGAGAAGGAAGTCTCACATCTTCAGGCAGAGTTTATTTACTCTTACTACATGCATTATTCTAACTTCCAAAAGCTATGTGTGTGCTTTTGGAGCAGTATGGGGGAAGAAGGAGGCAGAAAATTAAAGGTGGCAGTGATACTGAACCTCTTAATCTCCAGTTTGTGTGCCCAATGTGAAATAAGCCGATCACTCAGACACCAGTGCTTAGAGATGGAGAAAGTTTTATTTGAATGGGCCAAAGCGAGAAGGCAGGACAATGGATTCTCTCAGATCCACCTTAACAAAAGAAGAAAGCAGGGGGTCTTTGTAGAGCTAAGAGGCTTGGCAGGAAGAATTTTAGAGAAACAAAGGGGAAATCCGTGTTTCTTTCACTCCAGATAAGTCTTTGGGCAGCTGGACTTCTGGGTGTCAACAGCAGCTGGGGCCTGGTTATCTGGTGATCGTAACCTCCTTAAAGACATTGTTTTTCTTCTGCAAGACAAGTTCATAAATCCTTGTGACCCTTGAGTCACCCCTCAGGTTAAACAAGAAAACAGCAAGCTGGCAAGATTAACTTCTTTTCATCTATGTCTGTGTTGGGAACAAGATCGAAGGGTAGTCATGATCTTATTGAATATTTACAGTAACCCTCAGGTACCCGGCTTCAGCAATAAATGCAGGAGTAAGGAGATAAACTGCAAAAAGTGGACATCAGCATTTGAAAAGCAGAGCAGTCTATGGGGATTTAATGGAGTTGGGCCAACTTGAAAGCTCCTATGAGCAGCATCAAGATGTTGATTAAAGCAGTTCCCAAAGCTGGCTCAATGCAAAAACTCTAAAGGATGTTCAAGAAATACTGATTCCTAAGCCACCAGCTTTTTGTATCAGGATCTCCTGGAGTTGCGGTCTAAGAAGTGCACATATTAAAAAGAATTCTCCACCACTATTCTAAAGCATACAATTTTAGATTCTCAGATCTATAGTCAGCTTAAAAGGAGGTAGAATGGACTGTCTCCTCTAAGCTAGAACTTGCAACTAAGGGTGGCAGGAGTACATCTCGATGTTTTTGATATTTCTGGGTATTTCCCTCATTTTCTTTATCATGGGCACTCCTCCTGTTCCCCCGATCCATGCTCAGTTGGGAGAAAAACTTCAAACCTTAATTATTGTGTACAGCGTGTGTTTTCTTCTCCCAGAGTCTAGGTGAGGGGATTTGGCAAAGCAGAGAGACAAACCTCACAGAATAAGGACCAACTAGGGGGACAGATGAGGCATTTTTGAAGGGTGAGAGAAAAGGAGACCTGCTCTGGTGTGGACCAGGGAGGGAGTGAGGTCCTCGAGTAGGAGCTGTCCAGGAGTAGATCAAAAGGACCTGTGGCCTACACATGTGCTGACCAGGATGGTGGCCACTTGCCACAGGTGACCATTTAAATTTAAACCAAATAATATGAAATAAGGTACAAAATTTTGTTCCTCAGTCACACTAGGCACATTTCAATTGCTTGATAGCCACAGGTAGCTAGTGGCTGCCATATTGGACTGCACAAATATGGAACATTTCTGTCATTGTACGAAGTTCTGGTGGACAATGCTGGCCTATACACACCTTGCCTTTCAACGGCTCTGGACACTTGGAAGAAAAGAGGAAAAAGGCTTCAGACTGCATTTCTGGGAAGATGAGCAGGAAAGGAGGTGCCTGCACCCTGAACAAGGCAGAGCCAAGCAGAACCTGCAGGCCTTTCCTTATGAGCAGGTCAGAGTAGATGCAAAGACACTCAGACTGAATGAACGCATGAGGTTAGATTGGAATGTCGAGTGTCCAACTACCCACCCTGAGAGGTGGCCTGCAAAGGCAAGGCTGAAGCCATTTGAGAACAGCCAGCTCTAAGAGAAGCAGGGTCAGAAAAGGACCCATGGGGAAAACAAGGTGTGGCCATCTGCGTGTGTTCATAGAAGGGGGTGTGGCATGCAGAGAGTCCTGTGTGGAGTCCGGCACTGCGAGAGAGTGCAGCAGGCACAAACGCAGTGTACCTCCAGGATTGCCTGGGCTGGCCTCCTGACTGGCTAGTGCAGATGCCTAGTGCACTGGTTGAATAACCGCCATGCAGCTGAATGCAGCTGCTCACACTACTCAGGGTCCAGCAGCAGCTACCAGTTACTAAGGTCACTTAGTGTCACCCACTTCCCTTCCCTGTAATTCCAAAGTCAGTTGGAAACTGCTGATCATGACTAGCACTTAATATTCACATGCTTGCTGGTCCCAACTACTGTCACCTGCAATTCTCCTGGGGGTTCTCTTTGGCATTCCAGCCTGCTCTGCATGAACGCTGGAGGAGTAGGGGGATTAATTAGCTTTATTAATAGAGGAATTAATGCCTCTTTGTCTCCTGGGAGCAGCCCTCAATCAATGACTGTTGGGAAGTGGAAGGATAAATACCCATCTGGTGGGACAACTGAGGAATGTTCTATACTCTGTCTTAGAGGGCCCCAGTGGGAAGGAGCACCAGCTACCTACAGTAGAAGGTCATTTGTTCTATACCCTTTATTGACTTCCTTCCTTTCCCTGCCCCCACACCCCACTGGTGCTGCCTGCTGATGTCACCTCCCTATAAATTGCTTTCTCTAGACTCCTTGTCTCAAGGTCTCCTTCTGGGAGGACACAAACTAAGACAGAGAGAGTATGCGCTGAGGACCAATAGGTGTGTTCTGGTCCCCATGGGCAGTCATGGTGTTCATTACATTACAGATTCATAGATTAGCATTCTCATCCATGGATAACTGTATACTTAGGGTTCTGCTTCCCCACTTCAACTTAGTGGTGTAAAACAACAGTCATTTATTAGTATTATCGCCTGTGGTTTTAGGGGTTTTAGGGACTGGGCTCAGCTGGGGGGTTCTCAGTCAGATGGTAGCAGAGCTGGGGCCTCTTCTTCCGGCACATGCCTGGTGCCTGGGATGAGAAGACTCAAAAGGCCAGAGCAGCCACAGATCCTCGCATCACTCTCTGGTCTCTTACATGGTGGCCCGGGCGTCAGAGGTGCTGGGGGGAGGGGGAGCCAGGTGGCGGGTGGATCACCTTTATGATCTAGTCTCCAAAGTTCTGAGCCATCACTCCTGCTTCCCTGAAGCAAATCACTCAGGCTCACCCATATTCAGGGGGTGGGTCTCGAAGGGTTTACAGACATGTTAAAACAACCACAGTTAGGTTCAGGGGAGCCAGTTCCCACTCTGGTCCACTCCAGTTACATTGACAAAGCTGTGAAGCTGGAGTCTCCCTGTGGGGGCTGGGGAGCAGCCCCTTACCTCCAAGGGCCCTGGAGCCACGAGGGGCCCTGCCCGGCCTTCAGCTCCTCCTCCAATGACATCTCTGCCTCGCTTCTGTCTGCAAAATAAGAGTGGCTCAGAGGCAGCTGGACAAGGCCAAGTCTGTGCAGTGTGCTCCCCTTTAGAAGGCAGGGAAGAAAGAAAGCCATTCCAGTAGGCTCTTCATCCAAAAGCATAAAAGTAATGAATTCATGAAAATGAATGTTCTCCATTCCTGGTGTTGAGGTGGGGCTTCTGTACTTTGTGCAGCTTTAAGGACAGAATTTATTCACTCTGTCTACAGTGGTTCTTTTCCTTTTCCTCATGGACTTGCAAAACTCGAGAGCATTTGAATGGGGAACTTCAGACAAATAATTAGATAAGTGCTTTTCATTATAATTTTTTTTAACTTTTCAAAACAACATTGGTTTGTGTATGTGTGTGTGTGTGACATTACACACTATGTCAAAATTGCTACAAATATTCCCAAAGGCAGCTTTGTTAATATTATTTAACATTTCCTTAAGAAATTATCCTGTAAAATTTAGACCAAAGAATTAGAAAAGGTAAAATTAAATATACACAAATATCTGTTAGCAGAAACATAGAAAATGGTAAATTAAGTTAAAATAAATGTGAAAAAATAATACTGTCATTAGTTAACATTATTCTTTTGATTAGTTGATACGAAATTCCACAAACACATTTTGAAATTAACTTGATGCTTTTAAATATGGCAAATGGGCATAAAAACAAAGATGACACAACTTTTATTTATATGATATATTCTAAGACTTTTCTTCTCTATGCTTAATATAGTTCTTCTCAAAGTTATGGTTCTGAGCTACAGGCACAATGGCTTAAAGGGAAAAATGGTTTATTTCTTGGACTGTCTTTTGCTTTCCTATCACATTATTATTTAATATTACATTAAAAGAAATTTTAGGAAAATTTTTTCTTCTATATTTTTACCTAACCAGACTGTTTTCATTTTTTATGTATATGTGTCCTATCAAATCTTTATCTATCAGACTTACAAATGTGTAGGTATTATTAGGATATATATTTCTTTGTATTTTGTTTGTTTAGGAAACAAGCATTTTCTATATTGCTGCAAATCTTTGTGATCAATTGTTGTTGGATAATAGTTCAATGCACCAAATTTTACACATTGTGTAAATTGTGGCAGATTTGGGTTCCATCATATTTGTCTATTACCAGAATATCTAAGTCTGTCTGAAAAAGCAAGAAGGGTCTTCCCATCAGTGCCCACACTGTCGCAGGCTGGTTCAGGGTGTGGTGCCTGCATCTCTTCATGTTCAGTCTGAAAGAACCGCATCTTCATACGCCCACTCTGCACTGTGGTGACTGGATTTGAAAATACGGTTGATGCTCATTATTCATGGACTCTCTTTTTGCAAATTTGCCTTTTTGGTAAAATTTATTTGTAACCCCAATATCAATACTCATGGCAGTTTTGTGGTCATTATGGACATTTACAGAGCAGTGAAAAATTTGAGTGGCATGACACACAGGTTCCCAGCTAAGATTGGACAAGGCAACACTGCCTTTTTTTTTTTTTTAGCTCTCATACTATAAGTGTCCTTGTCATGGTCTATTTAGTGCCACGTTTTTCACATTTTTTGTGCTTTTATTTTGGGTGGGGGGGTGGTGAGGAAGATTGGCCTTGAGCCAACAACTTTTTCTGCTTGAGGAAGATTGTCTCTGAGCTAACATCCATGCCAATCTTCCTCTATTGTATATGTAGGATGCTGCCACAGCGTGGCTTGATGAACAGTGTGCATGTCCGTGCCCGGGATCCGAACCTGCAAACCCTGGGCCGCTGAAGCGGAGCGTGCAAACTTAACCCCTACGCCACTGGGGCGGCCCCACATCTTTTGTACTTTTTGTTGGCAATTTTGTTATTTAAAATGGCCCCCAAAACAAAGTGCTGAAGTGCTGTCTAGTGTTCCTAGGCACAAGAAGGCTGTGATGTGCCTTATGGAGAAAATACATGTGTTAGATGAGCTTTGCACAGGCACGAGTTATAGTGCTGTTGGCTATGAGTTCAATGTTAATGAGTCAACTATATATGTCAAATAAAGTGTCTTTAAACAGAAATACATATAAAACAAGGTTATGTATTGATGGGTTGACAAAAATGTGACCAGAGACTCACGGGAACCAAACCTTTATTTCCCTTAGGTGCAATGGTTCAGTATTTAATTCAGTGTCTGTGGTGACTTTATAGAACATAACTTCCTCAAATGATGAGAATCAACTGTACATTGGGAGGGTGTCTGGACAAAGAAAATGAAATGAAGCCAGATCATAGAATCTCTATTTCCCAATCCCTCAAAGAAATGATCAAGAAAGTGAAAAACTAGCAATTCCTCCAGAAAATTAAGACAAAGGGAAAACTCCCTGTATCAGATCACGTTGCTCCCCAGTTCCACCCACTACCAGTCTTTATGCTGCTCTTTGGCCCAGGACGCTGACCTGTATGAACTCTGTCAGTGGGGCTCCCATGCCCTCTGACTTCCTGTTGTGTTTGGCCAACGAGATGCCCAGCATGAGGTGGGGGGACAGAAGGTGAATAACGTCATGGCATTTGTTCCCTGGACCCTTCACAGGGTGGCCAGCTGAGGCTCCCTGACATCTAGATTGCCTCCCCCATCCTTCAGCAGATGATGGCCCTGTGACTGCTCTGGGGTTCCCCTGCATCTGCAGAATTGTAAACACCCTGTAAATGAACCCCCCTGTGGTGAGTGTGCCTCTGTTTACTGTGGGGACCCTGACTGATGCGCTCCCCCCTCATTGTATGAGGCTGGGATAACCCTGAAACCCAAACCAGAAAAGGCCGGTAGGAGAAAGGACAATCTTGGGCCAGTCTCAGGAAAGTGATACAAAATTTCTGAACACAGCATTACCATACATACCATGCACAAAGATGTTACGGACATAATGTGAAATGCTGAACTTTAAAACTTTTAAAAGTTTTAAATGAAAATACAGGAAAGTGGCTTTATGACCTTGATTTCCTAAGTAAGACATCAAAACTGCAAACTGTAAGAGAAAAAAAATTGATGCATTCCCTCCATTAAGATTAAGGATTTCTTTTCACCAACATAGCATAACTCAAATGAAAAGACAAAGCCACAAGCCAAAAAAAGATATTTGCAGCACATATACCCCAAAATAACTATTATTAGGGATATAGAAATCCTGCAAATCGGTGGAAGACAGATAACCAAAGAGAAAAAATGGGCAGAGGACTGGAACTTGAAGGTGACAACGAAGTCTTGGCCCTTTTCAGCTTTTGCTGCTCATTCCTTCAGGAGGACGGCTATCTGCTCACAGGAAAACAGAAAGATAGCAGGAGAAAGCAGAAGCAGGGGCACAGCAGCCTGCAGAAACTATGTGCTTTTTATTTGCTTTCAAAAGGTGACCTGCTGGTTATTTAACTGGAGTGGCCTGTGCACGGGGCTGGCAAACCAGCCTGCATTATGGAAAACAGCTGCAGAAGGACACCAGCGGCTGTGTGAGGATGGTGGCCTGCTGACAACACTCCCCCACCCCCTGCCCTTCTGCCATCCTTGATCCCAGGTGGAAGTCCTATGGAGTCAGTGAGAACGCTTGGCCTCTTGTGACATCTCTGACTTTCTGAGCCTCATGATTTCTCGAGTTTCTTCGTCTGGAAAGAGAAAATGTACACTAGATCTTGTTTGGCGAGGCCAGCTCGGAGCCATCTGTAGCACCACCTCATCGTTGTTGCTTCTGCACCTGCTGCTGGCCTGCTCCCCGGGACCAGCAGGCATTTCCAGCCAAGGTCAGCCATGTCCTTCTGCTGCAGCCCCAGGGGCGAGGGCTCAGGGTCACAGTGGGAGCTGCCACTGGCAGCCTGGGCAGTGCTCCTCTGCAGCCTCACTTGGGAGAGTACTCAGGCAGGTACCCATACTGTGGATTGCTCCTCACTGGGCTGGCTTTGAAGGGTTGCTGGCAGCAGGGTGGGCCTCAAACAGCTTTGCTTTCTGTGTGGGTGATATCCAGGTCAGCAGCCAGTCCAGAGTAGGACTATTTAGGGGACAAAGATGAACTTATCAAACAGTGCTACAAAAAGAAAACAAGAAAAGAGGGTGGAGAGAAGACCCCAAATGAGATCAGTCCTGTTGTTCGCAAGGGCTTCTTTGTTCGCCCAGAGTGAGGAGCAGATGCAGAATAGCAGATGGAGGCTCATGAAGAGGGTGTCACCTGTGACCCATCTCGTGGTCCTGATGCTGTCAGTGGCAATGAAGATGGAGGGAGGGCTGCAGGGAGGACTTTACAGGAAAGCCCTGGGGCAGTTCCACCAGTTTCATCTCCATGGCTGTTGAAGGAGGTTTCCCTCCTTATTGAAATAGCCGACATGATTGAGCCCTGTGCGCCCGCCCTGTGCCGGGCACTTCTGTGCCTCTTGTAATTTAATTTTCACAGTCTTCTGAGGTATTTACTATTATACCGGTTTTACAGATGAGGAAACTGAGACTCAGAAGGTGAAGCAACTGCCAAGCAACAGTGGAAAAACTGCCTCCTTCCCCGCGTCTGACCCTACTCTGCAGCTCTTGCACCCCTCAGAGAAGCCCCAGGCCCCACAGTGAGACCAGGACTGACCAGCCTGGATGTCTGGACTCAGCCTGGCTGGGAAGAGGATGCTCTAGCTGGCGACCTGTCCTAGAACATGCCTGGCATCCTTGGGCATGGGTTCCCACCTGTTAGATGACCTCCAGGTCACTTCCTGCTTTGGGGAGCAAGGGTACCCCACTTCATGTTCCCAATCAGAGGCATAACACCATGAGCAGTGGTTTTTGACCAGACTGATGCGTGATTTGGGCAGGCCTGAGAGCTCAGGTCAAGGAGGAGCCTGAGAAGTTATTCTGGGGTGGGGGGACGGGTAGTAATGACAAGGTAGGACAAGGGAGTGAATTAAAAGCCACAGCCAGGAAATTCCTGGTTTCCAGACTCCTCAGCCTACACGAGCAGAGCATGCAGTGATAGGACACATTTGTCCCTTTGTTTGTTTCCTGCCTATTGTCCCCTGGGAGCAAGCCTCACAAAGAATTCCCAAGCATGGTTGGCAACAGGCAAAACCAGGAAGTTGTGCAGCCTACAGAGGGCCCCCCTTGGGCCCCACCACTTCACCCACACACCACATAGCCACGGGCTACCCTAAGACAAGTCTCATCCACTTGCCACCGTGACTGGCCCAGCAATGCCCTGCTGCCAGGCCCAGCCCATGAGACAGGAGGCCAGGTTTGCTGGGCTCTTGGCAGAGATGCTTTCTCTTTCCTAAGAACCAACTGCCAGCAAGGCTGTCTTCCCCTGGGTGGTGTGGCAGCAGATGAGAAGGTGGCCTGGGTGCAGGCAGGTGGGAGGGCCCACGGTGCAGTCGTTACTCTTGTCAGATTTGCCCCCATGTGGCTCTGACCAAAGGCAACCGTTTCTCACTCAGTGCCCTGGGTACCAGTCACAAAAAGGGGCACAGCAGTGGCAGGAAGGGGACCCCAGGCTGAATATCTGTTCCATAGAAAGCACTGTGCTTATTCCCACACACCCTTTATCCACCCATCTGTCCATCCATCTGTCCATCCATTCATCTGTCCACTCACCCAATCATCTGTCTGTCCATCCTTCCATCCATCATCCAACTGCTTTATTGGAGTATAATTGACATAAAACAAACTGCACATATTTAAAGTGCACAATTTGATGAGTTTTGACATATGTATCACCCATGAAATCATCACTGTAATCCATAAAATGAACACATCTATCACCCAAAGTTTCCTCACGCCCTTTTGCATTCCTTTCTTATTCCATGGACACAGCAGGCCCCCTATTTCCTGTAATTTCACGCCACAATCAGGGCTCCTACTTCCCCTTTCTTTGATTGCCAAGAACAGGGCTCCTGTTTTTCACTTTTCCCATGAACATAACCAGCCTGCCTAATGTACCCTTATTCCATGGAAATAATCAGGCTCCCTATTTTCCTCTTACCCTATGACTGTAACCAGGCAACATATTTTCCTATTATTCCATGGAAATAAATAGGTGCTCTATTTTCCTATTGTTCTGTGGTCGTGACCAGGACATATGTAGAGCCAGGGCCTCTAGTTCCCTGTTATTTCATGGAGATGACCAAGTTCCCTATTTTTCCCTTTTCCATGGAAGTATCCAGAGATCCTACTTTCCCCTAATTCTTTGGACGTGACCAGGCTCCCTGTTTCCTCCTATTCAATGGATATAATCAGGCCCCCGATTTCTTCCTTATTCCATGGAGAGAACCAAGGCCCCTATTTTCTGCTTATTCCATGAACATGGCCGTGTCTCCATTTTTCTTCTTACTCCTGGACATCTTGGGCTTCTATTTTCCCTTTATTCCATGGAAACAATCAGACCTCATACTTTTCCCTATTCCATGAACATTGTTAGGCTTAATATTTTCCTCTTCGTGCATGGACACAGCCAGGTCCTTGATTTCCCCCTCTTTCATGTACATGACCAGGGCTTTTCTCATGTTCCATGGACATGGCTGGGGTCCCTATTTCCCCCTATTATGTGGACATAGTCATGGTCTCCATTTTTCTCCTTCTCCATGGATATAATGGGTCTCCTATTTTCCTTTATTTTATTTATTTATATTTTTGTGAGGAAGATCAGCCGTGTGCTAACATCTGCCAATCCTCCTCTTTTGTTGCTGGGCTAACATCCATGCCCATCTTCCTCCACTTTGTATGGGACGCCACCACAGCATGGCTTGCCAAGCGGTGCGTCAGTGCGTGCCCAGGATCCAAACCGGCGAACCCTGGGCCACCGCAGCAGAGTGCATGCGCTTAACCGCTTGTGCCACCGGGCCGGCCCCCTCCTATTTTCCTTTAATTCTGTAGACCTGGCCAGGGCCCTCTGCTCTGTCCCTTATTCCATGGTTATAACGAGGTCCCCCCCCCCACTTTCCCCTTATCATGTGGACACATCCAGCACGCTACCCTGTTTTCTCCTCATTGCATGGAAATAATCAGGCCTAAAATTTTCCCTTTCTGTGGATCTTAACAGGTTCCATATTTTTCTCTTAATTCATGGACATAGCTAGGCCCCTTATTTTCACCATGTTCCCTGGACATGACAGGGTCCTTATTTGACCCTTGTTGCACAGACATAATGAGGTGTTTATTTTCCACTTATCCATGGACTTGATAGGGGTCCCTGGTTGCTCCTTATTTTATGGACATTAAATTGCCACCTTCCCGCACAGCATAATCCAGATATAACCAGGCCCCTTATTTTCCCTTTATCCCGTGATCTTAACCAAGCTCCCTGTTTCCCCCTATACCATGGACATTACTAGAATCCTATTTTCTCTTCATTCCATGGACATGACCAGCCTCCTATTTTCCTGTTATAATATAGACATGACTAAAACTCCCATTTTCCCGTTAATCTATGGAAATAATCTGTCTTACCTTATTTTTCCTCTGACTCGTAGATATACCACTGCTCTCTGTTATCATCTGATCCCATGTGTTATCAGGTCTCCTATTTTTCCCTTATTCCATGGACATGACCAGGACTGCTGTTTTCCCCTTGGTGCACGATCATGCCCCCATTTTATCCTTACTCCTGAAGATAACCAGAGCCCTATTTTTTCTTATTCCATGGACATAACCAGGACACCTATTTTCCTCTTAAGCATAGAATTGGTGGGGCCTCCTATTTCCCTGAATGTGTCCATTTCCCTTTTTCACTTTTCCAGGGATGTGACCAGGGTCTTTGTTCTCCCCCTATTTCATGGAAATAATCAGCCCTCCTATTTTCCCCTAATCCATGGTGTGGTAGGCTGAATAATGGCCCTCCAAAAGATAGCCACATTCTAACCCCTGGAACCTGTGAAAATTACCTTATATGGCAAAGAAGGACTTTACGTAGGTGATTAAGTTCAAGATCTTGAGATAGGCAGATCATCCTGGAATTTCCAGGTGGGCACTAAATGCAGCCCATGTATTCCTATAAGAGGGATCCAGAGGGAGATTTGATGCAGAGGAGAAGGGGGCCATGTGACCATGGAAGCAGAGATTGGAGTGATGTGGCCACATGCCAAGGGATGCCGGCAGCCAGTGGAAGCTGTAAGAGGCGAGGAAAGTGTTCTCTCTAGAACCTCTGGAGGGAGTACAGCCCTGCCGACACACTGAAAATGACTTTGGACTTCTGGCCTCCAGAACTGTTAGAGAATAAATTCCTGTTGTTTTAAGACACCAAGTTTGTGGTAATTTGTTACAGTCGCCAGGGGAAACTATACACACGTGGACACGCTTGCCCTCCCAATTTTCTTCTTATTCTGTGGACTTTTTAGTGAGTTGAATTGTGTTCCCCTGAAATATATATCCAAGTCCTAATCCCTAGTACCTGTGAATGTGAGCTTATTTAAATACAGAGTCTTTACAGATTTAGACTGTAAATGGTGCTCAGGGCAAGCTACCCCATCTTAAGATGAGATCATAGTGGATTTAGAGTAGGCCCTAAATCCAAGGACTGGTGTTCTTACAAGAGAAAGGAAAGAGATTTGAGACAAAGAGACACAGGAGCCAGTCTGTGTGAAGACGGTGGCAGAGACTAGACTTATGCTGCCACAAGCCAACGAACTCCAGGAGTGACGTGATAAGTCCTCCTTTTGTTGTTTTATTGTAGGGACATAGCCAAAATCTATATTTCCTCTTATTCCGTGGAAATTACAGGGACCCATTTTTCTCCTACTTTATGCACATAGCCAAGGCCCATATTTCTTAAGCAGACTTATTTATGTGTGTGTGAGGAAGATTAGCCCTGAGCTAACATCTGTGGCAAGCCTCCTCTTTTTGCTGAGGAAGACTGGCCCTGGGCTAACATCCGTGCCCATCTTCCTCCACTTTATATGTGGGATGCCGCCACAGCATGGTGTGATAAGCAGTGCGTAGGTCCATGCCTGGGATCTGAACCCGTGAACCCCAGCTACTGAAGTGGAGCACGCCAATTTGCTGGCCCCAAACAGACCTATTTTTTATGTATTTAGCCCCATATTCACCAGTTTCCTAATATGGCCTCTTGAATACTACTTTCCTTTCCTCAGGTCCACAGTCTGAAGGGCATATCCCAGATTTCCAGGGCTGGCTGAGCTTGTCTAGATCTGAGCACTCGCACATATTCCTCAGAATCCTGATGTATCTATCTTACAATGACACTCTGAGGCAGTTGGGATCTGACAGACCACGGGCTTCAGCATGTGGGTTCAGAGTTGTGGAAGAACCGTGCAGAGTGATGGTGCTCAGGGCAAGCTACCCCAGGAGGCACCACTCTGGTATGCGGATTATTTCAAGCTGAAGACAATAAGGACTCAGAGAATTCAGGAAGAATATTTGAGTTTCCCCTCCCAAACTGCCTAAAGAATTTAAAACAAAAGATCTGGTTCAGGAAGGAGTTATTATCATGATGGCTGTAAAGATAACGTAGGATAGAGGTTACAATAGGAAAGGCACCAAGCCCCTTTTATCAAAAACTCTCTCTCTCCCTGACCACATAGATGACCCTGAGAAGAATTGTCAGGCGAACATTTGCATTCCTATCTCCATGTGAGCTGTCTTCTTGCCCTCTGAGGTCCCAGACCACTACCCAGCCCCAACACCTTCCTCGCCTTTAGCTACAGTACTTAAGCGGGCAGCTTAGACAGAGGGGCAAGTTGCTCATTTCTGAGTTTCTCCCATGTATACATGTTATTAAACTTGGTATTATTTTCTCCTGCTAACCTGTCTTGTTGATTATTTGGCCAGCCATAAGAACCTTAAGGAAAAGGGCAGAGGGAGATTCTCCTTCTCTCCCGACAAGAGGATGTTCTTGAGCGCTGGCTGATGCCTGACCTGGGAACAGGTTCTTTGCCTGTATTCATTTAGTCTCCACCACAATCCAAGATTAGTGCTTTTTCCATTCTCATATTATAGATGAAGAAACTGAGGCTCAGGAGATTAAGTAACTCTCTCAGAGTCACCCAGCAAGGGATTTGAACCCAGGAGAGCTGGATTGCAAGGTCCACGCTTTTCCCACCAAATCATGCTGCTTCTCAAAGACCAAGGTCCTATTTATTTATTTTGGAACATTTTAACCTTTATTTTGAAATAATTTCAGACTTAAAAAAATAGCATAAATGTTCTCACACACCCTTCACCCCACTTCCCCAAATGTTAACATCTTACATAATTTTACAGTACAATGGTGAAAACTAGGAAGTTAGCATTCATACAATACTATTAACTAATCTACAGATTTTATTTACATTTCATCAGTTGTCCCACTAATGTTCTTTTTCTGGAGCAGGACCTCATTCAGGATCCCACCTTAGTGAGTATTTCAAAAATAGGGAGCTCTTATGGGTGCAGGTGATGGGGTTCAGGACACGCTACCCCAGAATATGGCCCGTTGGCATCTTGAATCTCTTAAGCTGGAGGAGTCTGAGAAAACAGCAGAAGCGGGAAGAACACTCTGACCTCCCCCCTGACCCTTGTTCTCTGAAAGTAGGAGACAAATCTCCTGTTTGAAAGGTGCCCTCCTGTACCAGGAGGGCTGAGGACACCTCGTCACCAGAGATGGGGAATTTAGGGCCGAGAAGGCTGTATAAACAAACTTGTTACTTCTTCACCATGGACTACCTACCCCTAGCCCAAACCCCTCCAACTTGTCAATTCCTCACAAATTTATTCTTTCTTTCTCTAAAAGATATAAAAGCTTCCTGCTCTGGTCACTTCTTCAAGTCTCCATTCTCTAATGAAGGCTTCCATATACATGTAAAAATTCAACAAAATTTGTATGCTTTTCTCCTGTTACTCTACCTTATGTCAGTTTAATTCTTAGGCCCAGCCAGAGACCCAAAGAAGGTAGAGGAGAATTTCCTCCCCTACACAGGCAACACCTAACCTTCAGTGGTCTGCAGGATTAATTTCCGAATAAGGCTCACAGTTTATTCCTCCCTCACAGGGAGGCTGGGATTACCTCACAAAGCTCTGCTGGGGTCTCACCAAGATAGCAAGAGTTAGCTCCAGGGCCTGCAGGCACAGTGGGATCCCGCAGGCAGATATCTGTGGTGAGTATGTAGCAGGTGAGTAAAGAGAACCTGTCCCTAGAGGAAGCACAGGGAGTAGCTGATGGCTGGGTTAGATGATTGGAACCCACAGTAGGTAAGTAGAATGTACCATACCCTGTTCCATGTCCCTGATTCCTTAGGTCTCAGTTCAAATTTTACCTTCTCCCTAAGTCTTTCCCAATTCCCACAAATGGTGATCCTCTATCCAATATACCAGCTCTTATTGCATAGTACTGTGAAGGTCTGTTCTGGGGGCTTTCTTCCTCTCAGGTCCAACCTGCCCTCAAGGTCAGATAGTAAACTATATAAGTTGGGGCAGAGTCAATAGTACATCTCAGGTGTGAAGGCAGGGAGAGGGTCTTGTCCATCTTGGCAGGTGTTTAGAAATTACACTTGCCTGAATCACCAAAGAAGTGAATGGGTGTCATAAATGTGTGGAAAATGTTCTGACCTGAGAGTGGGTTGGGCAGCCATGCAAGGAGATTTCCCTGGTGGGTCCTTTGGTCGTACTGTGGGCAGGGCCTCAGAAGGATGAGGTTCCAGTCTCAACCTCTGTTTAAATGCAGGCAGGCCATCTCCTGGAGAAGCCTGCGTTGGCGAGGGCTGCTGCTGGAAAGTGAGCGAGCCACAGCCTGGCGCCTCCCCACCCTGGAAGGTGCAGTGGAGAGGAGGTTTCTGAGGCTGCAGAGATGGGAGGTGGATGCTGGAGGAACCCTCTGCTGCTGCTGGCTGCCCTGGTCCTGGCGGCCAAGTTGGGTCACTTTCAAAGGTGGGGAGGCTTCCGAGAGAAGTCCACGAGTCAGAAAAACATGAATTCAACTCTCAAATTCTTCATTGAAACCTACAACAATGCTAGCAACGACACCTACTTATTTGGAGTTGACAAGCTACTTCGAAGCCAGATGCAGGTTTGTGCCTCAGTTTCTCCAGATGTGGGCACTACCCCCATTCTTGCCCACTCAGACACATGGGGACACGATGTGGCTCCCAGGGAGAACTAAGTGATGGTTTCACCAAGCCGGCAGTGGCTTCACTTGGAATGGGCATGCCTTAGAGCTGTTCAGGCCCCAGAGTTGCCTTAGCCACCCTTCCGAGATGCTAGTCTAAGGGCTGGAGTGAAATCCCAACTCTCTTACTCTTAGTCCCCTGAGATTCTCAGCAGCTCTTCCTTGGGAAGAATTCCTTTCATTCTGAAAGTAGGTCCTATCAGAGTGACAACAGGTTCCACGGAACAAGTGCTTTGTTGGGAAGTACTTCCTAGCCGGGTTCCACATAAACCTGGAATTCCACAGAACACCTTTCTTTTTTTAGTTTTATGTATTAAGTTTCTCTGAAATATATCAATTGAAGGGTGACAGAGGAAAGAAAAGTTGTTTGAAAATCGCTTTTGTTGGTCCAAACTGCCTTCAAGTTCAGATAGCAAACTATATAAGTTGGGGCAGAGTCAATAATACATCTTAGTTCAATTAACCAGATTTGGAAAAAATAATTGACTAGGAGAAAATTGCTCTGGCCAGAGAGACGGGCAGCGGGAACAGGAGAAACCAGCAAGGGCAGAGGCAGAGACGGGTGAGCAGTGTTAGTGTGACACAAATGGCCTCAAGTCACAGCATGAAGACATTAGCCTGTCCCTGCATCAGTCACACACTCCTGCCACAAGGTGGTGGCTCGTCAGGGCCAAGAACGTTGAGGTGACTTGGCCACAAGGTGGCAGCCAAGTTCTTGTTGAAGTTGGCTTGTTCTCCCCATCAGTCTTCCCAAGGATGAATCTGAGAACCAGAGGAGGTCTGTCCTGTGGAATCAATCCATTGTCATTAACAGTTCACTTTAAAAGAATTGTTATGAGCAAACTTTTGATGTCATGCAAATGAATGAGTGGACAGAGCGAGTGTGCCCCTTGGTAGCTGGGTGACCTAGGGCAAGGGTCCCTGGGCATCCTCACACCTGTGGCTGCAAGGTTGTGTCCATCCTAATCCCTCACAGAGGGGATCAGGAGGTGGCATGGTGTGCTGCCTGTGCCTGGGCTCCAGTTCCCCCTCCTTATCATGGGGTCTTGGTCAAGTGCTATCCATACTCCCCAGGTCTCAGTTTCCTCACCTGCAAAGTGGGCAGAATACGAGTGAAGCAGCACTTGTAAGAATATTTGTATTATTATGATTATTCCTCTTACTAACAATCAAGTCTAGTAGTGAATAAGAAGACACTTTGCACCCTGGACTGTTAGTTAAATTTATGGCCAGTGTTTTAGTGTTTTCATATGTACAGTGTGCTGAAGGTCAGTGTGACAGCGCGTGGCACTAGCCCTGCAAGATGCCATCACCTGCATGGAACTGTCCTTGGACAACGAGCAACAGAGCCCCACATCCTGAGGTTCTTCTGGCAGATGCTCAGCCCCACCAGGACCAGGAGGGCGGTACTGCCCTCAGCCCCTCCCCTCGCACTGCCTTGAGGTTTTCTGGGGGTGCTTTCCTCCTGGGGGCAGTGTGAGCACTCTCTCCCTCTATTGCCACCCTAGAGAGTGCCAAGCCTCCTCATTTGGTTTGACTACTGACATTAGGACATGGAAGCAGGGAACTTCCAGGAGCTTCTCCCCTCACCAGTGCAGAACTCTCTAGTCCACATATTTACTTGGAGAATCCAGCTCAGCTTCCAACAGGCAACAATAATCACCAAACCATTTGTTAAAGTTTCGCTTCTGGGTATGGGGCTTCCCTGCCACAAAAGGCTTTCTCGGTCTTTAACCCTGCAAGTCTTCACAGCCTCATACTTGAACATGAGTACAAGAAGACAGGAAGAGCCCTGGCGTGTGTTTTCCATGGCTTACGTGTTCATCACTCGCACACACACTAGGAAGAAAGTGACAGTATCTTCCTCATTTTATAGCTGAGGAAACTGAGACTCAGGGAGGTGGACGGAGTTGGCCAAGGTGACAGAGATGGCAGGGGATTAAGCCAGCACTTGAGCACAGTTCTTCTGTCTTTCATTCTGTTGCTCTCCCAACTCCATAGCCACTTCAGAGTAATGTTCCTGACACTTTCCTAAAAATTTAATAATTCGTAAATATTGTTATTTTATTTTGTGCGTTCAGCGAAATGCGTGCTTCCCGTTTGCCCACATAACAACTCCTTGAGCAGGCATGATTATTATCTATGCTCTGTAAGTGGAGACACTGAAGCTGCTAGGCACTTGCCCAAGGTCACAGTATTAGCAGATGTGGAACTCATGCCCCAAACTGATTTGATTCCTAAGCCCGTGTTTTCAGCTGTGTTCCTAAACTGCCTCCCATCAGGTTTGTTGGGAAGGAGAGTGGGGGGAGAGGACATGGATGAAGGGGACTGAGAGAGCTGAGGGACAAGATGTGGCTCCATGCTTTCTGAGGACCTTGTGTGCAGACTGGGGGTGTTCTGGGGTTGCAGGGCAGCCAAGCTCGTGATGTGTAGCCTCCCTCGTCCAAAGGATATGAGGGAGACAGGGGCAAAGCTGGCTGTGGCTGCGGCAGTGAAGCCAGTCCAGAGCAAGAAAATGGGTTCCGCCCACACTGGGTGCTGACCAGGGGCCACACCGTCCCTGTGCATCCTCCAGCCTGGGAGGGGAGGAGGGAGCTGTGCTTTTGGTGGATGAGCTCCGGGAACAGGGACTGTGGCTCCTGGGGCTTCACTCTCCATCCTAGTTTTTCCTGGAGAAAGTCAGCAACTGGATGCTTGGAGCCGAAACTAACAGTGCCATTGATTCTCGTTAGCTGACAACGGGAGTGGAGTACATGGTCAGCGTGAAGATTAGCCGGACCAAATGCAAGAGGAACAGCACAAAAAGTCGTTCATGTCCCGTTCAAAGCAAGAAGAACCTGAAAAAGGTGTGTTTGAAGGGACTTATGATCAAGAGGGGAAAAAGTAAAAACTTACAATGTAAGCACGAATTGGATATTGACAGCTTTTCCAGCTGTGTGGATTGGGGCAGGGTGAGGGCATAGCCCTAGGGCCACCTCACACCATCGGAGGCCCCTGGGGGTGGGAGGAAGGCAGTCTCCCCACCCTGTGCTGGCACCACCCTTGCCCCAGGCCTCCCTGTCACTGGACTCCTGCCCACCTGGCCCACTCCCAGGCCTCAGGTGGAAGTGGCGTCTACTTTCCTCGGGAACCTTGTTCTGGTCTCGGCTTACACTCTCCAGGTCCCTGAGGGTTGCCCAGTTGCCTCTTTGTCTTCCAACCTCTGCCCTCCCTTTCCTGGTCCCTCCTGGTGGCACTACCTGCAAGCTGGCAGATACGAAGGTCTCCCTGTGCCTGGGTGCAGGTGTAGGAGGACTGGGGCAGTGTGGGGAGACCTCTCCAGATGGGCGAGGGGAGCCCGGGGTGAGATTCCTGTGCAGGGCCTGGCGCCCCCTCCACCCCCACCGTGTGACAGGGAGCAGATCCTCCCGGCCCACGTGGTCAGTGCGCAGCCACGTGAGGGGTCCAGACCCCCCAGACCCGAGGGGGCAGGAGCTTTTTGTTCGCCTTCAAAAAATATTTCCCTGAAAGCTGATTGTTTTCTTTCTCCTTCCACAGAGTTTCATTTGTGATTTTTTGATATACACTGTGCCCTGGATGAACTATTATCAGCTCTGGAACAACTCTTGTCTGGAGGCCTAAGTGCATTTGTGCAAAGATCCTTAATGAAACCATAGACCTCTCCCCTGTGTGCTTTCTGTTATAGGTGTCAGAAAGGACCACATCTCCCTCATCAGGGTCTCGCTACACACCCACTCACAGACACAGACACACACACATTCACACATGCACATTTGCATACACACTCACTCATGTTCTCACACACTCACACGTGCCTGTGCACATTCACTCAAACTCACAATGCGCTCACACACATGCACACACACACACAGCATACTCTCACACGCACTCACACACTGACATGCATTCTCACATGCTCACACTCACTTGTATACATTTTCAGTGGTCTTTTGCAGCCGGTCAATTTGAGCAGAAGGTTGTTAACTCTGGGGGAACCTCAAATTTTTTTCTACTTCGGCCCATCTCTCTGAGGCTTTTCATGATCCAGGCACCTCACGACATCTGGCCTAAGCTTGGACGAGCTCTGTCTCTTCTCTGTGCACATACAACTCTGTGACTGAGGCACATCTTTGTGAGTGTGTTCCAGGTCCCCGAGACCACCCCGGGTTCAGTAACTCACTGGGAGGACTCCCAGGACTTGGCGTGTAGTCGTGCTCACGGCCGTGACTTACCGCAGTGAAAGGATATGAAGCAGAGTCAGCAGAGGGAAGAGGTGCGTGAGAAGAAGACCTAGGAAGCCAGGCACAGGTGTCCAGAGTCCTCGCCTGGCACAGTCATGCAGGACACACGTGTGAAATGTTGTCTGCCAGGGAAGCGCGGTAGAGACTCTGTGCCCCGGGTTTTCCCTGGAGCTGGGCACGCAGCAGCCTCTGCCTAGCATGTACCCAAATTTCAGGCTCCCACAAGGAAAGAAGGCATTCAGCATAAATCACGTTGTCTGTACAAACAGTGTAGACACAGGGAGGCCGTCTTATCATTTAGGGAAATGTTTATATCAGTGTAGGGAGCTGTTTATCATCCGAGTTCCCAGACTCCAGCCAAGGCCAACTTTGCAAGCAGGTCTTTCCAAGGACAGTGGTCTCGGGCTGGCTAGGAGAACTCCATTCTCCTGAGCCTCCCACGTGCTCATTGCTGGTGGAACAGGACCTGTGGTGTCTTCCCTTGTGTGACTCATGGTGGAGCAGAGAGGCGCACACTGAACCAGAAATGGGGAGCGAGTGTGGGCTGAGAGTGTACCACTGGACCAGTTGGTCTCCTCCGCAGGGACCAGTCCCACCAGCACAGTCATAATGGCAACTTGAGAGAGTATTTCCAAAGAGGAAAAGTATACACACAAGTGAGAACCTCAAATTTTCCCAGGATGCCTGAGGGAGAAGAGGGGATGGAGGTGAAGAGTTAAAGGTGGTGAAATTCTTGTTCAAAAAAGAGGGAAGCCAGAAGCACCCAGTCCTACAAATCTAACCTCACTGAGGGCTGATTAGGTCCCTGGCACTGGCCTGCTGCCCTCATTATCTTGATTGATCATCATGACAACCCAGTGAACCAGTGACTCTGACCTCCACTTTACAGGGGAGGAGCCTCCAAAGGTAACCTCTGTCCAGATCCTAATATCCTCTCTGAGTCTGGCCTGTTGGTTGAACTTTTAGAAATGGAATCATACAGTATATATTCTTTTGTTTCTGGCTTTTTTCACTCATCATATTTTTGAATTCATCCATGTTGTGTGTACTTGTAGTTCACTTTTATTATTGTGTAGAATTCCATTGTGTGAATATATCACAATCTATTTATTCATTCTACTGATAATGGGCTTTTGGGTAGTTTCTAACTTTTAGGAATAATAGCTATTAAGAATAAACAAATGTGTACAATGTCTAATGGTGGATGTGTGCACGTGTTCTGTTGGGTACATACCTAAGAGTGGAATTGGTGGATAATGTGGTGCGTCTATGTTCAGTCTTTAATTTACTCAAGATCTTTTAAGGATTTTTCTTTTTTTTGTTGAGGAAGATCAGCCCTGAGCTAACATCCGATGCCAATCCTTCTCCTTTTTGCCAAGGAAGATTGGCCCTGAGCTAACATCCGTGCCCATCTTCCTCCACTTTATATGGTACGCCGCCATAGCACGGCTTGACAAGCAGTGCATTGGTGCGCACCCGGGATCCAGACCTGCGAACCCTGCACGGCCGCAGTGGAGTGCACGCACTTAACCGCTACGCCACCGGGCTGGCCCCTAACATTTTTAATTTTTTACTTAGTGTACCACTCTAATGTTACTTAATTATTGATTTAAACCTTGTTCAACCTCTAAGTTCTTACTTCTTTGTATCTTTTTGTAATATGGCCTAATTCTTTTGTTTCTATCTTTATTTTATGTAATTTCATATTGGCCCTCAATTTTTAAATAATATTTTACCAAACTTTATGGCTTTGCTTTGAATTTTTAAAGTGAGCTCTCCCTGCCCCACCCACCTATCTTGCTTTTATAATGGGCAGCTAGGGCCGGCCCCGTGGCTTAGCAGTTAAGTGCGTGTGCTCCGCTGCTGGCGGCCCGGGTTCGGATCCCGGGCGCTCACTGACGCACCGCTTCTCCGGCCATGCTGAGGCCGTGTCCCACATACAGCAACTAGAAGGATGTGCAGCTATGACATACAACTATCTACTGGGGCTTTGGGGGGAAAATAAATAAATAAAATCTTTATAAAGGGCAGCTAGAAGGGGCAGGCCCAAGGAAGGCCTGTGTGATTGGAGTGCGAAGTCCAGGCCCTGACATCTAAAGGACCCAAGACAGGTCCTTATAAGAGACAGGCAGAGAGATTTGGCAGAGACACACAGAGGAGAAGGTGTGTGAAGATGAGGCAGAGATGGCAGTGATGCGGCCACAGCCCAGGAATGCCAGAAGCTACCAGAGGCTGGGAGAGACAGGGAACAGAGTCTCTCCTAGGCCCTCTGGAGGGAACATGGTCTTGCTAATAGCTTTCATTTCAGACTTCACGGCTCCAGAACTTTGTGAGAACAAATTTCTCAGTTTTAGGCCACCGAGCTTGTGGTAATTTGTTACATCAGCTAGAGGAAGCTGATACACTGGGTTTTCTTTTTGCTTCATATATTTCAGACTTGGGGATGAAGAAGCTGGCAACCTGGAAATGCCAATATGTGCAGAGAAAAATGCCTCAACAAAAGCCTGCTCTCTCTAGCCAAAGGGCCAGGAAAGGGGCAGCCCATCGGGACAGAAAACATTTAGACAATAACTGCTCTGCTCTAGCCAAAGAGCACAGGAAAAAAATGAAGCTCTACAACCCTCCCCCCCCAGCAAAGGCTGAGTAGGGAGCCTAGACTTTCACCCTCCTGAGGCTGTAATGAGGAGCCCAACACCGTGTTAGGATGGTGCCAGAGAAGGCCAAGTAGGGAACTGGGACTTTCATCCTCTTTGGGTGGCAACAAGCCCCCTCCTCCCTGTGATGATAGTGAAGACCGTGTGGAGAGCCTGGACTTCTTTTTCTCCACCGAGGTGGTGTCAGAAGAGGCACGTGGGGCAGCAGTGATGAGGTACTCATGTCCCTCCCAGCCAGAGTGGTATCATCAGAGGCCTGCTGGGGAGCCTGAACTCCCACCCCTGTCCAGCTGTGATGAGCATTCCCCACACTATGTCAACAGAGGACGAGGGGAGAACCTGGCTTCCATCCTCGCCTGTCAGTAATGAGGTGGCGGCCCTCTCTTCCCATCAGAACACCGTCAGAGGAGGCCTGCGAAAAGAGATACAAATAAGATTCAGAGTTACAACATGAAAACATCCAAGTTTTTGTCGAAAATCATTTGTCCTACTAAGAAACAGGAAAATTTAAACTTAAATGAGAAAAGATAATGAACAGATACTAACATAGAGATGCCACAGATTTAACGTCATTTGATAAGTACAAAGGGTTCTTGGACCCAATTCCGTGTGTGTGTATGGAGGCTTCCCCATACTGACACCAGCAGTGTGTCCAAGAATTCAACTCACTTCAGACACTACCTACTCGCAGATCAGATTCCACAGGTAAAAGGCTCAGTCTCACAGATTGGCCATCTACTTCAGATGCCAGTTGCAAGCTCAGGTTGTCACCTGTGCTTCTGACTGACCAGCTACAAACTGGAGGTTCCAATGACCCCCTCCAACTTGTACTTCTGACTGACTGGCTATAAATCAGAGGTTCCCATGACCCTCTCTTCAGTTGTGATTAGTTTTCTAGTGCAGCTTACAGAACTCAAGAAAACCTGTTTACTCACTAGATTACCGATTTGTTACAAATGACATTAAAGAATACAAAGTCACAGCCAGATGAAAAGATACATAGGGGGAGGTCCTGAACAAAGGAGCTTCTGTCCTCGTGGAGCTTGGGGCCTGGCACGGTGGCACGTGGAAGCACTCTGTTTCCTCAGTGTGAAAGCTCTCCATAAAAAGAGGCCACCAAACTGTCCTTTTGGGTTTTTATGGAGACTTCATTACACATCGTGATTGGCTAAGTCATTGGCCATTGGCAACTGACTCAACCTCAAGCACCCCCCCTCCCCAGAGATCAGGTGGAGGGACTGAAATTTCCAATGCTCTGGGCACTTGGCTGGTTCTCCTGGCAACCAGCCCCCACCCTTGGGAGGGGTCCCAAAGTCACCTTCATTAACATAAACAAGACGTCCGTTTTATCTCTATGGCCTTGAGGGGTTTTCAGGAACTGAGGACAAGAAACTGAATATTCTAACAGAAAACGCTCCCACCGCTCTTATTGCTCTGGAAATGCCAAGGGATTTGGGAGCTGTGAGCCAGGAGCTGTGGATGAAGACCAAATATATGTGAGAAACACATGTTGGTCATCTGAATGACCAAATATATATATTTCTTACAAATCGCAATAAAGATTTTAAAGCAGTCATCATAAAAATGCTGCAATGAGCAATTATTAACATGCTTTGAACAAATGAACAAATGGAAAGTCTAAGCAAAGATATAAAAAATCTCACCAAAGAAATAGAAGATATAAAGAAGAAACAAATGTAAATTTTAGAATTGAAAAATACAATAACTAAAATAAAAAATTCAGTGACGGACTCACCATGGATGGAGGGAGAACTGGAAGAGAAAACAATAGAAACTACTCATCTGAACAACAGAAAGTCAACTAAATATATGAATAGAGCCTCAGAGATTTGTGAGACTATTACGAAAGATCTAACATGCTGAAGTTCCAGAAGGAGAGGAGAGAGACGGGCTGAAAAACTATTTGAAGAAATAATGGCTGAGAAGTCCCCAAATTTGGCAAAAGACATAAACATACAGATTCAAGAAACAGAGTGAATCCTAAACAGGGTAACCCCAAAAAAATCCACACAAAGACACATCAGAGTCAAACTTCTGAAAATTAAAGACAAAGAAGAAAAACATGAAAGAGAAAAGACACCTTACCTTTAGGGGAAAAAACCTCCAACAGTTTGAATGACAGCAGATTTCTCATCAAAAACTATGGAGGCCAGAAGTAGCACAACATTTTTAAGGTCATGAAGGAAAAAAAAATCTGTCAACTCAGAATCCTATATCCATAGAAAATATCCCTCAGAGGGCCGGCCTGCTGGTATAGTGGTTGGGTTCATGCACTCCACTTTGGCAGCCCATGGTTCGTGGGCTCGGATCCTGGGCATGGGCCTATGCTCTGCTCATCAAGCCATGCTGTGGTGGCATCCCACATACAAAGTGGAGGAGGAGGAGCACAGATGTTAGCTCAGGGCTAATCTTCCTCAGCAAAAAGAGGATTGGCAAAATGGATGTTGGCTCAGAGCCAGTCTTTATCACCCACCCCCCCCAAAAATATCCCTTAGGAATGAAGGGGAAATCAAGCCATTCTCAGATGAAGGGAAACCAAGAGAATTTGCACGAGAAGACCTACCCTAAAAGAATAGTTAAAAGAATTTCTCTAAATAGAAAGGAAATTATAAAAGAAGAAATTTTAGAACATCAGAAAAGAAGAACATAAAAAGTAAAAATATGGGTAAATACAATAGGCTTTCTTTCTCTTGAGTTTTCTAAATTATGTTTCATGGTTAAAGCAAAAATTATATCATTGTCTGATGTGGTTTTCAATGTAAGTAGAAGAAATATTTAAGACATTTGTAAATGAGGAATGATAAAAAGATGTAAAAGGAGATAAACATTTTACACTTCATTCAAACTGGTAAAATATTGACACCAATAGACTGCCAAGTTATGTATATATAATTTAATATCTAGAGCAACCACTAAAAAGGCTATGCAAAGAGACACACTCAGAAACAGTATAGATACATAAAAATGGAATTCTTTAAAGAATGTTCAAGTAACTCACAGGAAGGAAGAATAAAAGAAAAAAACAGAAACAAAAAGCAGACAGAACAGAGGACAAAAAGTTAAATGACACTTAAGCCCTAACATATCATTATTTACATTAAATGGTATGTGCAAACTACAAGTAAATGGTCTAAATAAGCCAATTAAAGACAAAGATTGGTAGAGCGGATTAAAAAAAACACGACCCAACTATATGCTGTCTACAAGAAACTTACTTCAAATATAATGATATGGGTAGGTTGAAAGTAAAAGTGTGAAAAAAGTTATATTATACAAACATTAATCGAAAAAAAGTAAAAGAGGGTATACTAATATCAGGTAAAGTAGATCTCAGAGCAAATAAAATTACCTGCAATAGAGAGGGACATTATATAGTGATACATCCACTCTGGAAAATAGTTTGGCTGTTTCTTAAAAAAACTCTAAAATATACTTTACCATGTAATGCAGCAATTTCACTCCTGGGCATTTAACCCAGCGAAATGGAAACTTATGTCCAAACAAAAACCTGTACATGATTGTTCATAAAGCTTTATTTGTAATAACCCAAAACTTGAAAACAACAAACATATCCTAAAATAGGTAAATAGTTAAGAAAACTGTGGTACTGTGATAGACCATAGAATCCTACACAGTAATTAAAAGGAACAAACTACTGATACATGAAACAACTTGGATGGATCCTAAGGGCATTATGACCAATCTCAAAGGTCACTTGCTGTATGATTCCATTCATATAACATTCTCAAACTGGCACAATTATAGAGATGGAGAATAAATTAGCGGTTGCCAGGAGTTTGAGATGGTGGAGGAAAGGATGATGTGACTGTGAAGGGGTAGTAAAGAATATCTTTGTGGTGATGGGATAGTTGGTGGTGGGATTGCGGTGGTAGTCACATGAATCTACACATATGACAAAATGACACACATGCACATTGTACCAGTGTCAATTTTTTGGTTGTGATAGTTTTCTATAATTACATAAGATATAACAAGGGGGGAGGAAACTAGATGAAGGGTACAAGAGATCTCTCTGTACTGTCTTTGTAACTTCCTGTGAATCTACAATTATTTCAAGATAAAAAAAAATTTAAAACCCCCTTGGGCTGAGAAATCCAAAAGACCAATGGGCACAAATGTTCTATCTTCCCTTTAGTCTCCCCCAGGATAATAATCCCTGCCTCCAAAGTAGCCAAAGTGCCAGAAGAGAATTGATTAATATTAAACTGCTATTGCTGCTGCCAGTATTCTTACTAATTGTTGACATTTATTTGAATATCTGCTTTGTGTTAGGCACTGTGTTGAGCAATTTACATGCATTATCGTTATTAACCTTTATAACTACCCCAAGGAATAGGTACTGTTATTCTCAGTTAAAGATGAGGAAATTGTAGGTTAGCATTTTCCCAGATAGTTGGCAGAGGGGAATCCCACCTGGGTCCCACCTGAAACAGGGTCTTGTGCACTCCAGAGCTTTGGTAGGGAGAGTAGGAGGTGAAAAAAATTGTTCTTTCCAAGCTCCCAGCTATCTTCAACTTGTAGAGACTTTGTGTGGCTACCATGCATATCAGTTCACAATTCATATGTGCAAGGAGTATCCTGTTGGCACTCTGTATATATCCTGTCCCTCTTATCCTTCTGTGCACACCAGCTGGAGTTTCAAATGCCAGCACCTGTGCCCCTTTTTCTCTGCTTGCTTGCTCTGCCCTCGAGCCACCCCAGAACAGAGGTTACAGGGAACTAAAACCCCCAGGAGCTGCCCCGCTGCCAATCACTGACTGGAGCTATTGGATAAACACCCTAGCCCCCTCTCCCTTCAGTTAGGTAAATGCTGTGTGTGTGTGTGTGTGTGTGTGTGTGTGTGTTCCACAGCGTCCCTAGAATTTCCCAGTGGTATTAAACCCCAAGGCTTTTGCCTGAGCTCTTGAGGACAAGATCTTCCTCTCTCCTACTGGATGTGAATGAGGACAGATGTGACCCAGTGAGCTGCTGGCAGCCCTCTTGAGACCACACGGAGGAAGTGGAGTGGAGAGATGAGCCTGGTGACATTGTCTGAAATTCTGAATCAAGCTGTTGTGTGTGGGATGCTTAATCCTCACTGCTACTGTGCCATCCGTGAAAAGGGAGCCCCTTTAACATAGTATTCCCAGTTTCTCTCTGTCCTCAATTGTTCCTCTCCTGGAGGAGTTAATCTGATTGGTCTATTTGGGGAGAATAAACGGGGCATTGTAGCCCAGGTCATCCTCCTTCCCATAGGAGGCACAGATTTTCCTAGGTAACTCCAGGAAAGGAATCCCTCTGTGAAAACACCTGCTCTGGTCCAATGTTGCTGATGCTGGGGTGTAAGTCTAATTCTTGTGTTTGGTATTAGAAAGTACACTTGTCAGCAAAAATAAGGCACATCTCTCAACCTAGTCCTTATCAGTAACACAGGCCCTTGTCTTTTTTAACTGCTTATATTATTTCTCCATGTTTTGCACTTTAGACAAGGAAGGGGATACTCTTCATTGGACCCCCTCAGACATGCCACCATAGGCCATAATTTCAAATATCTCTTGGCTGTTCAATTAAGTAACTCAGAGCTTCTTCCCTCCTCCTTCTTCTCATCTTCTCCTTCTTGTTTTAAAATCTAAAGAATCCTACTTGATATAAGGATGGGGTTGAAGTTTTGCTATCATGCAAGTATAGGCTATAAGGCCAGGAAACATTCACGTCACCTCATTTGGATCCCAAAACTGCCCTGGCCCAGAGGACCTTCAGATTATATTATTATGAGCTGAAGAATTTGGAAAAGAAGAAAAGTGGAATCATTCACACTAAGAGCATTAAGAGGATAGGTTGACAAACATTTATTTTCTATAGTAAGAATTACTGCTTATTGCAGGATACTTTCACATATAGTGACCGCAGGTGTATGCTCCAGGACACCTAGCCATTGGTGCAGTTTTTGTTCAGAATTTTGTACTTTTCAAACCAGGGAACAACAAACACTGAGTAGAAGCACTCAATTTGCTAAAAAACAAAAAGAAAAACAATATTTAAACGAGATCATGCAAGGTAAAAATTTAAAAGGGGAAAGGAGGATATAAGACATGTGGATAGGGAAGATGACACCACTTCACCATGCCTCCAATCCAGATATGGTTTGATCTTTATTTCTATTTCCATCATTTGTTAGTATTAGGGCTGAGATCATCCCAGAAAATGTCCTTCTGTTTGTGATTAGAATTGGAGACTAGAAATAAAGTGTCTACCCTACCCACATTCACTATGGGAACTAGTGATTCTTTTTCCTCTTCATTTACTTCACACTTTTCCTTACTTGGCCTCTACTGGCTCCATCCATCCATCCATCCATCCATCCATCCACCCACCCTCCCACCCTCTCATCCATCTCAATTGCATCCTTCTTTCCATCCATCTATCCCTCCTTCCTTTCACCTTCCTTTTACCCAACGGATCAATCTTTCCTTCCTTCCATCTTTCCTTCATTTGTCCATCTATCCACCTACCCATTCATCCACGCACCCTCTCATCCATCTCCATCATCTTTCCTTCCTTTCTTTGTCCATCCATCATATCCTCTCTCTCATTCCCTGTCCTCATTCTCTCCCAAGTTTTCCTTTTTATTTTTCGCCTCCCGCTTCTCCCGTAATGAGAAATCAATAAACATATTTTGCATATTATTAATTATCATTTCTTATTGTAATGCTGTTTTCCTGCTCTTCATTTGAAAGCCAAGGGTGGGGTGGTGGGGTGGGGTGGGAGGCTTAAACATTTACATTTCTCCTAAAATAGAAATAAGAATACTAACTCCACCAATTCAATCTCACACGTCAATAAGATCCTCTATTTTTTTTTTCTTGAGGAAGCATTGCCCTGAGCTATCATCTGTTGCCAATCTTCCTCCTTTTGTATGTGAGCCACTGCCACAGCATGGCCACCGACAGACAAGTGGTGTAGGTCTGTGCCTGTGAACTGAATCGGGACCACTGAAGTGGAGTGCTCTGAACTTAACCACTAGGCCACTGGGGCTGGCCCAAGATTTTTTTTTTTACTATTTTTATTTTATTTATTTATTTAATTCTATTTTTACTTTACTGTTATCTTCAGTTATTCTTTTCACAGATTTCATCATCTCCCCCAGGGAAGAACCAAAAAAGCCTACCTTTCTAGCTTTTGAAGAATTACTGCGTAAAAAGTGAAGAGAGATCCCATGGATGGACACGTTTCTGTGTTGAGAATATCCAGGCCTTATAACTAGGGTGACTATATAATTTATGAACCAAGATACTTTGTAAGCAAACGGGGATGCTACTAATGATTACACTAAGAAGCTAGGCATAAATCCGGACTATTCCAGGCGAGGTGGGACGTATGATCATCCTCACTTTAATTCATTTGGGTAAAGAGAAGTGATTTGCAGGGCCTGTAGGATTTGAGACCTTCAAGGCCCCTGTGCACGTGGGCCCACCCTATGACACTGCAGTGATGATGGTCTGGCCAGCCTCCCTCGGTTGTGACAGTACTGGATGGGGATGAAGCATGAGGGGACCAAGCCACTGTTGGGGGTGGTGGCTCCTCAGCAGATCACACACATGCAGATTTGTCCCCTCTCCCCCCGACCCACTCCTACTACCAATTGAACTATTTCTGAACTCATTTTCTCGTCTCTTTCTCCTCTTTGCCCAAACACTGCTGTAGGAAAGGAACAGAGGCTGGTAGCCTAGTGATTGCACGTTCTCGTCAGGCCGATGTTCAGATATTCAGCTGGGTACACCAGCAAGGTCCCACTGGCTGCTAAAATAGTATTCATAATTAACTACTTCCCTTGGCTCCAGAGTGTCCCCCTGCAGCTCAGCCACTTGGCTTCCCTCTCTCTGGACACCTCCAACCTCCTCACAATTTTTTCAGCAACAAAGGAGCAGTCCCTGCCAGGCAGGAGCTGGTCAGTGTCACCTTCACTTTCTCACTTTGAGAAAGGAGGTGTCATCCATGCGTTCTTTTCAAGCAAGCTTGAATATATCCCCAATAATTCTACCCCCCATCTTAAAACCATGGAAAACCCCATTGAAAAATGAGTTCTTTCTGAGTGAACGCGCCTTCACCCAGTACCTTGTAAAGCTCCCCTTCCTGTAAGGTGCAGTTTTCAGTCTGCAGCTTTTGACAGGTGGTCCGCCGCATCTCCAAGTTCACGTGATACTCCATATGGTCAGTAACCTGTGGGAAGCAGGTGGCAAGGAGATAAAAGGACTTTATTTCCCTAGTCTGTAGCTTCTGGTGGTGGGAAATCCTTTACGTGGTGCCTAAGGTCGAGGACCCCGTCCTGGACAGATTGGGGAGCTCCTCTCTCCCCTTCCTATCTGGCTCCCATGGCTCCTTGTGTCCTTCGAGGAGAATTCACCAGAAACCACTTGGTGGGTAAAGTTGCCCCTGGATAATCCAAATGATGCTAATTATTTTTGGGCAAGGCTCTGTAAATTTTGTCTGCAAGGGGCCAGATAGTAAAGTACTCAACTCTGCCACTGTAGCCCTGAAAGCAGCCCTAGAGGACGTGAACACACGTGATGCAGCTGGGTGCCCATAAAACTACTTACAACAGTAGGCAGCAGGCAGATTTGGCTCTTGGACTGTAATGTGCTGACCTCTGGTCCTGGCTATCATTTAAGTGACGACTTCATCCACCCAGTGAATTTACATTTTTCTTAAAGTGCCCACTTCACACTAAATGAGGCTGAATTTCACTTGAGTGGACTTCCCCCAGAACTCCCGCAGTGCCCTGGCCTAGGGGCGTGGTGAGGAGAGAGGAGAGGAGCCACGCTGACCCGCTTCTGGACCTTCAGGACTCGCACAATCCGGAAACTGTACTTGTCGTCACTCTCCTTGTTGAACTCGTTGGTCACAAACCGCATGGTGGCTATCACGTAGGGTTCTGACACAGGCACTTCTTGGACACTCATAAAGGTTTTCCTCCTTGTTTGGAAGGTGAAGGCCACCAAGGCTGCCAGAATGGCCAGCAGGAGCCGTGGGGCCTGCCAGGATCCGGCCATCATCCCTCAGCTGGGGGGGAATAGGAAGAGCTCCCTCCCAGGCAGGCTGGAGGCTGGTTGGTTCCCACTGACTCCATCCAGCCTGGCAGGATTTAAGCCAGACTGTGGTGGACGCCCACAGCTCTCCTCCCCTCCCTCTTCCTCTGCAGCTGGACTTGGTGTGAGAGCAGGGGAGACTTTGCAACGGTTGGCAAGCCCACTCCCACTTGCTCTCATTCTTCTCGCATAGGTTTGTATCTCACACACATATACTCATGCAAACACCCATCTCTTCTCTTTTGGGGGGCTGCTCTCTCAGCAACACACGCCTCCTGCTGCCCTAGCAGTATCTGGGTGGAAGCCAGGCCAGGGGCCTCTGCCACTGAGCTCACCTCTGCCAGGGCCGTGGGAGGTCTGGAGCAACAGGAAGCGATGGAGACACAGGGGACGCTGGATCCCAGGGCAGTGGAGCATGAACAAGTAAGCCGGGCAAACACCATATCCTTCCTGTCTTCTTGACCTTCCCTCTGATTCTGCCTGTCATCCCCTCCCACTTCCCTGGCTGGCGGGAATACACGCTCTCCCTCAAGCCCAAACCTTGGCCTCCTCCTCCTCCTTGTTAACAGTTCTTAACCTTGGGAGGTGCATGGTCCCTCTCGGAGAAGTCGACGCCCTGCAGAAAATAGAGGCTGTGCAGCATGTGGGGAGCAGGCTCCACTTGTGGGTATAGTCATGCTCTGGCTTTATTTTCACTTTCCACTGTCCCTTTGGATGGATTAGCCATGCTCTTTGTCCCCTGAAACCTTTTGTGGCACTCTCAGACAATACACACAGCCTCAATCCAGTAGTTAAGTTGTCGGTCTCTCCGGATGGTCAGAGCTTTGAATGTGGTCTGAAGCTGTGCTTCTCCCTCCTGGAGGCCTGCATGTGGCAAGGAGGAGGGAGTGCTTCTCTTTCTTTCCCCCCATCTACTCCACCTCCCCCTTCTCACCAAGCACAGGTCTTAGGACCTTTCTAGTGCTGGGACTAGGGGAAGAGGCTGGGGTGGGGGGACTGGAAAGTTCCTACTTGGCTCCAGCTGCAGTGCTCCTGGACTTGGTGGAATTTTAAAGCTGCCTGTTCTGCGGGTCCCTTCCTGGCTGCCCCCCAGCCTCTGCTGCTGGGAACCTCTCCTCTGCAGCTCTCTGGCAGCTGTGTTAGATTCCTATGGCTGCTGCAACAAGGTACCACCAACAGGGGTAAAACAACAAGAATGAACTATCTCACAGTTCTGGAGATCAGAAGTCCTAAAATCAAGGTGTTGGCAGGGCTGCCTTCCTTCTGGAGACTCTAGGGAAGATCCCCTTTCCTTGCCTTTTCCAGCCTCTGGAGGCTGCCTGTGTTGCTCAGCCCATGCCCCTTCCTCCATCGTCAAAGCCAGCAGTGCAGCATCTTGCATCCTCTCCCTGACTCTCACAAGGACCCTTGTGATTACGTCCAACCCACTCAGACAACTGAGGACAATCTCTCCATCTCAAAATCCTTAACTTAGTCACATCTGCAAAGTCCCCTTTTTCCTTTACGGCAGCCTATTCACAGGTTCCAGGGGTTAGGACAGGGACATCTTTGGGACATTATTCTCCTGGCCATAACAGCACAGTGTCTCTCTCCTGTGGCTGCCTGTTTGCTCTCTCCTCAGCCCTGGGCATCCTCTGGTTTCCTTTGGCTGAGGGTGGAATGCTCTTGGCGTCGCTCCCACCTCAGCGGTCTCTTTTGGTGGCCTGGCCGGGGAGCAGTGAGTTGGTCGCTGCTCACAGTTTTGGCGAGGGTCAGACACAAGACCACCTCACTTAAAGCTTCCCCTCTGCTCTCCAACTCCTGACCATTTCATTTTCTCACACTGGTAAGTTATTTATGTGTCTTCACCTACTACGAGAAATTTTGCATTCTTTTCTGGCACGTCTCTTTGAAGTCTGTCTCAATCAAAAATCCCATTTTAGTGTTCGGTAACATTTATATAAAATGTTGCATATAACTTTAGGGGGTTATAGATCCCTAAATCACACCCCCTGGCATGGGCCCTGAATTAAGAACCCCTTTTCTACACTCAAAGCTACTAAGAATTTGGCTATGTTCAATGCTTCCATGGAGGTCCTTCCATATATTTGCCTTTATTCCACATCCCTATTTTGAGGTCTGATCCTATATTTCTACCCGGTTTCTGCAAATTTCTTTGAAAATCCCATTGTGAACTGAAACTCCTCAAACCAAGCATCAGCTCATTGTCTTCACTCCCCTAGGCTGCCACTCCAGGGTTCCCATTCTGTCTCTTGGAAGCCCCAAAGTCAGTCACCAAGGTCCACCCAGTCCTCATTCATTGTTTCTGTTTCACCTCCTGCATGGATCCTTCATGGGTGACATGGACCATTGGGTTTATTGCTAAGAGACATGCATCTGTGGGTGTACCCTCTAGCATATTTATCTTATAAAAAAATCTGTTCTTCCTGGCAGCAGGCTTTCCACATCCCACTGACAGTTGGTTTAGATGCTGAGATTGAAAGCAGAAGGGATGGTAATTGACAGTTGTCAGAAAGGCTTCCTGATCAACCTTGGACAGAACACTTAGCCTCAAGTTTACATGGATTTGCCTAATGTGCTTGTGGCCACGGGCTTGGACTTGCTCTGCTGGAAGATGTTATCTGATCACCAAACTGTTATCTCAGATTGATGGACACGCTGAGGAAGTTTGACTGGCGGTTTCTAAAACTCCTCACGCACTCTGCAACTCCAGAGATTTTCTAAGTTCTCTGGCTGCAATCCATGAATGTTCCTGCCCTGCTAACGCCTCTTCATGGTTCCCTGTAGTTCAGGTGGATACATCTCCTCACCAGTTGATTCATCCTCATGTCCCATAAACATGGCCTCTCCAGCCAACAGAACAGCTCACTGGATTCAGAGCAGATGGACATGGGGAATCAGCCAAGTGGCTGCCCAGGGTGCCAGTCTTCTGGGAGCATGAGCATATCCCTGCATTATGGTGGGAGTGAGAAGTCACATTTATCCGGACTCTTCTCAGAAGGGATGGTCCTAAACCCTTGGAGGCTCCAGTACCCTTTGGGACTTTGATTTGGCTAGGTCTCATTTTGTGGGTCTGGGGGCAGGCTGGAATGGCTGAGCCACAGAGGAGAGGCTGACTGTCAGGCAGAGATTCCCCTTGTCCACCTTCCCTAAAGCATGCAGCCTCCTGCCCAGGTCTCCCACGTACCTGCCTTAGCTCAGTCCCGGGGCAAACCCTCTGGTGAATATGCTTACCTTTTCTTCACTTTGTTAACATCTACTCATCTTCCTGGACTCTGCTCAAGTGTCATCTCCTCCAGGAAGTTTCTTTGACTGCTTGGCCCTCCCCTCTGCCCAGGCTGCTATGGATGCCACTTCTTTGGGCATCCTTCCATCAAAGCATGCAAGGCTGTCCTCCCTTCTTGCTTTTCCTGTCTACATCTGGCACCTGACTTTAAGCCCCTCAGGACAGCAAAGCCAAATTGTTTGAATGCACATCTGGCTTCATCATTTACCACTTGGGTGACTGTGGGCAAGTTAGAGTCATTTGATGTGCCTCAGTCTTCTCGTCTGGAAAGTGGGTATAAAATAGTTCCCATCTATGTAGTTGTTCTGGTAATTAAATGAGGTAATTCAGGCAAAGAGCCTATAACGGTGTCAGCTATTATGATTATGGCTGTTGTTATGGTCATCATTATTATCACCATCCTTGACACCTAGTGCAGTTCTTGACGTGTGAGTGGCTGGCAGTGTTCACACTCACATGCACACACACACACACACATTCACAAGGGTTAAGCCTTGCTTCTCTCCTCTTGTGCATCCTTTGTGCTGCCCAGTCAGTCATCAGGTCCCACTGGGTCATTCTTCAGAATACCTCTCAAAGATCCCTAGCATGGAAGTGCCACAGAGCAGGACTTTGTTTTATTCACGGCTATATCCCCAGGGCCTGGTATAGAGTCATTGCTCAAAAATATATTGAATGAATGAATGCATGAACACATGAATGAATTAATGAATGAAAGAATGAAATCCTGTCCCTCCAGACTGCATTCCCATGCCTGGCTACCTCCCAGCCTGTTCTTTATTGCTTCTGTTTGGACTCTTGTAATGTCCTACCTGCTCGTGCAGCGGCCACTCTGGCCTCTCTCTGCACACGCAGTCAGCTTTGCCATGACTGCAGCTTGCTCCCACATCTCCAGAGGTCCCTGCGGCCTAGCAAAGGAGGGACAAACTCAAGAGACAGCTGTGTTGACAGCATCACTTCTGCTACTTCCCTGGTTCACACTTCTGCCAACAGTGTATGGGAATGCCCTTTCCACAAAACCTGCTGGTCTCCCAAACCCATTGTAAGCACCTCAAATGCATTTATACTTATCAGAGAATGAACATAAAAAAAGTTTTGCTTCACAGCTTAGGAGGCACATGGTAGCTCCCTATTGGAAGATCTGAGCCCCCCCCAATGCCCACACTAACAGAAGTCCAGCCCCCTCTCTCAATATAGCCAAGCTTCCCCAGTGCCTCATTAGGGCTTACTCTGCCCTTTTGTGCAGGACGGCCATCAGTGCCAGGGAGTCGATGCCCCTGGAGCATCTGGGGAGTGGGTGTATAAATACTCCTGCTCCCTCATGCCTCTTGGCGGCTGATTCAGAGTTATGTGTTCTGCAGTTTTCCATGGTCCCCAGCAGGACTGAGCCCCAGGTGACCACTGTGGTCACCTGCTCATTAACACACTTGTACTGCCTGCCTTCCTGTCCTGTCTCACTCCTCGATCCCCTCCCCATGCTTGGTGGGACTACCTCCAAAATAATCCATGTGCACTCAAGTCCTGTCCTCAGGGAAACAAAAACTAAGAGAGCAGGTATTTCAATAAGCATGTTCACTTATTTTTTAAAATAGGAAAACACACTGGGCAGCCTAAATATGTGCCAAGATGGGAATGTTTAAGTACATTACGGTATTGGAGGGGAGGAAAAAAAAATTTCCTCTACCCATCTTAGCATAGGCCCTGCAAGTTAGACTGACAAAAGACAGAATAACAAGAGAAAAACAAATGGAAATT